>NC_060180.1:16234795-16578128 GCF_021184085.1 Oncorhynchus gorbuscha | reverse complement strand
CAGGGAGTACAGGAGGTGACTGAGCACGCACCTTTGTGGGGTCCCAGTGTTGAGAATCAGCGAAGTGGAGATGTTTTTCCTACCTTCACCACCTGGGGCGGCCCGTCAGGAAGTCCAGAACCCAATTGCACAAGGCGGGGTTCAGACACAGGTTCTCGAGCTAATGATGAGTTTATAGGGTACTATGGTGTTGAATGCTGAGCTATAGTCAATGAACAGAATTCTTAAATAGGTATTGCTCTTGTCCAGATGGGATAGGGCAGTGTGCAGTGTGATGTCGATTGCATCGTCTGTGGACCTATTGGGGCGGTAAGCAAATTGAAGTGGGTCTAGGGTGACAGGTAAGGTGGAGGTGATATGATCCTTGACTAGTCTCTCAAAGCACTTCATGATGACGGAAGTGAGTGCTACGGGGCAGTAGTCATTTAGTTCAGTTACCTTTGCATTTCTGGTTACAGGAACAATGGTGGGCATCTTGAAGCACATTCATACTGATATTAAAAGACAGTTATGTAATCACCCAAAAATATGTGTTTAGGCAAATCCTTAGTTAGCTAGCTACTTATCACATGAATTGCACAAAAATATAATAGCTAATGTTAGCTACCTAAGCGCTAACCAGTCAGTGGCTCTGACAGATTGAAACTGGTATCAGCAAAATGTGTTTCACTCTATTCAATAAAACAAGAGATTGTTAATTAGGCATCATTTAGTTACACTGAACAAAAATATAACAGCAACATGCAAGTTACAGTTCATATAAGGAAATCAGTCAATTAAAATCAATAAATTAAGCCCTAATCTATGGATTTCACATGACTGGGAATACAGATATGAATCTGTTGGTCACAGATATCTTTTTTTTAAAAGTAGGGGCGTGGATCAGAAAACCAGTCAGTATCTGGTGTGACCACCATTTATTTACCTGATGCATCGACACATCTCCTTCGCATAGAGTTGATCAGGCTGTTGAGTGTGGCCTGTGGAGTGTTGTCCCACTCCTCTTCAATGTCTGTGCGAAGTTGCTGGATATTGGTGGGAACTGGAACTGTTGTACACGTCGATACAGAGCATCCCAAAAATGCTCAATGCGTGACATGTCTGGTCAGTATCCAGGCCATGGAAGAACTGGGACATTTTCAGCTTCCAGGAATTGTGTACAGATCCTTATCATGGGCCATGCATTATCATGCTGAAACATGAGGTGATGGCGGTGGATTGAATGGCACGATAATGGGCCTCAGGATCACTTCATGGTATCTCTGTGCTTTCAAATTGTCATCAAAAACATGTAATTGTATATATATATATATATATATATATATATATATATATATATATATATATATATATATATATATATATATATATATATATATATATATATATGCCATTTAGCAGTGTTAGTTTTCCATAGCTTATGCCTGCCTACATCCATACCCCAACACTACCATGGGGGACTATGATCACAACGGTCAATTCCTGCCAGTCTGCACAGCGCGATATCAACCCTGAGCATATCGGACTGCTTTTTCTCTACCACATCTCCTGATTCCTACCGCAAGTTCTGAACCTTTACACTAGATCATCGCAGCTAGCTGCTATCCAAGTGGCTAACTTTGTGCTAGGCCCATCTCCCGGCTAGCCAAAGAGGTCCACCAGACAATTCTTGGGCTACAATACCTCTTTGCCAATTGGCCTGGACCCTTTACTGCCGACATGGAGCCCTGCCGATCCATCCGACTGGTCTGCCGACGTAACCGTCCAAGGTGGTCTCAACAGGCTCTTCTGTTGCGACGTCACCTGAGGCCAATCTGCTATCCCCAGCCCGCTAGCTTTTTGAATCGCCTTGTCTCCAGCTCGCCTAGCATAGCAGCGGCTTTGGAATTTGGCTCCCTGACTCATCTAGTGCTATTCATTGGACCCTAAGATCACTCGGCTAAACATGCCTCTCCCTAATTTCAATATGGCTTGTCTATTGCTGTTTTGGTTAGTGATTGTCTTATTTCACTGTAGAGCCCCTAGCCATGTCCTCACTAACTTTAAGTTCCAGCTGTCAGAGCAGCTCACAGTTATCTATTTATTTTGGACCTTTGCAGCCCAATATCTTTACTTGCACAGGGGCGGCAGGGTAGCCTAGTGGTTAGAGTGTTGGACTAGTAACTGGAAGGTTGCGAGTTCAAACCCCCGAGCTGACAAAGTACAGATCTGTCGTTCTGCCACTGAACAGGCAGTTAACCCACTGTTCCTAGGCCGTCACTGAAAATAAGAATTTGTTCTTAACTGACTTGCCTGGTTAAGTAAAGGTCAAATAAATAAAAAACATCTACCTTCTGCACATCTATCACTCCAGTGTTTAATTGCTATATTGTAATTATTTTGCCACTATGGCCTATTTATTGCCTTACCTCCCTTATCCTACCTATTTTGCACACAAACTACCACCCCTCATCACTGTCAAACGCTCCTTAAAACACTTCAGCGAGCAGGCCTTTCTAATCGACCTGGGCCTGGTATCCTGGAAGGATATGGACCTCATCCAGTCAGTAGAGAATGCCTGGTTGCTCTTTAAATGTGCTTTCCTCGCCATCTTAAATAAGCATGTCCCATTCAAAAAATGTAGAACTAAGACCAGATCTAGCCCTTGGTTCACCCCAGACTTGACTGCCCTTGACCAGCACAAAAACATCCTGTGGCGTTCTGCATTAGCATCGAATTGCCCTCTAAAACGTTATGGGACACTGTAAAGTCCATGGAAAATAAGAGCATGTCCTACCAGCTGCCCACTCCACTGAGGCTAGGAAACACTGTCACCACCAATAAGTCTACGATAATCGATAATTTCAAAAAGCATTTTTCTAAAATTGGCCATGCTTTACACCTGGCTACCCCTACCACAGCCAACAGCTCAGCACCCCCTGCAGCAACTTGCCCAAGTCCCCCCCACCCCCACTTCTCCTTCACCCAAATCCAGACAGCTGATGTTCTGAAAGAGCTGCAAAATCAGCTGGGCTAAACAATCTGGAACCTTTGTTTATAAAATGATTCACAGAAATTAGTGCAACCCCTATTCAACCTCTCTTTCGTATCGTCTGAGATCCCCAAAGATTGGAAAGCTGCCGCGGTCATCCCCCTGTTCAAAGGCGGAGACACTATAGACCCAAACTGTTATAGACCAATTTCCATCCTGCCCTGCCTTTCTAAAATCTTCGAAAGCCAAGTTAATAAACGGATCACCAATCATTTCGAAATCCACCGTACCTTCTCCACTATGCAATCTGGTTTCAGAGCTGGTCATGGGTGCACCTCAGCCACGCTCCATGTTGGCGTCAACATAAACAAGTAAATAAATATTCCCTTATCTTTGATGATCTTCATCAGAAACCACGCCAGGAATCCCAGGTTCACAATAACTGTTTGTTTTGTTCGATAATGTCCATTATTTATGTCCAACTACCTCCGTTTGTTAGCGTGTTTAGTATACATATCCAAACGCTCATTCTGGGCAGCGTTACGTCGGACAAAAACTTCAAAAAGTTATATTACAGGTCGAAGAAACATTTCAAACTAAGTACAGAATCAATCATTAGGATGTTTTTAACATATTAGCTGCAATAAAGTTCCAACCAGAGTATGCCTTTGTGTCTTGATGAGCAATGGAACGCAAGTGGGAATGCGCATGATCGGAAAATGGCTGAATGCCAGTCACCTGATAGATTCTGCTCTCATTCAGTCCCACAACACAGTAGAAGTCTCATTCAAATTTTTATAGATGGTTGACATCTAGTAGAAACCCTAGGACGTGCAACATCATTAATATCTCAAGGGGATTTCATTGGGAACTGTGGTGAATACATACCAAGCTCAGATTTCTCACTTCCTGTTTTGATTTCTCCTCAGGATTTTGCCTGCCATATGAGTTCTGTTCTACTCACAGACATCATTCAAACAGTTTTAGATACTTTAGAGTGTTTTCTATCCAATACTACTAATAATATACATGTATTAGCAACTGAGACTGAGGAGCAGACCGTTTACTTTGGGCAACTTATTCATCCAAGCTACTCAATACTGCCCCCCAGCCATAAGAAGTTAACAATATCATAACTGCCATGGATAAAAGACCGTACTGTGCAGCCGTCTTCATCAACCTGTGCAAGGTCGTCGACTCTGTCAATCACCACATTCTTATCGGCAGACTCAATAGCCTTGGTTTATCAAATGACTGCCTCGCCTGGTTCACCAACTACTTCTCAAATAGAGTTCAGTGTGTCAAATCGGAGGGCCTGTTGTCCGGACCTCTGGCAGTCTTTATGGGGGTGCTACAGGGTTCAATTCTCAGGCTGACTATTTTCTCTATATACACTGCTCAAAAAAATAAAGGGAACACAAAAATAACACAACCTAGATCTGAATGAATGAAATATTCTTATTAAATACTTTTTTCTTTACATAGTTGAATGTGCTGACAACAAAATCACACAAAAATGATCAATGGAAATCAAATGTATGAACCCATGGAGGTCTGGATTTGGAGTCACACTCAAAATTAAAGTGGAAAACCACACTACAGGCTGATCCAACTTTGATGTAATGTCCTTAAAACAAGTCTAAATGAGGCTCAGTAGTGTGTGTGGCCTCCACATGCCTGTATTTGATTTATTTCTTTTTATTTAACTAGGCAAGTCAGTTAAGAACAACTTCTTATTTTCAATGACAGCCTAGGAACAATGGGTTAACTGCCTGTTCAGGGGCAGAACGACAGATTTGTACCTTGTCAGGTCAGGGATTTGAACTTGCAACCATCTGGTTACTAGTCCAACGCTCTAACCACTAGGCTACCCTGCCTAGTGGTTGGGCTGTAAACACAACCCCTACCTGTGGACGCCAGGCCCTCATACCACCCTCATGGAGTCTGTTTCTGACCGTTTGAGCAGACACATGCACATTTGTGGCCTGTTTGAGGTCATTTTTGCAGGGCTCTGGCAGTGCTCCTCCTGCTCCTCCTTGCACAAAGGAGGAGGTAGGGGTCCTGCTGCTGGGCTGTTGCCCTCCTACGGCCTCCTCCACGTCTCCTGATGTACTGGCCTGTCTCCTGGTAGCGCCTCCATGCTCTGGATACTATGCTGAGAGACACAGCAAACCTTCTTGCCATAGCTCGCATTGATGTGCCATCCTGGATGAGCTGCACTACCTGAGCCACTTGTGTGGGTTGTAGACTCTGTCTCATGCTACCACTAGAGTGAAAGCACCGCCAGCATTCAAAAGTGACCAAAACATCAGCCAGGAAGGAACTGAGAAGTGGTCTATGGTTACCACCTGCAGAACCACTCCTTTATTGGGTGTGTCTTGCTAATTGCCTATAATTTCCAACTGTTGTCTATACCATTTGCACAACAGCATGTGACATTTTTGTCAATCGGTGTTGCTTCCTAAGTGGACAGTTTGATTTCACAGAAGTGTGATTGACTTGGAGTTACATTGTGTTGTTTAAATGTATATCAATGATGCCACTCTTGCTGCTGGTGATGCTCTGATCCACCTCTACGCAGACGACACCATTTTGTATACATCTGGCCCTTCCAAACGAGCTTCAATGCCAAAAAACACTCCTTCCATGACCTCCAACTGCTTTTAAATGCTAGTAAAACTAAATGCATGCTCTTTAACCGATTGCTGCCCACGCCCACCCGACTAGCATCACTACTCTGGACGGTTCTGACTTGTGAATATATACTGAATATGTGGACATCTACAAATACCTAGGTGTCTGGTTAGACTGTAAACTGTCCTTCCAGACTCACATTCAGCATCTCCAATCGAAAATTAAATCTAGAATCAGCTTCACATTTTGCAACAAAGCCTCCACTCATGCTGCCAAACATACCCTCATAAAACTGAATAGTCCTTGACTTTGGCAATGTCATTTAGAAAAATTGCCTCCAACACTCTACTCAGCGCACTGGATGTAGTCCATCACAGTGCCATCCATTTTGTCACCAAAGCCCCATATACTACCCACCACAGTGACCTGTATGCTCTCGTTGGCTGGCCCTCACTATATATTCATCGCCAAGCCCACTGGCTCCAGGTCATCTATAAGTCTTTGCTAGGTAAAAGCCCCACCTTATCTCAGCTCACTGTTCACCTTAGCAACACTAACGCGTAGCACGTGCTCCAGCAGGTATATTTGACTGGTCATCCCCAAAACCAACACTTCCTTTGGCCACCTTTCCTTCCAGTTCTATGCTGCCAATGACTGGAACGAATTGTAAAAATCACTGAATCTGGAGTCCTATATCTCCCTCCCTAACTTTAAGCATCAGCTGTCAGAGCAGCTTACCGATCACTGCACCTGTACACAGCCCATCTGTGAATAGCCCACCCAACTACCTCATCCCCATATTGTTTTTTTCTCTTTTGCACCGCAGTATCTCTACTTGCACATCATTATCTGCACATATATAACTCCAGTGTTAATGCTAAATTGTAATTATTTCCCCTCTATGGCCTATTTATTGCCTTATACCTCCCTACTCTTCTACATTTGCACACAATGTACATAGATTTTTCTATTGTGTACATTTGTTAATGTGTAACTCTGTGTTGTTTTTGTCTCACTGCATTGCTTTATCTTGGCCAGGTCGCAGTTGTAAATGAAAACTTGTTCTCAATTGGCCTACCTGGTTAAATAAAGGGGCAATAAATACATAGTGTTTGCCACTAGTGGCCATTAATATTATTGTTACCAATAAGAGAAAGCAACATTTTGTGGCACAGTATTTAGTTTGCAGCATATTTGCCATAATCTAGCCGGAAGTTTGCAATAAATTACTTTTTTTAAGGAAGGGTTTATTCAGACCAATGACCAGTCATCTTTATTTGCATAATCCTCTGACTTTGAAGGTGTAGACGATCCTATTGACCAATCAGGGCTGTGTGTGTAAATATATTTACATACATATCAACAAGCCCACACAATCAGACTCAGCATTTCAATGGCAAAAGGAAGTTCAGGGAAATAAATGATTGACACACCCGGTGACGTCATTTTGAATATCGAATAGGTCCCTGTGTATTTGTGCTGTAGCGGTTGCAGCTCAACTCTCTCTTTCCATCGATATAAAGTTTGTGCATATTCCGTAAAAGGGACCTTGTGAAAGCAGCCTTTTTCTACACATGCGAGGATCCAGACAAGAAAAACATCTGTATTTACCTGAACCGTGTGAGCTACAAACGAATATATAACCAATATCGAAACGGGAGACTCTCACGAACATAAAAGGTTTGGTTGTTTGGCTCTACGTCATCCACAAGCTTTACAGCAGTCATCTGAACTCTCTGTCACTAATGTCCTCATTTTGAAGAGGTCTTCTCACAAACCTGATTGTCCAGACCGAACTGTTGGAGCTACAAAGTAATTTGTCCAAATGGGAGACTCTCACCAATATCGAAAGGGGAGACGCTCACAAAAACGAAGGTGCCTGTTGTTCTGCGCCACAACTAACACAAGCTTCAGGGGAGTCATATGAATGTAACACAGTACAAACATTACATCTCTCAGATATAGGAGAGTCACTTCAAAACCTTGTTAATAATGATTTATATTTTGACTGTCAGTTTTGCCATTTATGACTGTGTTATTCAATGTGTTTCTCTGGGTAAAGGTCTAATTATATTTTTATTTACCTACAGGTGTCCTAAAATTGAAAATCAAATGGCTAAATGAGACATTTTTTGACCATCTTAAAACAATTACGTATGTTAGCTTACTAGATATTGCGATCTAAGGGCTTTAACCTACATGGGTTAAAACTATATCTGGAACTATTTTTATGAAATTAACACAGTGATTTATTAGACATTCCGAGTGGTTGTTTTGGGACCTCTACAGGACCCCCAAAAATAGAAGGTGGCATATAATTTGAACACTACAGGCCTTGTCTTTTTGTAAATTGTATGCATGGAAAGGGTACACACTGATGGTCATTGTAAAGCAATGCATTTCCTTTTCCATCCACACTACTGTACCTTGTATGCATCCTCCACATGCACCGTACAGTAGCTAATCATTTAAAATAGGAAAAGTGAATCGGAAAATACGTTTAAAGTTTCTTCACCTGTCTGTGTCTTCTTTAAAATTCAAATAAAGCCATGGTTGCTAATGTCATTTTAATATGTCAGGCTTGAAAATCTGCCTATCCATTTTGGCACAGTGACTCGCTACCCAAACTAGACACAACTGGTTTCAAGTGGCCAAGAGACGTCATGTGATGTCCTACAACTATCTAGTGAGATGAACTACGAATCAGACAGATGATATATTTAGAACAATGGATAGGTGGAGACTTCAGCTTTCTCCTCATATATATATATATATATGAAGTTATGAAAAATGAAGTTATGGCACATTGTACAAGCCCTGCACTTTTACAATGTCTGTTTCCAATGTAAATGTGTGCATGTCTAAACAGTAATTGGTAATTGGAACAGTAATTGATGACATTTGTTATCTCAAACCTAGTCTTTTAAATATCTTATTCCCCTACATGTGCACAATTGGGAAGACCCCCACATTGTACATTTCTGTTTTTTCTAGTCTACTGTGCTATTTCCTTAAACTGGATTAAAGACTCTGTTTTCGCCAAGTCGCTTTTGGGTCCTCATTCACCTGCATAACACTACTGTATGTTGGGATCTGTAGTAGTCATGTTGTTTCTGACACCTTTACCTGATTCCCACTGTTCTTACCTTTCTAACAGTACTAATCATGTGTTTGTAGAACTTTTAGTTTTGAAACCTAAATGTACTTTATGAGGGTAGTATACAATATTATGTGTTGTTTAGAAAATGTCACCAGAGGGGGTCAGAGTTTAACAGACAAAGAAATAAAAATAAATAGACTATGTGGGCTAACACCTCAGATATACTGTAGCGTCAACATTGTGAGTGAACCTGCAGTGAACCTGTTAATAATCTGTGATAGATTGAAACTCTGCCTTACTGCTTAAGAGTGACTTCGAAGCACTCAAAGTCACAGATCACATTAGATTTCCTTAGCGTCGAATGTTCCCCTCAACACTTCCCTAATTCTAATCCATCATCAATTTGGAGGCAATTATCTGTCTTGTGTTTTGAGAGCACATCTACCTCTGGCAGTTAGTTCACCACATCCCCTTCTTCCTCCTGAATGGGCGGGACCTATGCACTGCTGACATGTAATTAATAACGTGTTGCCTGCCAGGACCCCATGAGTTGATGGATTGGTCAATACAGTATGGGGTGCAACCAATCCATCACACTACTAAACATCTTGAACACCAGCTTAATACTAAGGTTTTTTCTATACCTACCTTTCTCAAAATCCCCTCAATGGATTTTAGTGCTGATACTTTTTCCTCGTGGGACGAGAACTGTTTTTGGATTTAGTGCCAAGAGAACACAGACAGGCAGACAGATAGGCCAGGATTAAGAAAAAGATGCATGTTCATAATGGCTGGCTTCCATGCTTGTCTGTCACTCACAGGTCCCAACAAGGTTGGCACATTACGATTGGTTGCCGCCTGCCATTGTCACACAGTGATTGGTTACCACCTGTCATTGGCAAGGGAACATGTTTGATTTTCTGTTTGTTCCAATTATCCATCATAGTCAGTTGTTCAAATGTTTGCAGAATACCAAGTAGTGGGTCAACAATGAGAGTTGTTGAGATTTTCACTGCTTGGAGCAAATCAGTTTGAGGAGAAAAATAGCCCAGTGATGGTAATAAACAGACTGTTTCTAGTTTGCAAGAATTTAAGGCAATGTTTCCTATAAGCAACTGAATCAGGGATGACTTGATAGCAGTATTATTGTTTATCACATTGCCTCATAGGAATATGATTTGGAACTAGCCTAGCTTTGTTTCGTTCCATTCCATTCAGGTCATCTGCGTCATGTTTGCAATGTATGTTCCAATTAGCATATTCTATGTACTGAAAGTTTACTGTAATGTACAGAACGTTTGTTAAATGACTAAATTGTAAATTGATACCTAGTGGAAACCGTATTGCTTACAAGGTGCACAAGCACTAAGGTTTGACAAATCCCCATGGGCAACAGGTGTTGCTATTGGTGACTGAGACACTACAATGCTGTAATCATGGACATTATGGTCTAATGCTGTTATAGTCTAATGTTGTTATGGTCTAATGGTCTAATGTTGTTATGGTCTAATGTTGTTATGGTCTAATGTTGTTATGGTCTAATGTTGTTATGGTCTAATGGTCTAATGTTGTTATGGTCTAATGCTGTTATGGTCTAATGTTGTTATGGTCCAATGGTCTAATGTTGTTATGGTCTAATGTTGTTATGGTCTAATGTTGTTATGGTCTAATGTTGTTATGGTCTAATGGTCTAATGTTGTTATGGTCTAATGGTCTAATGTTGTTATGGTCTAATGTTGTTATGGTCTAATGTTGTTATGGTCTAATGTTGTTATGGTCTAATATTGTTATGGTCTAATGCTGTTATAGTCTAATGTTGTTATGGTCTAATGGTCTAATGCTGTTATAGTCTAATGTTGTTATGATCTAATGCTGTTATGGTCTAATGTTGTTATGGTCCAATGGTCTAATGTTGTTATGGTCTAATGTTGTTATGGTCTAATGTTGTTATGGTCTAATGTTGTTATGGTCTAATGGTCTAATGTTGTTATGGTCTAATGGTCTAATGTTGTTATGGTCTAATGGTCTAATGTTGTTATGGTCTAATGGTCTAATGCTGTTATGGTCTAATGGTCTAATGTTGTTATGGTCTAATGTTGTTATGGTCTAATGGTCTAATGTTGTTATGGTCTAATGTTGTTATGGTCTAATGTTGTTATGGTCTAATGTTGTTATGATCTAATGGTCTAATGTTGTTATGGTCTAATGGTCTAATGTTGTTATGATCTAATGGTCTAATGTTGTTATGATCTAATGGTCTAATGTTGTTATGGTCTAATGTTGTTATGGTCCAATGTTGTTATGGTCTAATGTTGTTATGGTCTAATGCTGTTATGGTCTAATGTTGTTATGGTCTAATGTTGTTATGGTCTAATGGTCTAATGTTGTTATGGTCTAATGTTGTTATGATCTAATGTTGTTATGGTCTAATGTTGTTATGGTCTAATGTTGTTATGGTCTAATGTTGTTATGGTCTAATGTTGTTATGATCTAATGTTGTTATGGTCTAATGTTGTTATGGTCTAATGTTGTTATGGTCTAATGGTCTAATGTTGTTATGATCTAATGTTGTTATGGTCTAATGTTGTTATGGTCTAATGTTGTTATGGTCTAATGGTCTAATGTTGTTATGTTCTAATGTTGTTATGGTCTAATGTTGTTATGGTCTAATGGTCTAATGTTGTTATGATCTAATGTTGTTATGGTCTAATGTTGTTATGGTCTAATGTTGTTATGATCTAATGGTCTAATGTTGTTATGGTCTAATGTTGTTATGGTCTAATGTTGTTATGGTATAATGTTGTTATGGTCTAATGTTGTTATGGTCTAATGGTCTAATGTTGTTATGGTCTAATGTTGTTATGGTCTAATGTTGTTATGGTCTAATGTTGTTATGGTCTAATGCTGTTATGGTCTAATGGTCTAATGTTGTTATGGTCTAATGTTGTTATGGTCTAATGGTCTAATGTTGTTATGGTCTAATGGTCTAATGTTGTTATGGTCTAATGGTCTAATGTTGTTATCGTAGAATGTATGCACACATGACTGTAAGTCGCTTTGGATAAAAGCGTCTGCTAAATGGCATATATTATTATTATATTATTATTATTATTAATCAGATGGTGAGAATAAAGCATGTGCTGTTGTGGAGTGTTTTTTTTTTTAATCGACAATGTTTTGCCTGTTCTCATCCAGTGTTTTGAAGCAAATCTCTGATTGGTTTCAGGGTGCAATAAAATAGTAAAAATAAGATATGTGTAGTGAAATGTGTTGTTGTGCAGTATCTGTTATGCTGGTGAATGAGGACCCAAAAGCGACTTAACGAAAAACAGAGTCTTTATTCCAGTAAATGACAAAAGTAATAATCCTGGAAATATCAAGGAGAAAACAAAACAGGAAAAACTTAAATCCACTCGTAGTAGCGAGGACTGACTGGAGACTCGACCATAGACTGCAGGTTGCTTCGGGAAGGCACCGACCGTAGCAGACTAAGACACCTGCTCACACGCAGCATCTGAAGAAGACAAAACACGACAGGGCGAGACAAGGACACAGAACAGCGAACATCATACAAGGATCCGACAAGGACAGAAGCGGAAAACAGAGGGAGAAATAGTGGCTCTAATCAGAGGGCAAAATAGGGGACAGGTGTGAAAAGAGTAAATGAGGTAGTTAGGAAAATGAGGAACAGCTGGGAGCAGGAACGGAACGATAGGGAGAGAGAGAGAGCGAGAGAGGGAGAGAGGGAGGGGAAGAGAGGGATAGAAAGAGGGAAAGAACCTAATAAGACCAGCAGAGGGAAACGAATAGAAGGGAAGCACAGAGACAAGACATGATAACCAATGACAAAACATGACAGTACCCCCCCACTCACCGAGCGCCTCCTGGCGCACTCGAGGAGGAACCCTGGCGGCAACGGAGGAAATCATCAATCAGCGAACGGTCCAGCACGTCCCGAGATGGAACCCAACTCCTCTCCTCAGGACCGTAACCCTCCCAATCCACTAAGTACTGGGGACCACGTCCCCGAGAACGCATGTCCATGATCCTTCGTATCTTGTAAATAGGTGCGCCCTCGACAAGGACGGGGGGGGGGAGGGAAGACGAACGGGGGCGCGAAGAAAGGGCTTGACACAGGAGACATGGAAGACAGGGTGGACGCGACGAAGATGTCGCGGAAGAAGCAGTCGCACAGCGACAGGATTGACGACCTGGGAGACACGGAACGGACCAATGAACCGCGGAGTCAACTTACGAGAAGCTGTCGTAAGGGGAAGGTTACGAGTGGAAAGCCACACTCTCTGGCCGCGACAATACCTAGGACTCTTAATCCTACGTTTATTGGCGGCTCTCACAGTCTGCGCCCTGTAACGGCAAAGTGCAGACCTCACCCTCCTCCAGGTGCGCTCACAACGTTGGACAAACGCCTGAGCGGAGGGAACGCTGGACTCGGCGAGCTGGGACGAGAACAGAGGAGGCTGGTACCCCAGACTACTCTGAAACGGAGATAGCCCGGTAGCAGACGAAGGAAGCGAGTTGTGAGCGTATTCTGCCCAGGGGAGCTGTTCTGCCCAAGACGCAGGGTTTCTAAAAGAAAGGCTGCGTAATATGCGACCAATCGTCTGATTGGCCCTTTCTGCTTGACCGTTAAACTGGGGATGAAAACCGGAAGAGAGACTGACGGAAGCACCAATCAAACGACAGAACTCCCTCCAAAACTGTGACGTGAATTGCGGACCTCTGTCTGAAACGGCGTCTAACGGGAGGCCATGAATTCTGAACACATTCTCAATGATGATTTGTGCCGTCTCCTTAGCGGAAGGAAGCTTAGCGAGGGGAATGAAATGTGCCGCCTTAGAGAACCTATCGACAACCGTAAGAATCACAGTCTTCCCCGCAGACGAAGGCAGACCGGTAATGAAGTCTAAG
This sequence comes from Oncorhynchus gorbuscha, assembly GCF_021184085.1. Taxonomy (NCBI): domain Eukaryota; kingdom Metazoa; phylum Chordata; class Actinopteri; order Salmoniformes; family Salmonidae; genus Oncorhynchus; species Oncorhynchus gorbuscha. Next base: position 16,564,494 of record NC_060180.1, on the reverse strand, counting down.
GCGATGTGAGACCATGGTCGAGAAGGAATGGGAAGCGGTCTGAGACGACCGGCAGGAGGAGAGTTACCTGACTTAGTCTGCGCGCAGTCCGAACAAGCAGCCACGAAACTGCGCGTGTCACGCTCCTGAGTAGGCCACCAAAACCGCTGGCGAATAGAAGCAAGTGTACCCCGAACGCCGGGATGGCCAGCTAACTTGGCAGAGTGAGCCCACTGAAGAACAGCCAGATGAGTAGAAACAGGAACGAAAAGAAGGTTACTAGGACAAGTGCGCGGCGACGCAGTGTGAGTGAGTGCTTGCTTAACCTGTCTCTCAATTCCCCAGACAGTCAACCCGACAACACGCCCACCAGGAAGAATCCCCTCGGGATCGGTAGAAGCCACAGAAGAACTAAAGAGACGGGATAAGGCATCAGGCTTGGTGTTCTTATTACCCGGGCGATAAGAAATCACAAACTCGAAACGAGCGAAAAACAACGCCCAACGAGCTTGACGTGCATTAAGTCGTTTGGCAGAACGGATGTACTCAAGGTTCTTATGGTCAGTCCAAACGACAAAAGGAACGGTCGCCCCCTCCAACCACTGTCGCCATTCGCCTAGGGCTAAGCGGATGGCGAGCAGTTCGCGGTTACCCACATCATAGTTGCGTTCCGATGGCGACAGGCGATGAGAAAAATAAGCGCAAGGATGGACCTTATCGTCAGACTGGAAGCGCTGGGATAGAATGGCTCCCACGCCCACCTCTGAAGCTTCAACCTCGACAATGAATTGTTTAGTGACGTCAGGAGTAACAAGGATAGGAGCGGACGTAAAACGCTTCTTGAGGAGATCAAAAGCTCCCTGGGCGGAACCGGACCACTTAAAGCACGTCTTGACAGAAGTAAGAGCTGTGAGAGGGGCAGCAACTTGACCGAAATTACGAATGAAACGCCGATAGAAATTAGCGAAACCTAGAAAGCGCTGCAACTCGACACGTGACCTTGGAACGGGCCAATCACTGACAGCCTGGACCTTAGCGGGATCCATCTGAATGCCTTCAGCGGAAATAACAGAACCGAGAAATGTGACAGAGGAGACATGAAAGGCGCACTTCTCAGCCTTCACGTAGAGACAATTCTCCAAAAGGCGTTGGAGTACACGTCGAACGTGCTGAACATGAATCTCGAGTGACGGTGAAAAAATCAGGATATCGTCAAGGTAGACAAAAACAAAGATGTTCAGCATGTCTCTCAGTACATCATTAACTAATGCCTGAAAAACAGCTGGAGCATTAGCGAGACCGAACGGCAGAACCCGGTACTCAAAATGCCCTAACGGAGTGTTAAACGCCGTTTTCCACTCGTCCCCCTCTCTGATGCGCACGAGATGGTAAGCATTACGAAGGTCCAACTTAGTAAAGAACCTGGCTCCCTGCAGAATCTCGAAGGCTGACGACATAAGGGGAAGCGGATAACGATTCTTAACCGTTATGTCATTCAGCCCTCGATAATCCACACAGGGGCGCAGAGTACCGTCCTTCTTCTTAACAAAAAAAACCCCGCTCCGGCGGGAGAGGAAGAAGGCACTACGGTGCCGGCGTCGAGAGAAACAGACAAATAATCCTCGAGAGCCTTACGTTCGGGAGCCGACAGAGAGTATAGTCTACCCCGAGGGGGAGTGGTCCCCGGAAGGAGATCAATACTACAATCATACGACCGGTGAGGAGGAAGGGAGTTGGCTCTGGACCGACTGAAGACCGTGCGCAGATCATGATATTCCTCCGGCACTCCTGTCAAATCACCAGGTTCCTCCTGAGAAGAGGGGACAGAAGAAACAGGAGGGATAGCAGACATTAAACACTTCACATGACAAGAAACGTTCCAGGATAGGATAGAATTACTAGACCAATTAATAGAAGGATTATGACATACTAGCCAGGGATGACCCAAAACAACAGGTGTAAAAGGTGAACGAAAAATCAAAAGGAAATGGTCTCACTGTGGTTACCAGATACTGTGAGGGTTAAAGGTAGTGTCTCATATCTGATACTGGGGAGAAGACTACCATCTAAGGCGAACATGGGCGTGGGCTTCCCTAACTGTCTGAGAGGAATGTCATGTTTCCGAGCCCATGCTTCGTCCATAAAACAACCCTCAGCCCCAGAGTCTATCAAGGCACTGCATGAAGCAGCCGAACCGGTCCAGCGTAGATGGACCGACATGGTAGTACAGGATCTTGATGGAGAGACCTGAGTAGTAGCGCTCACCAGTAGCCCTCCGCTTACTGATGAGCTCTGGCTTTTACTGGACATGAATTGACAAAATGTCCAGCAGAACCGCAATAGAGGCAAAGGCGGTTGGTGATCCTCCGTTCCCTCTCCTTAGTCGAGATGCGAATACCTCCCAGCTGCATGGGCTCAGTCTCTGAGCCGGAGGAAGGAGATGGTTGCGATGCGGAGAGGGGGAACGCCGTTAACGCGAGCTCTCTTCCACGAGCTCGGTGACGAAGATCTACCCGTCGTTCTATGCGGATGGCGAGTGCAATCAAAGAGTCCACACTGGAAGGAACCTCCCGGGAGAGAATCTCATCCTTAACCTCAGCGTGGAGTCCCTCCAGAAAACAAGCGAGCAACGCCGGCTCGTTCCAGTCACTAGAGGCAGCAAGAGTGCGAAACTCTATAGAGTAATCCGTTATGGATCGATCACCTTGACATAGGGAAGCCAGGGCCCTAGAAGCCTCCCTACCAAAAACTGAACGATCAAAAACCCGTATCATCTCCTCTTTAAAGTTCAGATAATTGTTAGAACACTCAGCCCTTGCCTCCCAGATAGCTGTGCCCCACTCTCGAGCCCGACCAGAAAGGAGTGAAATGACGTAAGCAATCCGAGCTCTCTTTCTTGAGTATGTATTGGGTTGGAGAGAGAACACAATATCACACTGGGTGAGAAAGGAGCGGCACTCAGTGGGCTCCCCAGAGTAACATGGTGGGTTATTAACCCTTGGTTCCGGAGACTCGGAAGACCAGGAAGTAGCTGGTGGCACGAGACGAAGACTCTGAAACTGTCCTGAGAGGTCGGAAACCTGAGCGGCCAGGGTCTCAACGGCATGACGAGCAGCAGACAATTCCTGCTCGTGTCTGCCGAGCATTGCTCCCTGGATCTCGACGGCAGTGTTACGAGAATCCGTAGTCGCTGGGTCCATTCTTGGTCGGATCCTTCTGTTATGCTGGTGAATGAGGACCCAAAAGCGACTTAACGAAAACAGAGTCTTTATTCCAGTAAATGACAAAAGTAATAATCCTGGAAATATCAAGGAGAAAACAAAACAGGAAAAACTTAAATCCACTCGTAGTAGCGAGGACTGACTGGAGACTCGACCATAGACTGCAGGTTGCTTCGGGAAGGCACCGACCGTAGCAGACTAAGACACCTGCTCACACGCAGCATCTGAAGAAGACAAAACACGACAGGGCGAGACAATGACACAGAACAGCGAACATCATACAAGGATCCGACAAGGACAGAAGCGGAAAACAGAAGGAGAAATAGTGGCTCTAATCAGAGGGCAAAATAGGGGACAGGTGTGAAAAGAGTAAATGAGGTAGTTAGGAAAATGAGGAACAGCTGGGAGCAGGAACGGAACGATAGGGAGAGGGAGCGAGAGAGGGAGAGAGGGAGGGGAAGAGAGGGATAGAAAGAGGGAAAGAACCTAATAAGACCAGCAGAGGGAAACGAATAGAAGGGAAGCACAGAGACAAGACATGATAACCAATGACAAAACATGACAGTATCAGCAGTATGGTGACCCTGGAGCAAATGAGGGTTAGGTGCCTTGCTCAAGGGCACATCGACAGATTGTTCACCTTGTCGGCTAAGGTTTTTTAATTATATGAAGAGTGCCTTGGTCCTCGTTTCTTTTTGATGAACAATTCACCCCTTTTACCAAAGATCACCTCTGTCTTCCAAAATGTACTATTGTGTACCTTAGTAGCGCTCCCCTTCCTCTTCTTTAGACAGAACATTACTCGTAACTAAAGATGAATAAGAAATTAATTTATAAATCAGGCTGATTAAACGTTTGGAAATATATCAGATTAATGGATTCATAATGTCATTCCATATACAACATTCATACCGTTGGGAACTTAAATACAGTTGTATTTCTTAATAATTTTGAATTTTAAAGGGTGGCAGGTAGCCTAGTGGTTAGAGCGTAACCGAAGATTTGTAGGGTCGTGAGAAGTCCATTTGCTGTCATATAGTGGACATTTTGCTCAATTGACCTCAACTATGTTTAGACTGTTGTTGTTCATGTTTGCTGTGTTCTAGTGTACTATGGAATATATTGCTTTCTTATTCTTGACACTTCTCCCAGTCATATCTAAATGTTCTGATACTTCTAACTTGGAGTTGTATTTTTTTGATAACATAGCTACAGTATTTGGCTTTTTAACGTGTATAGTATTGCTTACTAGGTGTGTCCAATCAAATGTGTAACCACTCCCTCTTCAAATTAGGGCTAATTGGAAAAGCTGTTCAAAAGAGGACATTGTATTATTTCTTTGTACTCCCTGACGAAGGCCATGCAGCCGAAACGCGTCGGATTTTTAAAACGTTGTTTCTATTGAACATGCCATAACAAATAAAGCCATTTAAATTAATTATATGAAGAGTGTCTTGGTTCTCATATCTTTTTAATGTTCTGTATAGTTCCATACTTTGCCCTGTCATTATGTAATTTCTGACTCCCCCATGGAAATCTGTGACAGTGCCTCTCTTCAGACTAAAGCCTAGAAGTGACAATCTGTCATATTTGGAATTTAAGGGAGAAAAATAAACCTGACCAGACAGCCCCTGATACAGAAAAAATGAAAACACCAGACAGGATGGAAGTGGCTGGGAAATGGGTGTTATTAGAGATGGGCAATGTGAGGGTGGGGGAAAAAAGGTTTTGAAATTGGGAGGAGAGTTGAAAGCAATGTCGTCTATGTAAATCGGTGTCATTGGCTCACAATGCAAAGTCAGACAGACTGACAGAAACACTGCAGAATGAATGGGGAGGGGGCAGGAGGGTTGACACTTTCTGCATGGCCATGTTGGAAAGTACGGAAGTACTACATTATATCCACTGACTAACCCATACCATAACCCTCACTTTACCATAACCCCTACATCGACCCTGAGTGAAGAATACATACATTCATACTGAATACATACATACTACATGATTACCAAGGAAAGCAAGGGGAAAATCACGCTCAATGTGAATTGTCTTTGAGTGAATAGAATGACATTCTGTTGACTTTGAATAGCATTAACTGAAATTAACTGAAATCCCTTCAGAGATGTTTACCCCTTCTAGAATATTCTATTCTTTCTTGTTTCAAGCAAAGGTGAATATTGAACTCCATGAGACACGTGCACCAAACAAGTAGCCTATAGGTCTCTCTCTCTATATATACATACAGTAACTTCGGAAAGTATTCAGACCCCTTGACTTTTTCCACATTTTGTTACTTTACAAACATATTCTAAAATTGATACAATTGTTTTTTTCCTCATCAATCTACGCCCAATACCCCATAATGACAAAGCAAAAACAGGTTTTTAGAAATGTTTGCTATGTATAAAAAAATCTATAAAAAAATATGAAATATGACATTTACATAAGTATTCAGACCCTTTACTCAGTACTTTGTTGAAGCACCTTTGGCAGCGATTACAGCCTCAAGTCTTCTTGGGTATGACGATACAAGCATGGCACACTTGTATTTGGGCAGGTTCTCCCATTCTTCTCTGTAGATCCTCTCAATCTCTGTCAGGTTGGATGGAAAGTGTTGCTGCACAGCTATTTTCAGGTTTATCCAAAGATGTTAGATCGGGTTCACGTCCGTGCTCTGGCTGGGCCACTCAAGGACATTCAGAGACTTGTCCAGAAGACACTCCTGCGTTATCTTGGCTGTGTGCGGTTTTCCTTTTGGAAGGTTCTCCCATCTCCACAGAGGAACTCTAGAGCTCTGTCAGAGTGACCATCGGGTTCTGGTCACCTCACTGACCAAGGCCCTTTCCCCCCGATTGCTCAGTTTGGCCGGGCGGCCAACTCTAGGAAGAGTCTTGGTGGTTCCAAACTTCTTTCATTTAAGAATGATGAAAGCCACTGTGTTCTTGGGGACCTTCAATGCTGCAGACATTTTTTGGTACCCTTCCCCAGATTTGTGCATTGCCACAATCCTGTCTCATAGCTCTATGGACAATTTCTTTGACCTCACTGCTTGGTTTATGCTCTGACACACATTGTCAACTGTGGGACCTTACTGTGTTTAGACAGTTGTGTGCCTTTCCAAATTATGTCCAATCAATTGAATTTGCCACAGGTGGACTCCAATCAAGTTGCTTTGTAATTATGGAGTATTGTGTGTATATTACTGAGGATTTTTATTTTATTAAATCATTTTAGAATAAGGTTGTAACATAATAAAGTGTGGAAAAAGTCAAGGGGTCTGAATACTTTCCCATGGCTCTATATATATAAATACAGTACCAGTCAACGTTTGGATGAACCTACTCATTCAAGGGTTTCTCTTTTTTAAATATTTTCTATATGGTAGAATAATAGTGAAGACATCAAAACGATGAAATAACACACATGGAATCATGCAGTAAGCAAAAAAGTGTTAAACATATCAAAATATATTTTATATTTGAGATTCTTCAAAGTAGCCAACCTTTTGCCTTGATGACTTATTTGCACACTCTTGGCATTCTCTCAACCAGCTTCATGAGGTAGTCACCTGGAATGAATTTCTATTAACAGGTGTACCTTGTTAAAAGTTCATTTGTGGAGTTTCTTTCCTTCTTAATGCTTATGAGCCAATCAGTTGTGTTGTGAAGATGGCCTTATTTGGTAAAAGACCAAGTCCATATTTTGGTAAGAACAAAACAAATAAGCCGAGCGAAACAACAGTCCATCATTACTCAGTCAATGCGGAAAGTTTCAAGAAAGTTTCTACAAGTGCAGTCACAAAAACCATCAACCGCTATGATAAAACTGGCTCTCGTGAGGACCGCCACAGGATAGGAAGACCCAGAGTTACCTCTGCTGCAGAGGATAAGTTCATTATAGTTACCAGACTCAGAAATTGCAGCCCAAAAAAATGCTTCACAGAGTTCTAGTAACAGACACATCTCAAAATCCACTGTTCAGAGGAGTGGGTGTTGCGTGAATCAGGCCTTCATTTGTATTTGTATTTATTATGGATCCCCATTAGCTGCTGCCAAATCATCAGCTACTCTTCCTGCGGTCCAGCAAAATTAAGGCAGTTTTATACAATTTTAAAAACATTACAATACATTCACAGACTTCACAACACACTGTGTGCCTTGTCTCTTAATGCAAAATCAGTTTTTTTTAAATCCATTTACATGGTTGAATTGCTGCAAAGAAACCACTACTAAAGGACACCAATAATAAGAAGAGACTTGCTTGTGCCAAGAAACATGAGCAATGCACATTAGACTGGTGGAAATCTGTCCTTTGGTCTGATGAGTCCAAATTTGAGATTTTTGGTTCCAATGGCTGTGTCTTTGTGAGACGCAGAGTAGGTGAACGGATGATCTCCGCATGTGTAGATACCACCATGAAGCATGGAGGAGGAAGTGTGATTGTGTGGGGGTCCTTTGCTAGTGAAACTGTCAGTGATTTATTTAGAATTCAATCACACGACCTCAACCCAATTGAGATGGCTTGGGATGAGTAGGACCGCAGAGTGAAGGAAAAGCAGCCAACAAGTGCTCAGCGTATATTGGGGCGGCAGGGTAGCCTAGTGGTTAGACCGTTGGACTAGTAACCGGAAGGTTGTGAGTTTAAACCCCTGAGCTGACATGGTACAAATCTGTCGTTCTCCCCCTGAACAGGCAATTAACCCACTGTTCCCAGGCCGTCATTGAAAATAAGAATGTGTTCTTAACTGACTTGCCTGGTTAAATTAAGGTACAATTTTACTTTATTTTTTTAAATATATGGGAACTCCTTCAAGATTGTTGGAAAAGCATTCCTTATGAAGCTGGTTGAGAGAATGCCAAGAGTGAGCAAAGCGGTAATCAAGGCAAAGGGTGGCTACTTTGAAGAATCTCAAATATAAAATATATTTTGAATTGTTTAACAGTTTTTTTGCTTACTACATGATTCCATATGTGTTATTTCATAGATTTGATGTCTTCACTATTATTCTACAATGTAGAAAATAGTACAAATAAAGAGCAACACTTGAATGAGTAGGTACAGTGCCTTGCAAAAGTATTCATCCCCCTTGTCATTTTTCCTATTTTGTTGCATTACAACCTGTAATTTAAATATATTTTTATTTGGATTTCATGGAATGGACATACACAAAATAGTCCAAATTGGTGAAGTGAAATGAAAAAAATAACTTGTTTCAAAAACATTTACAAAAATCTAAAACGGAAAAGTGGTGCATGCATATGTATGACCCTAAATACAGGTTCAACCAATTACGTTCTGATGTCACATAATTAGTTAAATAAAGTCCACCTGTGTGCAATCTAAGTGTCACGTGATCTCAGTATATATACACCTGTTCAGTAAGTTCCCAGAGTCTGCAACACCACTAAGCAAGGGGCACCACCAAACAAGTGGCATCATGAAGACCAAGGAGCTCTCCAAACAGGTCAGGGACAAAGTTGTGGAGAAGTACAGAAGTACAGATAAGAGTTATTAAACAAATCTGAAACTTTGAACATCCCACGGAGCACCATTAAATGTATTATTACAAAATGGAAAGAATATGGCACCACAACAAATCTGCCAAGAGACGGCCGCACACCAAAACTCACAGACCAGGCAAGGAGGGCATTAATCTGAAAGGCAAGAAAATGACCAAAGATAACCCCGAAAGAGCTGCAAAGCTCCACAGCAGATATTGGAGTATCTATCCATAGGACCACTTTAAGCCGTAGACTGAGACTGGGATAGTGGTTCACCTTCCAGCAGGACAATGACCCTAAGCATACTGCTAAAGCAACACTCGAGTGGTTTCAAAGGGAAACATTTAAATGTCTTGGAATGGCCTAGTCAAAGCCCAGATCTTAATCCAATTGAGAATCTGTGGTTTGACTTAATGATTTTTGTACACCAGGGAACCCATCCAACTTGAAGGAGTTGAAGGAGTTTTGCCCTGAGGAATGGGCAAAAATCCCAGTGGCTAGATGTGCCAAGCTTATGAAGACATACCCCAAGACATGCAGCTGTACTTGCTGCAAAAGGTGGCTCTACAAAGTATTGACTTTGGGGGGGGTGAATAGTTATGCACGCTCACGTTTTCAGTTTTTGGGACTTATATCTTGTTTGTCTCACAATAAAAACATATTTTGCATATTCAAAGTGGTAGGCATGTTGTGTAAATGAAATGATTCAAGCCCCCCAAAAATTCATTTTAAATCCAGGTTGTAAGGCAACAAAATAGGATAAATGCCAAAGGGGGTGAATACTTTTGCAAGCCACTGTACATCCCACACTACCCTCATCCCTCACCCATCACATCTGTCTCCCCTACCACCCTGGCTTGAAGGCCAGAAGCTCCAGGCTCTACTGGCTTACTCCTGATGCTTAATTGAGTGAGAACGCCAAGGCGGCCCAGGGATCGCGGCAGGAGAACACTTTGCACTCGCTGCTTTTGTTTAAAGCAGAGTTCATTATTCAACTCGCTATGAAGCCAGACTGCATGCTCTTTTACCCCCTATTCTCACAATAACTCCAAATGAGAGGGTCTAGCTTGTAGCAATTTAAAATTCCTCTTGTTGTTGTTTCCATGCCCTGGTGATTATCTAAATGCTATAGTGAGCGAGGCTACGAGGTATGTGGCTGCCCCTCTATTTCCTCTTGACCTGGTTCACTTGCCTCTGCACTGCACTTCATGTACTCTAACAGTAAAGGGTCATTCGCCAACTCAGATGTAACGCTTACTGGGTCATCACTTTGAGAACAGTGAGTTAGGACTTTTACCTTCTGACATGATATTGAAGGTTTTAAATTCACAGGATAGTATGATTCATTCAAAAAGTTGTTTTTAGCGAGAGATAACTCATGTTTGATGCAATCTGTCCCAGCTTCTGAACATGCTGCGTTACTTTTTCTGTGTTCCCTTCACTGTTGTACCTTACCCTCAATGTACTATCCTCTTTATTCAGAATATATTTGATTGGGTATGGACGTTGAAATGACTATTGTTACAAAACAACGTCAGAGAATGTGAACCAGATTGGATCATTGTTCAAAATTCAGGAGAAATGTTTATTTAATGTGTCGGGTCATGTTTAGTGTTGTCATAGTTGTCTTTCACACAGAGAACGTATGCCAGCTACAATATTCAGTCAGACAATAACATAATTCATAATTCATGATTATTCTAATTTCTTGTCTTGCTTTTGGGGTGGGTGGTTGTTTAATTATTCATTCTTCTCCAAGTCGTCCGTAAACTTGGGTGTCAGAATATGTGGAGTGGAGACGTGCTCAGGGTTACAGGAGTTAGACGAGATACAGTTGTGTCTGCCCAAATGCCACTGACAATACACAGGCCTTTGTGTTTTTCCCAACCAAGAATATAAGTTATCATAGCCTATAAACTAGGGCCCAGAGGTTTCCAGGGCCAAAGAGCACGGTCAGGACTCAGAGCACAAGTGGAGAGAAACATTGGAAGAGAGAGAGAGAGAGTAGGAGAGAGAGAGAGAGAGAGAGAGAGAGAGAGAGAGAGAGAGAGAGAGAGAGAGAGAGAGAGAGAGAGAGAGAGAGAGAGAGAGAGAGAGAGTGCATCAAAGCTATAAAAAAAATGTTACCTAATTTTGCCTACGTATCAAAATCTTTCCAGCTGAGTCTGTTGATGGATTTAGACAGGGTCAGGAATGGATGAATGAGGGTATTATAGGCTAGTTGTTATAGAATCATATGCAGATTCAGCTCTTTTCACTAATGCACTTGCTGGAAAGTTTGCCGTGTCTTTGTGTCTGGTGAGATTTGTAATAATGACAGGGATATATACACAAATCACAACTCATCCTTTCAATCCAAAATTATGGGTAAATATTATGCAGAGCATTGCACTGTTTGTGAACGGGGTTTTTGGTAACTCAAACACAAGGAGCAGATTTGATAAGAAATCATGTGGTTTCAACGCTTTGTTTATTGACTGCTGCGTAGTTTATGATGCCAAAGCTGATGAATTGGAGTCACAATAGACCTTGACTTATGACTTGATTAATAGACATTAGCTCATGAGCAGAGGACATACGTACATTACTAGAAGCTCATGCCCCAAAGGCTTCTGCTCTGTGTGTTCAAGTTGTCTTTGATGGGAGAGTTCAATTCCCGGTCAATTAGTCTACAATTGTTGAGCCCATGCAGTGATGTAGAGGAGGATAAACAGTTTTGCTCATCAGTTTACCCACCTCTTGTGGAAAATGCTTTGAAAGTAAAGAGAGCGTTACTTTTTTCACTATCACTGGGCCACACCCTGGGAGAATGGTGAAATATTGACAATGAAGTTAAAAGAGTTCCACAAAAAATTCACCAACAACAAACATAGAAATGAACAGATATGGATGCCTAAGCAACAGAGTGTATCAAAATAGATTTCATTGCAATACCCAGTGGGCAAAACCTGGTTGAAAAGATGTCAGTATGACATCTTTTTATGACGTCTTATTCTGGTCACGAAACTGGTTGACTACCACACGACCAGTTGGTCATAATTGTGACCTCTATCTGACCGGCTGGTCATAATTGTGACCACTATATTATGTGTTATATGTAGCCTACTGGTCATAGTTAATAAGACCACCTGACTACACCTAATTACCAGTGGTGGAAAAAGTACCCAATTGGCATACTTGAGTAAATGTAGATACCTGAATAGGAAATGACTCAAGTAAAAGTGAAAGACACACAGTAAAAATCCACTTGAGTAAAAGTCTAAAAGTATTTGGTTTTAAATCTACTTACGTATCAAAAGTAAAAGTAATTGCAAAAATATACTTAACACCCACACTCGAACACCCAGACATCATTTACAAACAAAGCATTTGTGTTTAGTGAGTCTGCCAGATCAGAGGCAGTAGGGATGACTAGGGATGTTCTCTTGATAAGTGCATGAATTGGACCATTTTCCTGTCCTGCTAAGCATTCAAAATGTAACAAGTACTTTTGGGTGTCAGGAAAAATGTATGGAGTAAAAACTACATTATTTTCTTTAGGAATGTAGTGAAGTAAAAGTAAAAGTTGTCAAAAATATAATTAGTAAAGTAAAGAACTGATACCCCCAAAAAACACTTAAGCAGTACTTTAAAGTATTTTTTCTTAAGTACGTTATACCACTGCTTATTACCTATACTCTTAGAAAAAAGGTTCCAGGGAGAAGCTTGTTTGGTACCACATAGAACCCTTTTGGGTTCCAAAAACCTAATCTATAACCTAGGTTATAGATAGCACATTTTCTTCTTACAGTGTACAGTAAAAAGTATTACAGAGGATAAAGTTGGATTTTGGCAATATTGTTCATTACATTTCTATTTGTTTCTATATTAACCAAATAAAGTTAATCTGCAACATATTCTTACATTTAAATTAGATAAAGCAATGGCAAAAACAAATCGTAATCGTAATTTTTTGCACATCTGCATACAGTAATTGTTTCATAATTCACCCACAGACATTACATGCATAGAAAGACTGAGATACAGAGTATATAAAGTCCCATTCATTTGAATGACGCTTAATAAGAGTGGTGTGATGGGGAGGACCTCATCAAGGACCTCTGAGCTCCTCGATCTGGAGCATTTTGGCCCTGTTGAAGAGTTAAGTGATGGGTCAGATCTGCTTTGAAGATAATCAGTGCAAGGGAGTGCATGCGCATACCAACAGGATGCATGGGGAGATAGCTCCGGTTTGTACCGTCATTAACTGTGATAATATGTGGAAGCCAGACAACATAGTTTAAACTAAGCCTTTAAAATCAATAGATCAATACATCAACCAAGCAACCGGTAGAGAATGAGCAGTCAGTTATACACAACAGCGAACTAATCTGTGAGTAAAGCGACACTGAGACTCGAACCCAACAAGCCATGGCTTACTTTAGAGGGAATGACAAGGATATCCAGGAAAACAGAACTAAAATGCTCTCAATGCTCATGAAAACAAACAAACTGTTACAGTCTGTTGATAAAAAAGTAGCTTCATTTGTACAAAGTTTATTCAGTTATTGAATAAATTTAACGCTGCACCTTGGTCCTCTCCTTCCAACAGCCGTTACAAACAGTGATGACGTCAGTGATCTTCATGTCGTAGCTCTAGAAAGAGGCCCGAGTTCCCGATTTACAATTCAGAGTTGGTGAAAGTTCAAAACGTATGTACCCAGTCATAGCTCTTTTTCCCAGTTATCTTGAACTCACCAAAGTCAGATTTTGCAGGTCAGAGTTAACAGTTGTTTTGAGCGCGGCACAAATCATGCTTCATTGACAGCATGGCCAATGTTGAATGTTTATAATTTTAAACTAGGAAAATAGACCCTTAATCTTAGACTTGGAACCAAACAGCCACTCCACTGAATAGCAGGCAAATGATTGCTTTGCAAAGCTTGCAGTTAGCCACTGATTCCTTCCAAACCACTCATTGTTGAATTTGCGATTTCCAACTTGTTGTGCAATGTTTATGTTCAAGGGCCGATGTGCATCGATACGTTTTATCTATAATTTCTCCTCATTATTTCTCTTCATATGACAAGGACTAAAAAAGGATTTGCCAGTATTGTCGACATGATTCATGATGATGACTGCTTGCTAAGATTTTGAAAGAATGAAGTTGACATCAAAGCTACTGTAGATATGACGTGATGTGACGTCATTTTATCTGTGTCCAATGACCTGGAGCTTTCTTGGATGGACACTTCTAATGTAACTATGGCAATACCCAAGGGGCTAGAATTTTAGAGCTCTACCCTTAGACTTGGCGGTGAGGTAGTGTCCCCATGAGTGACAGAACACTGAGCCAATCACAGTGCAACACTCCATATTTTCTGTTGGCTTGCCCCACCACCACCACAGAAAGCACTGAGCTTGGATGAAACACCTGTATTTTGGAGCTGCCTTACTCAAGAAAACAAAAAAGAGAGCATGCTTTATTAACTCAATTATGTATTTTTCTTTTTACGTTGTTTGCAAACTGATGGGTAACACCTATTAATACGAAAATAATATGCAAAACAGGCAAGCTTTTTTTTTTGTTGCTAGAAATGTGGCTCTGCCCCACCAGCCCTGAAGGACTGGTCGCCACTGGTTGTATTTACTAAAACTGTATTACTAATCAAATGTATTGTAAGGGAAACGAAAACATGCTACATGTTGCAGTAGCCCTTTAGTATAATGCAAAACCCACCCTTGGCTCTATCAAGCTAAGCAAATGATGCCAGCACACTGAGTGAATGACAAATAGATGTGGGTGTATGTGTGGGTAGGTGTCTGTGCTAATGAATGGGAGAGTGAATGATGATGAATATGTTTAGGAGGGTGGGAGAGAAAGAGTGTGCAGAGGCATAGGGTATATGTTTGTGAATGAAGTAGAATGGATGATTAAGCAGATGTACAGTGAGGGAAAAAAGTATTTAATCCCCTGCTGATTTTGTACGTGTGCCCACTGACAAAGAAATGATCAGTTTATAATTTTAATAGTAGGTTAATTTGAACAGTGAGAGACAGAATAACAACAAACAAATCCAGAAAAATGCATGTCAAAAATGTTTTAAATTGATTTGCATTTTAATGAGGGAAAAAAGTATTTGACCCCTCTGCAAAAAGTGACTTAGTACTTGGTGGCAAACCCTTGTTGGCAATCACAGAGGTCAGATGTTTCTTGTAGTTGGCCACCAGGTTTTCACACATGTCAGGAGGGATTTTGTCCCACTCCTCTTTGCAGATCTTCTCCAAGTCATTAAGGTTTCGAGGCTGATGTTTGGCCACTCAAACCTTCAGCTCCCTCCACAGATGTTCTACGGGATTAAGGTTTGGAGACTGGCTAGGCCACTCCAGGACCTTAATGTGCTTCTTCTTGAGCTACTCCTTTGTTGACTTGGCTGTGTGTTTTGGGTCATTGTCATGCTGGAATACCCATCCACGACCCATTTTCAATGCCCTGGTTGAGGGAAGGTTCTCACCCAAGATTTGACGGTACATGGCCCTGTCCATCGTCCCTTTGATGCAGTGAAGTTGTCCTGTCCCCTTAGCAGAAAAACACCCCCAACGCATAATGTTTCCACCGCCATGTTTGACGGTGGGGATGGTGTTCTTGGGGTGATAGGCAGCATTCCTCCTCCTCCAAACACGGTGAGTTGAGTTGATGCCAAAGAGCTCCATTTTGGTCTCATCTGACCTCAACACTTTCACCCAGTTGTCCTTTGAATCCTTCAGATGTTCATTGGCAAACATCAGACGGGCATGTATATGTGCTTTCTTGAGCAGGTGGACCTTGCGGGCGCTGCAGGATTTCAGTCCTTCACGGCGTAGTGTGTTACCAATTGTTTTCTTGTTGACTATGGTCCCAGCTGCCTTGAGATCATTGACAAGATCCTTCCGTGTAGTTCTGGGCTGATTCCTCACCATTCTCTCTCTCTCATGATCATTGCAACTCCACAAGGTGAGATCTTGCACGGAGCCCCAGGCCGAGGGAGATTGACAGTTCTTTTGTGTTTCTTCCATTTGCGAATAATCGCTCCAACTGTTGTCATCTTCTCACCAAGCTGCTTGGCGATGGTCTTGTAGCTCATTCCAGCCTTGTGTAGGTCTACAATCTTGTCCCTGACATCCTTGGAGAGCTCTTTGGTCTTGGCCATGGTGGAGAGTTTGATATCTGATTGATTGATTGCTTCTGTGGACAGGTGTCTTTTATACAGGTAACAAAATTAGATTAGGAGCACTCCCTTTAAGAGTGTGCTCCTAATCTCAGCTCGTTACCTGTATAAAATACACCTGGGAGCCAGAAATCTTTCTGATTGAGAGGGGGTCAAATACTTATTTCCCTCATTAAAATGCAATTCAATGTATAACATTTTTGACATGTGTTTTTCTGGATTTTTGTTGTTGTTATTCTGTCTCTCACTGTTCAAGTAAACCTATTACAATTATAGACTGATAATTTCTTTGTCAGTGGGCAGACATACAAAATCAGCAGGGGATCAAATACTTTTTTCCCCTCACTGTATAGAGGTGTGTGTGTATATGTGTTTTGAGAAGAAGGGAGGGGGGAAAATATGAAGGTTGTAATAAACTGGGCCTGGGTTGGTAAGGGAGGGCAAGGAGGGGAGGTGGTGATAAGCTTGGTGGCAAGGGTGGGTAAGATTTGTGTCCATGCACTAATCTGGGGAAGGGTGCAGCATTGAAGGTCCCAAATAACACAGTGGCCTCCATCATTCTTAAATGGAAGAAGTTTTGAACCATCAAGACTTTTCCTAGAGCTGGACACCTGACCAAACTGGAGAGAAGGGCCTTGGTCAGGGAGGTGACAAAGAACCCGATGGTCAATCTGACACAGCTCCAGAGTTCCTCTGTGGATATGGGAGATTCTTCCAGGAAAACCATCTCTGCAGCACTCCACCAATCAGGCCTTTATGGTAGAGTGGCCAAATGGAAGCCACTCTTCAGAAAAAGGTATATGACAGCCCACTTAGATTTGACAAAAAGTTACCTGGAGGACTCGTGGAGTGGAACATGAGGAACAAGATTCTCTGGTCTGTTGAAACCAAGATTGAACTCTTTGGCCTGAATGCCAAGTGTCACGACTGTCGGAAACGTGGAACCATCCCTACAGTGAAGCATGGTGGTGGCAGCATGGGGATGTTTTTCAGTTGCAAGGACTGGGAGACTTGTCAGGATCTACGGAAAGATGAACGGAGCAAAGTACAGAGCGATCATTGATGAAATCCTGCTCCAAAGCGCTCAAGGCCTCAAAGTTCACCTTCCAACAGGACAGCGACCCTAAGCACACAGCCAAGACAATGCAGAGTAAAGGGTCTGAATACTTATGTAAATGTGACATTTCAGTCGTTATTTATAGATTTCTTAAAATGTCTAAAAACCTGTTTTTGATTTGTCATTATAGGGTATTGTGTGCAGATTAATGAGGGGGGAAATAATCTATTCCATTTTAGAATAAGGCTGTAACATACAAAATGTGAAAAAAGTCAAGGGGTCTGAATGCACTGTACATACTTTCCATCCTCCTCCACCACAACTGTCAGTGGCATATTTTATGACTTTCCAGGATCCCCACAACACACCAATCTGAGTTTTCTGTCTTTTCATGACACTTACTGTAAGCATAAAAATATATTTTTATTTATTTAACGATTGGCATAATGTGGGCATGCAGGACATGGCTGTAATGGTTTTCTTCATCTGAAAGAGAGGTGGACCAAAGCGCAGCGTGGTTATTTTAATTCATGTTTTAATAAACCACTTCACATGAACAAACTAACAAAAACAAGAAACGTGAAAACCCAAAACAGCCCTATCTGGTGCAAAACACAGAGACAGGAACAATCACCCACAAACACACAGTGAAACCCAGGCTACCTAAGTATGATTCTCAATCAGAGACAACTAATGACACCTGCCTATGATTGAGAACCATACTAGGCCAAAACATAGAAATACCCAAATCATAGAAAAACAAACATAGACTGCCCACCCAACTCACGCCCTGACCATACTAACTAAATGCAAAACACAGGAAATAAATTGAGGACAGCTTGGCAGACTTTAAAAGAATAAAGCTAAATTCAAACAAGAACGCAGGAAAACGGGGACTGCCACTTAGCAGTCAAATCTTTTCAAAGGTTTTTGTGTACATTTTTAGAAACTATTGTTCTCCAGCTATGTTGTTGTGTAGCCTGGAGCTCTGTCCCAACTGCTGTATGGAATTTTGACCAATGCACTCCCTCAAGCAGGCTGCCTGCGTGCAGAGATTCCAATCCAGGTTTTAGCTGGAATTGATATGCCTACTTTATTTAGCTACTGAAATTAAAATAAAATGACTGCATGTATTATGTCAATTCCTTAATAGCTTTACTGGAAATATGATAGTCATATGACAAATTAGTTATGGCAATATAAATGCCATAAAAATAAGGTTTGTAAATCCTGGTGGATAGTATGATATTAAAATAAAATACATAGGTCTAGATGTTATTTGATAAATTCTGAAACCAAATGTAGTTAGTCATAATAGAACTTCAAAACACCATTCAGTGGAACAGAAGAAAATGTGCAGCAAAAACAGTGCAATTACTTACACAAATACAATATTACCACTAGAGGCCAATAGACAGAGCAAGCTACCAGATATCATTAATTAAACAAACATTATTTCATTGTACTGCAGTTTTACTGCATTTGATCCGCACTAGACTTTTGTAAGGGTGTCCTGTATTATTGTGCATGTGTATCTTACATGCTGGTAGCCTAGAACAAACGTTGTGGATGTGAATGGGCACTTTTCAATTGGGTGGACTGTAACTATGAGAAACACTGCCAAAGAAAAGCATTTATAGCATCTGAGATTCTCTAATTTAGGGACCAGCTCTGATAGCTATAGCACTGTAGAAACTGTCACACATTTTTTTTGCTTTAATGATATAGCAAATTCCACGATTTGGGGATGAAATACATCACATTTCTACGTTTTTTTAAAGTGATATTTCAACACCTGCCAAATAAAAACCTAAAATAACCCTATTGAGCAGGATAAACTGAAATAGCCTCGGTCCGGGTACCATGAGACAGAGCCCAGAGTAATATGATTCTACGAGTCCATGCTGAGTCCCCCGAGTCCATCATGTTGACTGGGTACAGTATGGAAGGAGACCCTAACCCGCTTTGTTGCACTCTGCCAGCTGTTGTTTGCCATGTGTGCTAAGTTGAATAATGTAAATCCTGCTGAAAAATAACATTACTCCAATTTTAATAACTGTCATGGTCCTAGTGTCTTATATGCAATGGGTGCATGGCCCACAAACACTATGCCTATATATATATAGATATAGATAGATATAGATATAGATATATAGATATATATATATATATTTCTAATGATCAATTAGCCTTTTAAAATGAACTTGGATGAGCTAACACAACGTGCCATTGGAAAACAGGAGTGATGGTAACTGATAATGGGCCTCTATACGCCTTTGTAGATATTCCATTAAAAACTCTGCCATTTCCAGCTACAATAGTCATTTACAAAATGAACAATGTCTACACTGTATTTCTGATCAATTTTATGTTATTTTTTTATGATTTCTAAGTGACCCTAAAAAAATTGCGGAAGTACAGTGTGGCAAAACAATATTTAGTCAGCAACCAATTGTGCAAGTTCTCCTACTTAAAAAGATGAGAGGGGCCTGTAATTTTCATCATAGGTACACTTCAACTATGACAGACAAAATGAGAAAAAGAATCCAGAAAATCACATTGTAGGATTTTTAATGAATTTATTTTCAAATTATGGTGGAAAATAAGTATTTGGTCACCTACAAACAAGCAAGATTTCTGGCTCTCACAGACCTGTAACTTCTTCTTTAAGAGGCTCCTCTGTCCTCCACTCGTTACCTGTATTAATGGCACCTGTTTGAACTTGTTATCACACTCCAAACTCCACTATGGCCAAGACCAAAGAGCTGTCAAAGGACACCAGAAACAAAATTGTAGACCTTCACCAGGCTGGGAAGACTGAATCTGCAATAGGTAAGCAGCTTGGTTTGAAGAAATCAACTGTGGGAGCAATTATTAGGAAATGGAAGACACACAAGACCACTGATAATCTCCCTCGATCTGGGGCTCCACGCAAGATCTCACCCCATGGGGTCAAAATGACCACAAGAACGGTGAGCAAAAATTTCAGAACCACACGGGGGACCTAGTGAATGACCTGCATAGAGCTGGGACCAAAGTAATAAAGCCTACCATCAGTAATACACTACGCCACCAGGGACTCAAATCCTGCAGTGGCAGACGTGTCCCCCTGCTTAAGCCAGTACATGTCCAGGCCTATCTGAAGTTTACTAGAGAGCATTTGGATGATCCAGAAGAAGATTGGGAGAATGTCAGATGGTCTGATGAAACCAAAATATAACTGTTTGGTAAAAACTCAACTCGTCGTGTTTGGAGGACAAAGAATGCTGAGTTGCATCCACAGAACACCATACCTACTGTGAAGCATGGGGGTGGAAACATCATGCTTTGGGGCTGTTTTTCTGCAAAGGGACCAGGCCGACTGATCCGTGTAAAGGAAAGAATGAATGGGCCCATGTATCGTGAGATTTTGAGTGAAAACCTCCTTCCATCAGCGAGGGCATTGAAGATGAAACGTGGCTGGGTCTTTCAGCATGATCCCAAACACACCGCCCGGGCAATGAATGAGTGGCTTCGTAAGAAGCATTTCAAGGTCCTGGAGTGGCCTAGCCAGTCTCCAGATCTCAACCCCATAGAAAATCTTTGGAGGGAGTTGAAAGTCTGTGTTGCCCAGCAACAGCCCCAAAACATCACTGCTCTAGAGGAGATCTGCCTGGAGGAATGGGGCAAAATAACAGCAGCAGTGTGTGAAAACCTTGTGAACACTTACAGAAAACGTTTGACCTCTGTCATTGCCAACAAAGGGTATATAACAAAGTATTGAGATACACTTTTGTTATTGACCAAATACTTATTTTCCACCATCATTTGCAAATAAATTCATTTAAAAAATGTGATTTTCTGGATTTTTTTTTCTCATTTTGTCTGTCATAGTTTAAATGTACCTATGATGAAAAATACAGGCCTCTCTCATCTTTTTAAGTGGGAGAACTTGCACAATTGGTGGCTGACTAAATACTTTTTTGCCCCACTGTGTATATATATATATATAAGGGGTTGCCAAATTTATATAACTGGTCAGTAGTTCAATCAGATTTCAACAAAGTAAGATGTGTTTTCCAAAAGAGCTGATGAAAAGTACATACAGTATTAATCAGGTTGTGTTCTGGTTAGAAAACATCTCGACCAGATTTCAAACTGTATCATGTTCTTATCATGTTCTTTTATGTCCACTGGGTAGAAACGGTAAATTGTAAATTGATGAACACATATGTAGGCTATTACTGATATATCATACATCCAACAGTAATTACACGTTGTGCTTTGATTGTCACTGACTCTCCGGGCAAGCTGTGGATGGTGCTAGAGTTCAACAGAAAACACAACTACACAATGGGTTAGGCCTAATCCGGTCAGGGAAGGGTTTGAGCTGTTCACACGTCTGTGTAAATGCCGTGCGCCTTCAGCGGGAGGTATAAACACGAGCCACCTGTCAGGAATGGTAAACAGCCTACACCCGACAACCCTCACATTGAAAGCTGACTGCCCCCCCCCCTGGCAGACGAGACTCCGTCGAGGGAAACATTTTATCTTGTAAAGCCTTCTAAGAACTTTGCCGCATAAGTGAAAGTGAACCGTTATTTCAGACACCAGACATGCAACCTGGTATTAGCGGGATTAGAGACTGACTAAAAACACGCTTGGTTTCGACCCCTCTGGCTGTGAAGAGTAGCGCGGGTTGACAGCGTCTGATGGACAAAGGGGAAAGGATTATATTTTACATACACCGGACACATACTTCTTTTTATAACTCAGTGAAATTCTGCCTAATGATTGTTGTCTGACACCGGGAGCAGTGCCTCGAGGTAAGGATCAATATGGGGAATGTTTTGCATTTAGGTTGCTGTCAGAATCTCACTAATTAATAGCCTAAGTAGGCCTAGGCAAATATGTAAAGTCTAGGCCTACTGTATATAAAGTTTGTCACATTGACTGGTCTTTGTGTTCAGTATAGCCAATGATTACCCTACTACTGCAACTACTGCAACATTCCAAACACAATTGTCGTACTTGGGAAATTACGTCTGCCAATGCACATTACTGGTGCACCACGTGAACCATAGGCTTTTCACAGTTGACGGTCACGAGTTGAACTGCATTGAATTTGGGATCAAACTCAAATTGCTCATTTACAACAGAACAGGGCTTTTGGATCACCCACAACATTGTCACAACTAGGATATGATGGAAAGGGTTGCCATATAGCTTACTTTACACAGTGATTTAGTATTATTCATGTTATCAGCGATTGACAGTTTACTGCAAACGCGGTTCATGAGGAATTGGAATATTAACAGGCCATATTTTCCAATATTTTTCCATTGGTCAGATATAGCCTATAGGCTTTTCTTCTGGTCTGCTGTAGCTTATTAGGTCTACTAAAGGCTTGTGCCCAATCAGATGTAATTTTGTGAGAGACTCAATAGTTTACCATGATTATGAATAATTGAATGAAATGTATGGTAGGCCTACACATAACATTAAGGTTGTGTTTGGTGTTATTATTTATAAATAATAAATATATTTTGCTGTTTGCACTCAAGTAGCCTAGTCCCATCCAGGGTTGTTAGATCACATTCCTTAATTAAAATATACATTTAAAGGTGGGTGTTCTGAAGCGCGGGTTGGCGGGTCATGTTTCGGAGGACGTATTACTCAAAAGTTCACCTCCGGAGCCCGCGCTGAGACAAGATCGAAATTGGGGAAAAAAGGGGGTAATATATATATATAACTACTAAATATATACAATTTTTAATCATATATATATATATATATATATATTTAATTGATAAAAAATTGTATATATTTAGTAGTTCTCATCTAGTCAGAATTCTCCAGATTATGAAGCCTCCCAAAATAAGGAAGTGAAATAGAAGTGTGTGTCTGTGTATGTGTGTGTGCGTATGCTTGCGTGTGCATGCATGCGTGCATCTGTGTGTGTGTGTGTGTGTTGGTCCAACACTGTGCAGTCACCCCAGAATTGCTCAGCACACACTTATGGGACCAGAGAACAGCAGTAAACCAATGTGAAGTATTACTGTGTAGAGAAATGGATATCCTCCAATAGAGGGCTCTGCTGCTGGCCAGCTTGGTACCCTACAGCAGGAACTGAAATAGGTTCAAATGCAGAAACCTGAAAAATCATCCCCTACATAGACCACAGTCAAATGCCTAAAACAACATGGGGACTTAGGGGCCCAAAAAAACGACTGGCATAGAGCCTCTGTCAGTAATACATTGCTAGACCAGAAAACTAGCTTTAAAAATGTAAGGAAAGAATGTTTTCATGCTCCTCTTCTCTCCCAACCTCCTCCTGCCTCTCCCCTCATTTTCCTTTAAATCATCCTATCCTCCCATCCTCTCCTCTCCTCTCTTCATGTTATTACGTGATAACTACTTTTAGCACTTACACGCTTCAATGGTGTAAAATGCACAGATTCTGCCTAAATAACTGTCTGCTAGATGTCCTAATTATGGCTAGACGATGGCTACAGTAGCTCTTTTCAACGGCAGATTTTGGAAATGAATAGGGATGTGAGTTTTACTGGTCAGATCACATAATCGGGACAATTTATCCCTTGAAATGAGGAATGATAGAATAAGAGGAGCATGCCTCCAAGAGCTCAGCTGTCTGTCGGAACCCATTGGTATTCTCCTCATGTCTGCAGCTGCCTCCGTAGGCATCCCATGTTACGGCTGGCTCAGTGGGATGGTTTCTGATGATTGAGGGGTATAGGGAAGGGTTGAAGGCCAGCTTGGGATGAAACTAAAGGCTTGTTTATTGAAGGTTAAGGATGTCTTAACTGAAGGTTGAAGTGCGTGTGTGTGTATGTGTGTGTGCTTGTGTGTGTGTGAGAGAGATAATCTAGCTAGGTTTCCACTAACTTGTCCAGTGATTTTTGTTGTTGTTGTTGTTGACATTTAGAATGCTTGCATAGAAAAATGAAATAATTGCCTGTTTCGGTGTGTTTCCATTGAACTGTCTTGTTCTGATAAAAACAGCTTGACGTAATGATGCAAAAACATACAATATCGAATAAAAACTAAGTGGTTGAATGCCCGTATGCCATGCTCATCTACAGGCAACTGCCAAAATGAAGGAAACATCAACATGGAGTGTCTTAGAAGGGCTCTGGGCCACTACTACATAGACTCTACAAGTGTCTGGAATTCTGTTGAAGGAATGGGACAACATTCTTCGGTGAGCAATTCCATCATTTGGTGTTGTGTTGATGGTGGGGGAAAACGCTATCTCAGACACCACTCCAGAATATACCATACGTATTCAATTGGGTTGAGATCTGGTGACAGAGATGGCCATGGCATATCAAATAAAATTGTATTTGTCCCATGCGCCGAATACAACAGGTGTAGACCTTACAGTGAAATGCTTATTTACAAGCCCTTAACCAACAATGCAGTTTTAAGAAAAATAAGTGTTAAGTGTTAAGAAAAAATAGATAAGTAAAAAACAATAACAGTTGTGGAGCTATTTACAGGCTTTATACTGGGGTATGTGATTACGTATTTACCGGATTTATTTGATATTAATGGTTAACAATTAATATTTCACTAATAGTAAGACATTTCTGTTCTACTAAAGCTGTGGATTTATGGTCTCCACCCCCTGCAGCTAGTCTGGCTGAATGGGTCACTAGAGAGGGCTTGAGCTGACAAATTAGTTGAAGACTGCATTCCATAGACAATATGTGGTGGGTGTAAACGAGATGATAGTGATAGCCTGGAAGAGTTTAGAACAATCCTTCATTGTCTCAAAATCATCCTGGCATCTGGGAAAGTAAGCCAGGGTGGGTTAAGACAATACCCCCCCCCCCGTGCAGATAACGACAGGATGAATCCAGAGTGGTTTATGATGCCCCTTGGTCTGCATGGGAGGGGTGGACCCAGCAATGACTAAGCATTTTTAGATCTACTATATAAAGAACTCTGCATTTCTGTAAGGGTTAGGCTTCTCGGCCCAACAGTCAAGAGTGTTGGGTTGACTAGTCTCATTATTGCAATAATTAATCAATATTGAATAACAATGATTGTTTGAAGAAATGACAGTCTCTCTTACTTGATTAGAATATTCCACGACAGGTACCATAGGTTTACATCCTTTTCATGCTCATCGAACCATTCAGTGACAACTCGTGGCCTATGGATGGAGCCATTACACATGTCGCAAAGATGACTTTTTTTGCCAACATTGCCTTTGTCTAATAAACCTGCCTTTGTCTGCTATTTTTCACTATCAGACTAACTTAGTATTAGCAAACAGTTATTCTCACTAATTAAATGTGCCACCCACATCAAATGCACAGCACATATGACTTCACAGGAGATACCGTTTGAACATAAAACTTATTTTTATCAAAATGCGTTTTTTGGCAGAAATGCCTTTTCGAACATGTGAACTTTCATGTGCCTTAAAAACAAACATTTATGCCATCTGTGAATACAAATGAAGTTGTTAAATTAAGAGCCTAGTTGGTTTAGCCAAAGAAAAAGTCAGGAACCTTCCCGCTAGCCATGATAGGTTGAGATAATGAGTGGCTGGACATGCTGAGAAATTAATTTCAGATTGTTCTGCGATCTTGTGTCTATAAAATGAACTGCAAATATGTTGATACTGCTCTCAATAACATTGCCGCCCTGAATTTATCAGGCACTATCTACAAAGGTCAGTGGGAATAAGTTGTGATGGACTACTTTCTGGAGGACGATCGTGCCATGCTGACTCTCTCCGACTCTGAAAATGAATCAGACGATGAGGAAATCCCTGATTTACAATACTGTTCAAAAGATTGGGGTCATTTAGAAATGTCCTTGTTTTTTTAAAGAAAAGCCCTTTTTTTGTCCATTAATATAACATTTGTCAGAAATACAGTGTAGACATTGTTAATGTTGTAAATTACTATTGTAGCTGGAAACGGGTGATTTAAAAAAATGGAATATCTACATAGGCGTACAGAGGCCCATTATCAGCAACCATCACTCCTGTGTTCCAATGGCATGTTGTGTTAGCTAATCCAAGTGTAGAATTGTAAAAGGCTAATTGATCATTAGAAAATCCTTTTGCAATTATATTAGCATATTTGGAAACTGTTGTACTGATTAAAGAAGCAATAAAACTGTCCTTCAGACTAGTTGAGTATCTGGAGCATCAGCATTTGTGGGTTGAATTACATCCTCAAAATGACCAGAAACAAATAACTTTCATCTGAAACTCGTCACACTATTCTTGTTCTGAAAAATAAAGGCTATTCCATGCGAGAAATTGCCAAGAAACTGAAGATCTCGTACAACACTGTTTACTACCCCCTTCACAGAACAGCGCAAACTGGCTCTAACCAGAAAGAAA
Source organism: Oncorhynchus gorbuscha (assembly GCF_021184085.1). NCBI lineage: Eukaryota > Metazoa > Chordata > Actinopteri > Salmoniformes > Salmonidae > Oncorhynchus > Oncorhynchus gorbuscha. The sequence goes on along the minus strand of NC_060180.1, from coordinate 16,538,185 downwards.
GAGCAGGAGGCCCCGGTGCACAACTGAGAATAGCAACATCCCGGAGTTACCTCTTCACTGTTGATGTTGAGACTGGTGTTTTGCGGGTACTATTTAATGAAGCTGCCAGTTGAGAACTTGTGAGGTGTCTGTTTCTCAAACTAGACACTCCAACGTACTTGTCCTCTCACTCAGTTGTGCACAGGGGCCTCCCAGTCCTCTTTCTATTCTGGTTAGGGCTAGTTTGTTATTCCCTGTATTATAGCTTCGAAGCTCTGGAGCCTGGTGTTGAGCGTTCGGACTCTCGGACCAGGTTTCAGCTTCTGTGCAACGCTGACATCCTTCCTCCCATAGATTGTCTGCCTGTACAAGCACGACCTAGACTGGACATAGCTAGACCAACTTATCTTTTTGAGAAGATTAGGGAGTTTTGCGACTAAGAGACTATGGACATCACATGCACTGCACCAAAGTCAAGGGCAGAACAGAAACAGGCTCTCCGAATATAGATTCCCTTGTTCATGCGTGGTTCACATTTTTTTTATCCTGCTGCTCAGCCACTTTACCCCTGATTGTATAAATATAACTACCTCGTCTATCACTGATATCGTTATTGATATTGGTCTTGTACTGTACATACTGTAAATGATGACTGTTTGTTGGTGTGCCCCTGGCTGTCATCAATAAAAAAGTAAACAATTGTGCCGTCTGGTTTAATATAAGGAATTTGAAATGATTCATACTTTTACTCCAGTATGACAATTTAGTACTTTTTCCACCACTGCGGGTTATAGCATTTATTTCACATGTCCCATCAATTTAGACAAATGTATCCTAATAAGCGTCATCTAATATTTATAAAATATGTTTATCTGGACACTTTCTGTTTACCTGGAATTTTTCCTTATTGTAGGTTACTACCACTTTTAGTCATAATCTTTACTACACTACTCGATGTTTAGTACGACCTCATGTGAATCCTTAAAAAGATGAGTGGGGCTGGCTTAAGAGGGTGTGAACAAGGCTGAATGGGTGGAGAAGAATGAGAGCTCCCCAGTATGTACCAAAACATTCAAAGGCCCTTTTCTCAAAAGTGAGTTTACAAATTGTATCAACTTTCAAAGCAGAATTACTTTTCTATTGTTCCTCAAAAAGGCTGTGTATGATATACCGTTTTGTAGCTCTAAGTCGCTTCTTTTATCCAATGTAAAAATAAAAAAATAAACTACTTCAAATTGTGTTACATAAGACCGAATCCAGGTGGTAAGTCACATCTTCCACAGATTCCAATGTCTTTAAGTTTCCAGATTCTCCAAAGCCAGATGTAACAACCGAAGTGACCTTTGTGAGGTCACTCCTGAAGATCAATGGCAGGACAAGAGGAAAGATGTATCTGCTGTGAAATTGCAATGCTCTGCACTATTCTGTCCTCCTCTGGCAGGAGATAAGAATTCCCCAAAGCTTTAAATGATAGAGAAGTAACAGGGAGAGGAGTCATGCACATTAAGTAGCTTGCACTGATTGCTGTCGTGTTCTCTGTCAAGTACAAGTGATCAAGGCTGTATTCTTTCCTTTTATTAAAAAAAATAAAAGAGTAATGTTAGGGAGTGAAAAGAACCCCAGCTGAAGACACTGGCAAAATAAAGACATCTTTTGAAAAGTGGTGTGGGAGTCGTGCCTCAAGGTAAGAAGTCGACTACGGACTGAGATAGCAGACACGTAACCTTTTAACCGAGCACTGAATTTGGACATTCCACTGTGCATAGACATTTGAACTACCAAATACCTCAATTGAAAGAACAATCAAAAGCTTATACTGTACATTAATATGGATACAGCCATAATGGATCCATAATGGATGGATGAACAACTTTAAATAACAGTAGATGGAACTGGATTTTGCACGCTGGTCGACGTACAGTAGTAACGTCACTGTAATGTTGGAATTACTGAGTCAAAATGTGACAGTGCCATTGCAACAGGAAATCATTGAAATCCTCGTCACAGCAAGGTATAATTTACATCTGTTTACTGTGGAAACATCACTCTGAAGGCAGAATTTGCTGGTATGCAGAATGTGTTGCTTGTACTTGATAACAAACACACTTTTAGTTTGTTAAAGGAAGCAGCATCAGGTGCTAATAAAAAGAAAATCCCCTCCAGTATCGCAAGCAGGTACTGTAGAAAGAATCTCTGTCTCTGAGGCCTCCGCTGAAGCATGAAGGGGAGAGGATGATTGCATGCAAGTTATCTCAATGTGGAAATGGCAATACTCTCAAAATTAATAGAAAAATAACTTGATATGAATATGAAAAACCTGTGTGGACGCATTGCAGATACTCATCTAAAGCCGCTCTCACTCTCTGAGATGAGAACTTTATTGCTCTAATATTTCTCTAAACCTAGACTTTATGTTTCTGGTTCTGATTATTTGTGAAATAATAAAAAAACAGGTTAAAAAAAAATAACTGTCTCAGATTGTCATACCATCCATGATGTGATTTGTTTGTCCATTGAAGCAGAGTTCCTTGTTGTCAAGATAAAATAAATATAAAGTGCATTTGGAAAGTATTCAGACCCCTTGACTTTTTCCACATTTTTTTTACGTTATAGCCTTATTCTAAAATGTATAAAATAGTTTTTTTCCCTCATCAATCTACACACTATACAAAGCAAAAAAAGGTTTTTAGACATTTTTTCAAAAAAATAGAAATACCATATTTACATAAGTATTCAGACCCTTTGCCATGAGACTCGAAATTGAGCTCAGGTGCATCCTGTTTCCAATGATCATCCTTGAGATGTTTCTACAACTTGGAGTCCACCTGTATTAAATTCAATTGATAGGACATTATTTGGAAAGGCACACACATGTCCATACAAGGTATCACATATGACAGTGCATGTTAAAGAAAAAAACAAGCCATGAGGTTGAAGGAATTGACCGTGGAGCTCTGAGACAGGATTGTGTCAAGGCACAGATCTGGGTAAGTATACCAACAAACATTCTGCAGCATTGTAGGTCCCCAAGAACACAGCTGCCTCCATCAGTCTTAAATAGAAGACGTTTGGAACCACCAAGACTCTTCCTAGAGCTGGCCTCAGGGAGGTGACCAAGATCCCGATGGTCACCCTGACAGAGCTCCAGAGTTCCTCTGTGGAGATTGGATAACCTTCCAGAAGGACAACCATCCCTGCAGCACTCCACCAATCAGGCCTTTATGGTAGAATGGCTAGACGGAAGCCACTCCTTAGTAAAAGGCACATCTGGTCTGATGAAACCAAGATGGAACTCTTTGTCCTGAATGCCAAGCGCCACGTCTGAAGGAAACCTGGCACCAACCTTATAGTGAAGCTTGGTGGTTGCAGCATCATGCTGTGGGGATGTTTTTCAGTGGCAGGGACTGGGAGACTCGTCAGGATCGAGGGAAAGATTAACAGATTAAAGTACAGAGAGGCCATTGATTAACCTGTTCCAGAGCGCACAGGACTTCAGACTTTTGTCCTTCCAACAGGACAACAAACCTAAGCTCGCAGCCAAGATAATGCAGGAGTGTCTTCGGGACAAGTCCCTGAATGTCCTTGAGTGGCCCAGCCAGAGCCTGGATTTGAACCCAATCAAACATCTCTGGAGACACTTAAAAATAACTGTCCAGTGATGCTCCCCATCCAACCTAAGATGATCTGCAGAGAAGAATGGGAGAATCTCCCCATATACAGGTTTGCCAAGCTTGTAGTGTCATATCCAAGAAGACTCGAGGCTGTAGTCTCTGCCAAAGGTGCACAACAAAGTACTGAGTAAAGGGTCTGAATACTTAAGAAAATAGGATAATTCTGTTTTTTTAACCTGTTTTTGCTTTACCATTATGGAGTCTTGTGTGTCGATTGAAAAAATCAATTTTAGAATAAGGCTGTAACGTAACAAAATGTTACGTTCCGAATGCAGCTGCAGCCTTTGACCCCCTATTAGCAAAGAAATGCTAAGAAATGCTAATATAGGTACCATGATTTGCATTAGATTTGTGCAACAAACACTATTATAAAACATTAGCATTTGTAAACAGTGCCAGTAGTTGATCTAGGGTTTGTCCTGTCAAACTGTATATTACTCCTCCTGATTTATGACCGGGGCGTGGCAGGAGTTAATAAAATTAGGTAATTCAATTAGATAACCCCGTGGCATATGTAAACACCTTTTTAAACAGACATGTTTTTTTTATCCAACACTCTTATCCAGAATGATTTATAGGGTAAAGTGCCGTGCTCAAGGGCACATCAACAGATTTTTCACCTAGTGATTCGAACCAGTAACCTTTCAGTTACTGGCCCAATGCTCTTAACCGCTATGTTACCTGCCACCATGTTGGTAGGTAAAACCAAATCATAAACTCAGCAAAAAATAATCGCCCCTTTTTCAGGACCCTGTCTTCAGAGGATAATTAGTAAAAATACAATTAACTTCACAGCTCTTCATTTTAAAGGGTTTATTAAACACTGTTTCCCATGCTTGTTCAATGAACAATTAATGAACAATTAATGAATATGCACTTGTGGAATGATCGTTAAAACCTGTTGCGACTCTAAGGGCAGTATTTTCATTTTTGAAAAAAAAACATTCCCGTTTTAAACGGGATATTTTGTCAGGACAAGATGCTAGAATATGCATATAATTGACAACTTTGGATAGAAAACACTAACGTTTCCAAAACTGTAAAGATATTGTCTGTGAATATAACAGAACTGATGTTGCAGGCGAAAGCCTGAGAAAAATCCAATCCGGAAGTGCCCCATATTTTGAAAGCGCTGCGTTCCAATGAGTCCCTATTGAGCTGTGAATGTGCCATCAACCAGCTTACGCTTTCTACGTATTCCCCAAGGTGCCTACAGCATTGTGACGTAGTTTTACGCATTTATGTTGAAGAATAGCCGTAGGCGGCTACATTGCGTAAGTGGTCACCTGATGTCCCCCATGGTGACTCTCGCGTAAAATACAGAGGTAGCCATTACTCCAATCGGTCCTACTGAAAAACGAATTGTCCCGACGGATATATTATCGAATAGATATTAGAAAAACACCTTGAGGATTGATTATAAACAACGTTTGCCATGTTTCTGTCAATATTATGGAGCTAATTTGGATAAAAAAATTCAGTTTCCGTGACTGCAATTTCCGGGCGATTTCTCAGCCAAACGTAAAGAACAAATGGAGCTATTTCGCCTACCAAAATAATATTTTGGGAAAAAATGAACTTTGGCTATCTACCTGGGAGTCTCGTGAGTGTAAGTCGCTCTGGATAAGAGCGTCTGCTAAATGACTTAAATGTAAATGTAAATGAAAACATCCGAAGCTCATCAAAGGTAAACGATTTAATTTGATTGCTTTTCTGATTTCCGTAACCAAGTTACCTGCTGCTAGCTGGACAAAATGCTATGCTAGGCTATCGATAAACTTACACAAATGCTTGCCTAGCTTTGACTGTAAAGCATATGTAAAGCATATTTTGAAAATCTGAGATGACAGGGTGAATAACAAAAGGCTAAGCTGTGTCTCAATATATTTCATTTGTGATTTTCATGAATAGGAATATTTTCTAGGGATATTTATGTCCGTTGCGTTATGCTAATTAGTTTCAGGCGATGATTACGCTCCCGCATACGGGTTTGGGAGTCACAAGAAGTTTTAAGACACTAACAGCTTACAGACGGTAGGCAATTAAGGTCACAGTTATGAAAACTTAGGACACTGAAGAGGCCTTTCTACTGCCTCTGAAAAATACCAAAAGAAAGATGCCCAGGGTCCCTGCTCATCTGTGTGAACGTGACTTAGGCATGCTGCAAGGAGGCATGAGGACTGCAGATATAGCCAGGGCAATAATTGCAATGTCCGTACTGTGAGACGCCTAAGACAGCGCGACAGGGAGACAGGATGGACAGCTGATTGTCCTCGCAGTGGCAGACCACATGTAACAACACCTGCACAGGATCGGTACATCCGAACACCACGCCTGCGGGACAAGTACAGGATGGCAAAAACAACTGCCCAAGTTACACCAAGAATGCACAATCCCTCCATCAGTGCTCAGACTGTCTGCAATAGGCTGAGAGAGGCTGGACTGAAGAATTGTAGGCCTGTTGTAAGGCAGGTCCTTACCAGACATCACCGGGAACAACGTCGCCTATGGGCACAAACCCACCTGAGGCCTGTACTCTGGAGCAGGATCGATTTGGAGGAGGAGGGTCCATTATGGTCTGGGGCGGTGTGTCACAGCATCATCGGACTGAGCTTGTTGTCATTGCAGGCAATCAAAGCTGTGCGTTACAGGGAAAACGTCCTCTTTCCTCATGTGGTACCCTTCCTGCAGGCTCATCTTGACATGACCCTCAAGCATGACAATGCCACCAGCCATACTGCTCGTTCTGTGCATCATTTCCTGCAAGACAGTAATGTCAGTGTTCTGCCAGCGAAGTGCCCGGATCTCAATCCCATTGAGCACGTCTGGGACCTTTTGGATCGGCGGGTGAGGGCTTGGGCCATTCCCCCCAGAAATGTCCGGGTACTTGCAGGTGCCTTGGTGGAAGAGTATGGTAACATCTCACAGCAAGAACTGGCAAATCTGGTGCAGTCCATGAGGAGGAGATGCACTGCAGTATTTAATGCAGCTGATGGCCACAACAGATACTGACTGTTACTTTTGATTTTGACTCTTCCGTTGTTCAGGGACACATTATTCCATTTCTGTTAGTCATATGTCTGTGGAACTTGTTCAGTTTATGTCTCAATTGTTGAATCTTGTTATGTTCATACAAATATTTACACATGTTAAGTTTGCTGAAAATAAATGCAGTTGACAGTGAGATGACGTTTATTTTTTTGCGGAGTTTATATGGATGTAATTACTACATCATAGGATAACGTGGAAAGAGTCACTTACTGTGCTACCATTTGGAATTATAGTGTAGTGTACAATACACTGCTGAAATACCTGGGTTATATCTAACAATATATTCCACTCATTTATCTGAATTTCATTGATACAGTATCGACGGTCTCTGCTTACAGTGTATCAGTTGGCAAGTCACACCGTGCTACATTTTTTAAAGTAACCAACTGCTTTACAATACTCCATATTACTGAAGAATGCTTCTATGTACTGTATAAGGATAATCAAACTGCAAGACTGACATATTTCTCAACATGCTCACAACCTGCCATTGGATACAAATTATTTTTAAAACTGTGCAGGTCAAGTTATAGTGAAATACTGTACTAATGGTAGTTAAAAATATTAAATGGATCACAGTGCTTGAGGCGTCACAACAGACACGTGTTCGATCACATCTGTGTCCCAGCCGGCCTTGACTGAGAGACCCATGAGGCGGCGTACAATTGGCCCAGCTTTGTCCGGGTTAGATGATGGTTTGGCTGGCCGGGATTTCCTTCTCCCATCACGCTCAAGCGACTCCTTCTGGTGGGCCAGGCACCTGCAAGCTGACGATGCTCGCCAGCTGGACGGTGTTTCCCGCTTCACATTGGTGTGGCTGTCTTCCAGGTTAAGTGAGAGTGCAGCCTAGCAGGGTCGTTGTACTTTTAGCAAGGACCTCTGTATTGTTCTCCGTTAATCTTTCCCTCAAGCCTGACTAATCCTGACTAGTCTCCCAGTCCCTGCCGCTGAAAAACATCCCCACAGCATGATGCTGCCACCACCATGCTTCACATTAGGGATGGTGCCAGCTTTTCTCCAGCCGTGACGCTTGGCTACAGGCCAAAGAGTTCAATCTTGGTTTCATCAGACCAGATAATCTTGTTTATCATGGTCTTAGAGTCCTTTAGTTGCCTTTTGGCAATCTCCAGGTGGGCAGTCATGTGCCTTTTACTGAGGAGTGGCTTCCGTCTGACCACTCTATCATCAAGGCCTGATTGGTGGAGTGCTGCAGAGATTGTTGACCTTTTGGAAGGTTCTCCCATCTCCACAGAGGAACTATAGTGCTCTGTCAGAGTGACCATCGGGTTCTTGGTCACCTCCCTGACCCAAGGCTCTTCTCCCCCGATTGCTCAGTTTGGCTGGGCGGCCAGGTCTAGGAAGAGTCTTCGTGGTTCCAAAGTTCTACCATTTAAGAATGATGGAGGCCACTGTGTTCTTGGAGACCTTCAATGCTGCTGAAATGTTTTGGTACCCTTCCCCAGATCTGTGCCTTGACACAATTCTGTCTCGGAGCTCTACGGGCAATTCCTTCGACCTCACGGCTTGGTTTTTGCTCTGACATGCACTGTCAACTCTGGGAGCTTATATAGACAGGTGTGTGCCTTTCCAAATCATGTCCACTCAATTGAATTTACCACAGGTGTACTCCAAGTCGTAGAAACATCTCAAAGATGATCAATGGAAACAGGATGCACCTGAGCTACATTTTGAGTCTCATAGCAAAGGGTCTAAATACTTATGTAAATCAGGTGTTTTTGTTTTTTATATTTAATACATTTGCAAAAACTCTGGGGTATTGTGTGTAGATTGCTGAAAGAAATATTTAATATATTTTAGAATAAGGCTGTAACGTAACAAAATATGGAAAAAGTAAAGTGGTTTCAATCCTGTCTGAAGGCACTGTAATTCTGTAATTGTACAGTCTATACTTTCTGGCCAAAAGCCAGGGAAAATGCAGAGCACCAAATTCAAATAAATTACTATAAAAATCAAACTTTCATTAAATCACACATGCAAGATAGCAAATTAAAGCTACACTTGTTGTGAATCTAGCCAACATGTCAGATTTTTAAAAGGCTTTTCGGCGAAAGCAAACAATGCTATTATCTGAGGATAGCACCATAGTAACAAAGAGAGAGAAGCTTATTTCAACCCTGCAGGCGCGACACATAACGCAAAAATAAAAATATAATTAATGCCTTACCTTTGACCAACTTCTTTTGTTGGCACTCCTATATGGCCCATAAACATCACAATTAATTCCATCAATATATATCCAAAATGTCAATTTATTTGGCGTGTTTGATCCAGAAAAACATCGGTTCCAACTTGCGCAACGTGACTACAAAATATCTCAAAAGTTACCGGTAACCTTTGACAAAACATTTCAAACTACTTTTGTAATACAAATGTAGGTATTTTTTAAAGTAAATAATCAATAAAATTGAAGATGGGATGATCTGTGTTCAATACCGGAGTAAAACGAACTGTAGCTAGCTTTCTGGTCACGTGCCTCTATCTAACAGTACACTTCAAGTTACCCTCATTCAAGATGGCTGTACTTCTTCATTACACAAAGGAAAAACCTCAACCAATTTCAAAGGATTGTTGACATCCAGTGGAAGTGATAGGCACTGCAAGAAGTTCCCTTAGAAATCTGGATTCCCAAGGAAAAGAGAGTGACCTCAAAATAAAAATCTGAATGGTTTGTCCTCTGGGTTTCGCTTGCTAAATAAGTTATGTTATACTCACAGACATGATTCAAACAGTTTTAGAAACTTCAGAGTGTTTATCCAAATCTACTAATAATATGCATATCTTATCTTCTGGGGATGAGTAGCAGGCAGTTATATTTGGGCATGCATTTCATCCGGACGTGAAAATACTGCCCCCTGTCACCAATAAGTTAAATAGTTAGCTGTCTATGGTTCATTCAACGGTAGCCACTAAGCTAATAGGAAGCCTATATGCTTGATAGGTTAGCTTAGTGCAGTTAGCTTAGCAGTAAAAAAAAACATCTTGGGTGGGGAGATGTCAGGGCCTAGACCATATAAATGGAGTAGAAAATAAATCACAATATTACCACAGAGGTGCTGTAAATCAATCAATTCAAACCAGAAATATTACCTGGCACCATTTGATCTTGTATTATTCTATGGGCTAGCTTTGCTTAGCCGCACACCCAGTCATCCCTATGTCAAGATGTTAACAGTTTTCACTCGATCTATGTACACATTAAAACTTTACCATTTCAACATAAAAGGTAAGTATTACTCAGATAACCATTTAGACTCTTAACATTTTCTATAGATGAAGTGCTTATGTACACCACATACCTTTTTAAGAGAACAAAAAAAAAGAGACAGGAAAATAAATTGTCACAGGCATCTTCTTCGAGTGTTGTTGAGTGGAGGGGAGATGCAAACTGCTGTGTTCTCCAGCCCCCTGCTGGTGGTAGCATGCATAAACAATGCCCATTGGAAATTCTTAGAGGACTCAGCGCAAATATATAAGTGGATTACAACCATATACAGTTATTGATTACAACTACAACATCTAAACCATGTTTTATAAATATATATATTGAATAAAAATGTAAATGCAACATGCAACAATTTCAAAGATTTTACTGAGTTACAGTTTATATAAGGAAATCAGTCAATAGAAATGAATTCATTAGTCCCTAATCTATGTAGTTCACATGACTGCGAATACAGATATGCATCTGTTAGCCACAGATACCTGTAGGGGTTGTGGATCAGAAAACCATTCAGTACCAGGTGTGACCACCATTTGCAGCATCTCGTTCGCATAGAGTTCATCAAGCTGCTTACTGTATTGTGGCCTGTGGAATGTTGTCCCACTCCTCTTCAATGGCTGTACGGAGTTGCTGGATATTGGTGGGAACTGAAACATGCTGTCGTACACATTGATACAGAGCATCCCAAACATGCTCAATGGGTGACATGTCTGGTGAGTATGGAGGCCATTTTCAGATTCCAGAAATTGTGCACAGATCCTTATGACATGGGGCCGTGCATTATCATGCTCAAACACTATGTGATGGCGGAGGATTATTGGCACAACAATGGGCCTCAGGATCTCGTCACGGTATCTCTGTGTATTACCATGCAATTGTGTTTGTTGTCTGTAGCTTATGTCATCCCATACCATAACCCTACTGCCACCATGGGGCACTCTGTTCGCAACATTGACATAAAAAAAACGCTCGCCTACACAACGCCATACATGATGTCTGCCATCTGTCCAGTACAGGATTCATCTGTGAAGAGCACACTTCTACAGCGTGCCAGTGGCCATCGAAGGTGAGCATTTCCCACTGAAGTCGGATACTACGCTGTACAGACAAGTTCAGCTATCTCAGTAGACAAGTACAGCTATCTCAATACCGAGCCAGCTAACCGTTAGCCACTAAGCTAATAGACATCTGTGGCATTATGTTGTGTGACAGCACTTGTTGGCTGTTTTTCCTCCACTCTGCGGTCCAACTCATCCAAAACCATCTCAATTGGGTTGAGGTTAGGTGATTGTGGAGGCCAGGTCATCTGATGCAGCACTCCATCATTCTCCTTCTTGGTCAAATAGCCCTTAAACAGCCTGGCGGTGTGTTTTGGGTCACTGTGTTGTTGAAAAACAAATGATAGTCCCACTAAGCACAAACCAGATGGGATGGCCTATCGCTGCAGAATTCTGTGGTAGCCATGCTGGTTAAGTGTGCCTTGAATTCCGCGACCGGGAGGTCCGTGGAGCGACGCACAATTGGCCTAGCGTCGTCCGGGTTAGGGAGGGCTTGGTCGGTAGGGATGTCCTTGTCTCATCGCGCACCAGCGACTCCTGTGGCGGGACGGGCGCATTGCACGCTAACCAAGGTTGCCGGGTACACAGTGTTTCCTCCGGCACATTGGTGAGGCTGGCTTCCGGGTTGGATGTGCGCTGTGTTAAGAAGCAGTGCGGCTGGTTGGGTTGTGTATCGGAGGACGCATGACTTTCAACCTTCGTCTCTCCCGAGCCCGTACGGGAGTTGTAGCGATGAGACAAGATAGTAGCTACTACAACAATTGGATACCACGAAATTGGGGAGAAAAAGGGGTTACATTTTTTTTTTAAGTGTGCCTTGAATTCTAAATGAATAATAATAATATTATTAAATAAATCACTGATAGTGTCACCAGGAAAGCACCCCTACACCATCACACCACCAACTCCATGTTTCATGGTGGGAACCACACATACAGAGATCATCCGTTCATCTACTCTGCGGCTCACAAAGACCAAAAATGGAACCAAAAATCTCAAATTTGGACTCATCAGACCAAAGGACAGATTTTCACTGGCCTAATGTCCATTACTTGTGTTTCTTGGCCCAAGCAAGTCTCTTCTTATTACTGGTGTCCTTTAGTAGTGTTTTTTTTTGCAGCAATTCGACCGTGAAGGCCTGATTCATGCTGTCTCCTCTGAATAGTTCATGTTGAGATGTGTCTGTTACTTGAACTCTGTGAAGCATTTATTTGGTCTGCAATTTCTGAGACTGGTAACTCTAATGAACGTATCCTCTGCAGCAGAGGTAACTCTGGGTCTTCCTTTCCTGTGGCGGTCCTCATGAGAGCCAGTTTTGTCATAGCGGTTGATGGTTTTTGCAATTGCACAAAGTTCTTGAAATTTAAAGTATTGATGGACTGTCATTTCTCTTTGCTTATTTGAGCTTTTCTTGCCATAATATGGACTTGGTATTCTACCAAATAGGGCTATCTTCTATATACCAACACTACCTTGTCACAACAGAACTGATTCCCTCAAACAAATGAACTCTTGAAACTAGCAATCCCGGATCCGGGATCGTAATCATAGCCTCAAATGAATTAGCATAACGCAGCGGACATAAATACCCTAGAAACTTTTCCTATTCATGACAATCGCAAATGAAATGAATGAAATATATTCAAACACAAGCTTAGCCTTTTGTTAACAACACTGTCATCTCATATTTTCAAAATATGCGTTACAGCCAACGCTAGACAAGCATTTGTGTAAGTTAATCATGGCATAATGCTATGCTAGCCTCTGCTGGCAGCAGGCAACATTTTCACGAAAATAAGAAAAGCAACCAAATTAAATCATTTACCTGTGAAGAACTTCGGATGCTTTCACTCAGGAGACTCCCAGTTAGATAGCAAATGTTCCTTTTTTCCCAAAATATAATTTTTCTAGGCGAAATAGCTCCCGTTTGTTCATCATGCTTGGCTGAGAAATCGACAGGAAAATGCTACCACTACAACGCCAAACTTTTTTCAAAATTAGCTCCATAATATCGACAGAAACACAGCAAACGTTGTTTAGGATCCATCCTCAAGGTGTTTTTAACATATATATTCAACAATATATCCATTGAGGCAATTGGTTTCTCATAAGAAGCGATTGGAACAATGGCTACCTCAGTATTTTACGCATGATCTGCGGATGACACTGGCTATATATGGTCCCTTGCGGCTATTCTTCAATGGAAATGCGTAAAAAGACTTCACAATGCTGTAGACACATTGGGGAATTACGTAAACTCATTCGTAGCTCATTCACAGCCATATAAGGAATCATTGGCATGAGGCGGTTTTAAAAAATGCGGCACTTCCTGGTTGGATTTTTATCTGGGTTTCGCCTGTAACATCAGTTCTGTTACACTCACAGACAATATCTTTGCAGTTTTGGAAACTTCAGAGTGTTTTCTATCCAAAGCTGTCAATTACTGTGGTCGTTCTGTAGCTCAGTTGGTAGAGCATGGCGCTTGTAACGCCAGGGTAGTGGGTTCGATTCCCGGGACCACCCTATACGTAGAATGTATGCACATATGACTGTAAGTCGCTTTGGATAAAAGCGTCTGCTAAATGGCATATATTAATTATATGCATAGTCGAGCATCTTTTCGTGTCAAAATATCTTGTTTAAAACAGGAACGTTTTTCATCCAAAAATGTTAATAGCGCCCCCTAATGCTTAACTGGTTTTAAGAAGGAAAGAAATTCCACCATTTAACAAGGCACCCCTGTTAATTGAAATTCATTCCAGGTGACTACCTCATGAAGCTAGTTGAGAGAATGCCAACCGTGTGCAAAGCTGTCATCAAGGCAAAGGGTGGTGTCACAACCTGACCGTAGATTGCTTTGTATGTTTCCATTTGTAGTTTGGTCAGGGTGTGATGTGGGTGGGTTTTCTATGTTGTAGGTCTAGATTTTATTTTTCTATGTGTTTGGCCTGGTATGGTTCTCAATCAGAGGCAGCTGTCTATCGTTGTCTCTGATTGAAAGCCATACTTAGGTAGCCTGTTTTCCCATTTTGAGTTGTGAGTGATTATATTTCCGTTTCAGTGTTTTCACCATACGGGACTGTTTCGGTTTTCCTTTATTCTTTTTGTTCATTTGTATTCAGTGTTCAGTTTATTAAAGGCATCAAGAACACGTACCACGCTATTCTTTCTTCCACCAACGAGAATCGTTACAGGTGGCTACTTTGAAGAATCTCAAATATAAAATATATTTGTTTAACACTTTTTTGGTTACTTCATGATTCCATATGTGTTATTTCATAGTTTTGATGTCTTCACTATTATTCTACAATGTAGAAAATAGTCCAAATAAAGAAAAACCCTTGAATGGGTAGGTGTGTCCAAACTTTTGACTTGTACTGTATAGGGCCATATATTTATTTTCGGTATGGGTTATGTTAACATGTACATGTACTTTTCATATAACCTCCTTTTGTCCATCTAATAGCCTAACCACTGCACAATTATTTTACTCTGACAGAACAGGTCAAATTAAGATCAAACATCTGTATTTCAGAAAATGTGTTATTAGTTTGTTATTTAAAAGATTACGCAGTGCAGGAATGTCAACCTAAGTTTGGTAATTTACTTCAATCATTTTTCACTTCGCAGTTCTCGGTGTGTTTCATTGTTGCCTTAAGATGATTCATCGGCCACTCATGGACATTAATGTTCATAAGCACTTCTGAATTTTTCATTACGCAGCCATTTTTCACTCTTACGCTCAGCAGTTTCAACATCTGTTCCCCTATCTATTTTGCCCTGCCAAGAAGAGTCTATTCATAGAAAACAGTCCTATGTGTCCAATCTTACTCTCTCTGATGTCAAAAGTTACCCATGTAATCAATTACATTATTCATTCCTCCAATTAGTGGCCACGTGAGTGATTTTCATGAAACATCAAAGAGCAAGGACTTCTGGGAGATGTAGTTTTGTTAGAAGAAATGCTGCACATACTTTACCTGAAGCTGTCTCAGTACAACCTTGTCCCTCATGTCTGTCTTTCCTACAGTTGTAGTGAAAATGGATAACTTTGACATCTGTGGCTAGAATAGCTGAGATTGATATATCAAAAATACTTAGCAGCTCTTTCAGTACAACACATTTCTGTGGAACAATGGTAATTGACCTGTAATGAAACCTAGGTCACCAGCGAGACTCAAGACTACGTAATGTTTTTTTAATTCCATTGAGGCATGAGAGGAAACACCAACACTCATCTTGATTGTTTCAAAAGAGATTGTCACTATATTTATTATTTTTAAATTGTTTGCATTAAATCATCATTATTTGATTTTGAGCCTAATGTACATTTCAGTGTGATTATCAACCGTCAAACAGCAAATCCTTAAAAATAAAAGCGTTAAAGAAAGATTTGTTTGATTTTACTTTATACAACTGGGGTCTAATCCTGAATGCTGATTGGTTTCCACTGGCTAAATCTATGACGTTAAATTCCCCATTTACTCTGTTCATCAACCCAGCTAGGCAATTTATAAACTTGATCTCCACTATAAAAAGCATCTAGACATCATCTCCATTTATTTTAGACTAGCATTTGATTTTCAACAGCTGAAATTTGTATTAAACAGGTCAAACGAAGCTAGTTTGTAGTCTTTCCAGCTTCAGTTTGAAGTGATTGTGTTATCTGTGTTGTTGGCTAAATCCTCTAAACCACATTGTCCTGACGAGACAGCACATTTTCTATGCCAGGTGAAATAGCACCTCATTCGATTATTGTTATGGATGTATCCAAATAAATGTCACTAGGAAACAGCTTATGCAAATGCAGCTACTTTCTTGTTATTCTGGCTGCATTGTTTGACTTGTCTGTAACTTTGCCGTAGTTGGCTAGCCAGCACGCAAGGGATAAGGATGTTACCAGCCAGTATGGCTATAGAACATTTAGAATGAACGACTGGACACAGAACAAAAAGACTGAATGACTGGGTCACGTCTCTGTCAACCCGAACCGATAGAACGAACGACCAGCCGGCTTGGGTAGCAACCCTAGATTTGTGTCGGGACTATATCTTGTGGAAGGAAGAAATAGTATGAATAAATTAAAAATTAAAAGAATGTTTTCTTGATGAAAATATGTAAATCTTTACTTGAATATGTTTGTAACCAATTGTATAGAAGTGATAATTCCCTCGAAGCTGGTGTTTGGAAGATATACTGGCATGGTACTCTCTGACAAACAAACCCAAAGAGATTTCTAACACACACAAACACAAATGACTAGGTCCTCATTCTTACCTTAGCTGAGTTCTCCATGGTGACGACCATGTTGGATCCAGCACTAGCCACCAGATCCATGAGCGTGCCCATTCCCTTCACCATCTTACCTTGAGGGGAAAAACATGTTTCAGTGCTTCATCAGTCTTATTTATTTGGGTCCATAATAAAGTCAATTGTCATGGGACCTAAATGTTTTTAAAAAACATACACACTCAAAGAAGGGTCTCTCTTCTCTTCAAACCGCTGTGTCTCTTTATCTTTCTCTCACTCCCTCTCTCCTAACGAATTAACATGAACTTCTTAGCTACCTACGTTGTTTTGTTGGATACAGGGATGAAACAAACATACCATGGCTGTTGAAATAGTCAGTGAAACATTTAGGCTAACATTAGCTATAGCAACTTGTCTTTAAACTTGTCTTCAATAGTACTGTCGTTCCAACAACACTGGCAATAGCCTACTTTAAACAATGCAAAGAAGATGCAGGTAGGGAAGGACAGATAGTTTATGAAGTCTAGCTAATGCATTGTGTTCTTAACTAGCTAGCTAATCTAACATAACTTGTTTGCTGCTCATTGAAGATGCTTTCTAATCTCTCCATCCATGGTCGGATTGAGGTAACATACGATCGTTGGGAACACTTGTAAAATCATCTTTGATTACCGGTAATTCAGAGCATAGTGGCAGCTTTGTGCAAAAAGTAATGGTAACTAACTAGCTAGCTAAATCAAACAACAAGTAACATCACTATTTATCTGAGAAGTCAGCTGTCAGCTTAAACAATGATTGATTGACTAACTAAAAAACTGGAAGACAGTGTGTGTGTGCTTGCACCCCTTCTCACCTGTGCACTCCTTCACACCCCCTCAAAGATTAAATGCAGTGGATTGGTGTAAACTGTCTTGGTAGACAATTCATCAACACCTATTCAATGTATTTGCATCTTTTAGGTGAGTGGACGGGGCTAGCAAGAATTGGAATGCAGATTAAAATTACATAGAGTTGAAGTCGGAAGTTTACATACATCTTAGCCAAATACATTTAAACTCAGTTTTTCACAATTCCATTCAATCCTAGTAAAAATTCCCTGTCTTTGATCAGTTAGGATCACTACTTTATTTTAAAAGTGTGAAATGTCAGAATAATAGTAGAGAGAATGATTTATTTCAGCTTTTATTTATTTCATCACATTCCCAGTGGGTCAGAAGTTTACATACACTCAATCAATTAGTATTTGGTAGCATTGCCTTTAAATTGTTTAACTTGTGTCAAACGTTCACGGTAGCCTTTCACAAGCTTCCCACAATAAGTTGGGTGACTGAGTCAGGTTTGTAAGCCTCCTTGCTCGCACACGCGTTTTCAGTTCTGCCCACAAATTTTATATAGGATTGAGGTCAGGGCTTTGTGATGGCCACTCCAAAACCTTGACTTTGTTGTCCTTAAGTTGGACGGTTCTGGATGCTTCTGACGTAGAATATGTGGACAACTACAAATACCTAGATGTCTGTTGAGACTGTAAACTCTCCTTCCAGACTCACATCAAACATCTCCAATCCAAAGTTAAATCTAGAATTGGCTTCCTTTTTCGCAACAAAGCATCCTTCACTCATGCTACCAAACATACCCTTGTAAAACTGACCATCCTACCGATCCTCGACTTTGGCGATGTCATTTACAAAATAGCCTCCGATACCCTACTCAATAAATTACATGCAGTCTATCACAGTGCCATCCATTTTGTCACCAAAGCCCCATATACTACCCACCACTGAGACCTGTATGCTCTCGTTGGCTGGCCCTCGCTTCATACTCGTTGCCAAACCCACTGGCTCCAGGTCATCTACAAGACCCTGCTAGGTAAAGTCCCCCCTTAGCTCACTGGTCACCAAAGCAGCACCCACCTGTACCACGCGCTCCAGCAGGTATATCTCTGGGTTTTTGTAGTTCATTCCAGTCATTGGCAGCAGAGAACTGGAAGGAGAGGCGGCCAAAGAAAGAATTGGTTTTGGGGGTGACTAGAGAGTTATACCTGCTGGAGCGTGTGCTACAGGTGGGAGATGCTATGGTAACCAGCGAACTGAGATAAGGGTGACTTTACCTAGCAGGGTCTTGTAGATGACATGGAGCCAGTGGGTATATTTCTGGTATTTTGGCCCATTCTTCCATGCAGATCTCCTCTAGAGCAGTGATGATTTGGGGCTGCTGCTGGGCAACTTGGTCACAAATGGGTCTTCCATATGGACAATGACCCCAAGCATTTTTCATTTTACCTTTATTTAACCAGGCAAGTCAGTTAAGAACATATTCTTATTTTCAATGACGGCCTGGGAACAGTGGGTTAACTGCCTGTTCAGGGGCAGAACAACAGATTTGTACCTTGTCAGCTTGGGGGTTTGAACTTGCAACCTTCCGGTTACTAGTCCAACACTCTAACCACTAGGCTAGAGGCTTACATCGGTGTCTGTAAAATGTGGTGTTTATGGCGTATATTGAAAGCTGAAATAAGAAAGACCTCTCAATTTGAAGGATGATATCCAACATACCTGTTCAACTAGCTTTACTCATCCTCTGCTGTGACAGTCATCGGGTCAACCTCCATGCTGTTACTTGTTCTGCAGTCTTGGTCTCCCATGGTTTTCCATGGGTTTAGTGGCTCACTGTCATTCTCCGGCTCCTGTTTGTCTGCCTATTTGTACCCCTGACACTCCTGTAGAGTGGTAGGATTGAGACAGCCAGAGCAGCGGCATCTGGATTTTCTCACTGCAGTCAGTCTCCACTGGTGTTTACCTTCAAACATGAGCAGGAAAAGAAACTGCATCTAAATATGAAAGATGGATATTGAATGCAGAGGAAAAGAGATGGTAAACCCAAGGCTTCTGCTGGTGCTTTCAGCTGCAAGTGGCCTAACTCCACTTTGAGTAGCAGGGATGAATAAAGCCCACACATTTGGGATGACAGAGACTATATGTGTCTCTCTTCCCTCTCCATCCACAGGGTCCTTGGGATTTAAACACTGATTTAAAAAAGGGACTACCTGTTTTCCTTTATGAGATGGACCTTTTCTCTGCTTTTGCATTCATTTTGTTTTGCTACATCATGTTATGCCTTATTTCAAATGTCAGCTTAGATAAACTGACTTTGGTTTTCAATTGGAATCAAACAGGGCAATGTTATTCTTATTATATTATTATATAGAATGTTATCCCGATGGAAATTAGATTCAGGAGAAGTGTAGCTTGACTTGGAGGAAATCAGTGCAGTGCTCTGACAAGTACAACCAAATCCATTGGCCTCCCACAAAGAAGCCTTCCACAATGTGACTTTAATGTTTTTTCCATTTTCCATGCATACATCCTTTGGGTACCATCCAGGAATCACAGTTCAGGCCTATAAAAATCCTCTGTGAATGGGAGAGTTTCCTTTGTGTAGTAGTTAGATTGATCTTGTTTGAAACAAGCATAGACTTTTTGTTAATTCTAAACTCGATTGAACATGGGGAGCTCTAAGTTGTGTGTGTGTGTGTGTGTGTGTGTGTGTGTGTGTGTGTGTGTGTGTGTGTGTGTGTGTGTGTGTGTGTGTGTGTGTGTGTGTGTGTGTGTGTGTGTGTGTGTGTGTGTGTGTGTGTGTGTGTGTGTGTGTGTGTGTGTGTGTGTGTGTGTGTGTGTGTGTGTGTGTGTGTGTGAGAGAGAGAGAGAGAGAGAGAGAGAGAGAGAGAGAGAGAGAGAGAGAGAGACCAGGAATGTGGCTGCCGCCTGAAATACGAATGAGAGCAAACTACAGTTGACAGCTGTTAGATTGTTGGCCTCAGACCGGAAGCAAGCACCTGTAGACCCATTAATGTGTGAGAACAAAAAAGGAAATACTGATTACTCTACCTTTTTCTTCTATAATTTACTGTTCTATTCTATCACTCATCCACTGCTGCTGTTCCATTCTTCTCATTCCCAGCCGTACTTCCATCCTAGTATTTTGTCATCGTGGGCAATGGCACATCAGGTGCCTCTAGAGTATTTGTAGGATCTTAATTTAACTTAAAGTGCTTGAAGCGAAAATAGAATTGTCCTTGTCGCAGAGAAACACATTGTTTGTAGTTTCAAGACATTCGTTTTCTATGTAGTTGCATGACTGAAAATATACATCATTTGCAGCACAGGAACAATGTCTAATCGGTAGGGTTTGGGTGAGTTCAGTAGCCCTAAAACTTCCCGTATGGCTTGAACTCTCCATTAGAAGATTATGCTTAGCAGGCTAGAAGGAAAAGGTAGAGTTTCTTTTTAATTCTCTCACTCGCTCGCTCGCTCTCTCTCGCTCTCGCTCTCATTCTTATTTTGACATGTAATACCACATATTTCATTAATCCCAACTCAATGGGAGCAGGGGACACAGTGAGAACATGACAGGCCAAGGGGATGAGGAGGAGTCTGCCTTTAATAAAGAGGACACGAAAAGGCCTGGAATTACTTCTTGGTGTGACTTTGAAGTTCATGTGTGAGACTCAATTAAATTGTGTCTCTCATCCTTCTACATTGAAGTGAAAGTTCATTTTTTGTGGCTTTGCTCTAAGCAGATATATTGATGCTCATGCAGAGAGATTTTCCTTTCCCTTCCAAATATATGCTTGCAACAGGGGTCGAAAATATTGCTTTTTAGAACAGAGTCAGATTTGAATTCTTATAAGTATTTATTTTTATATGCTAAAATCAGATGGAAAATGCATTAACACCATGTAAAGTTTTGTATGAAAGAATTTGTGCTCAGGCTGTAAATGAATAGTGTACAATAAATTATATTTAAGTCAAATCAACAATTCAGTTATTATGTAAATGTAAGATAACAGGACTTTAAACAGATTAAATAAAGATGAAATGCTGTAATACTGTCCTTAGATTCCTGCTGAGTTGCAGATTCCTTGGTGTTCTGCTGTGTGTTAATGCTGATTATTCATAATGCTTCGGCTTTAAGAAATTAAATGCTTTTTCCTCTGTAGGAATTTATTTTCTTCCAGAGAGCTGACAGGGAGAGGAAATGCATCTGAAATCCTCTAAGCATGCCCCCTCCATTGGTGTGGACAATGATAGATCCTTAGTGATGTGGACACAGAGGAACTTGAAGCTCTCGACCCTATCCACTACAGCCCCATCGATGTGAGTGGGGGATTTTTCTGTAATCCACAATCAGCTTCTTTTGTTTTGCTGACATTGAGGGAGATGTTGTTGTTCTAGCACCACACTTCCCGGTCTCTGACCTCCTTCCTATAGGCTGCCTCATCGTCGTCAATGATCAGGCCTACCACAGTCATGTCGTCAACAAACTTAATGATGGTGTTGTAGTCGTGCAGCGCCACGCAGTCGTGGACTAGTCGTGGACTAAACACACACCCCTGAGGGGCCCCCTTATTGAGGGTCAGCGTGGTGGATGTGTTGTTGCTTACCCTCCCACCTGGGGGCTTCCCTTCAGAACGTCCAGGATACAGTTGCAGAGGGATGTGCTCAGTCTCAGTGTCCTGGGCTTAGTGATGAGCTTCGTGGTGTTGAACGCTGACCTGTAGTCAATGAACATTATTCTGACATACTTATTCCTCTTGTCCAGGTGGGAAAGGGCAGTGTGGAGTGCAATAAAGATTGCGTCATCTGTGGATCTGTTGGGACGGGATACAAATTATAGTGGGTCCAGGATGTCTGAGATGATGGTGTTGATGTGAGCCATGACCAGCCTTTAGACAGGTTACCTTGGCGTTCTCTGGCACAGGGACTATGGTGGTCTGCTTGAAACATGTAGGTATTACAGACTGGGTCAGGGAGAGGTTGAAAATGTCAGTGAAGACACTTGCCAGCTGGTCAGTGCATGCTCTGAGTACACGTCCTGGTAATCCTTCTGGCCGCACAGCCTTGTGAATGTTAACTCTTATCGATCAAACCCTTTTTTCAATTTTCACCTAGAATTACATACCCAAATCTGTAGCTCAGGACCTGAAGCAACATTATGCATATTATTGATACCATTTGAAAGGAAACACTTTGAAGTTTGTGGAAATGTGAAATTAACGTAGGAAAATATAACAAATGAAATCTGGTAAAAGATAATACAAAGAAAAGAAACATTAATTTTATTTTGTTCCATCATCTTTGAAATGCAAGAGAAAGGCCATAAAAGCACATAGGAGTTTAGGCACCATTTATATTGTGGCCACCAGATGGCAGTAGGGTGTGTGCAACATTTCAGACTGAGCCGGTGAAGCATTACATTACTGCACAACATTTTTAATCAAGTCTGCTCAAATGTGCCGAATTGGTCAATTGATACATTTTCAAGTACATAACTATAGAGAACATACATAAAAAAAATATTAAAAAGTTACACACTCCCAGGAACATCATACATGATGGATAGTGAGCTTCCCTACAGAAAATGTAATAACCTTCACACATCTAGATGGCCGGGCGGGATGGGTGTGGGTCCAGAAACAGCCGGGGTTGAAACTGTAGAAACCAGTTCCTTCATTTTAATATGAAAACGATGCTACATTTGATCTTTGAGACCCTCAGGATGACAAATCAGAGCAAGATTACTGAATGTAAGTACATTTTTGTATGTTCAGAGGTGAATGTGTCAAATAATTTGCCATTATAAAAGTTTCTTGTTTTTTGCACTCTCCTCAAACAATAGCAATGTTATGTTTTCACTGTAATAGCCACTGTAAATTGGACAGTGCAGTTAGATGAACAATCATTTCAGCTTTCTGCACTTATAAGACATGCCTATTTCCTGGAAAGTTGGTTGTTACTTACAATGTCATCCTAGTCACATTCGTGCATGTTAGCAACAAACGTCCCGGTATAGAGACACCTATTAACCTGTTTAAAGATCTTAAGCACATCGGCTACGGAGAGCGTTATCAAAGTCTTCTGGAACAGCTAGTGCTCTCATTCATGGTTCAGTGTTGGTTGTTTCAAAGCAAGGATAGTGGAAGGAATATATCTCGTCTGGTAAGCTCTCATCACTAGGCAGCTCATGGCTGGGTTTCCCTTTGTAATCCGTGATGGTTTGCAAGTCCTGCCACATCCGACGAGCATCAGATCCGGTGTAGTAGAATTTCTATCTTAGTCTTGTACTAATGCTTTAACTGTTTGATGGTTCGTTTGGGGGTGTAGCGGGATTTCTTGCAAGTGTCCAGATTACTGTCCCGCTCCTTGAAAGCGGCAGCTCTAGCCTTTAGCTCAGTGCTGATGTTGCCTGTAATCCATGGCTTCTGATTGGGATGTGTAGTGTACAGTGCCTTCGGAAAGTATTCAGACCCCTTGACGTTTTCCACATTTTGTTGCTCTACAGCTTTATTCAAAAATTCAGTCAATCAATCTACACACAATACTCCATAATGACAAAACAAAGACAGTTTTTTTGAAATGTTTGCTAATTTATTAAAAATTAGAAAATTAAATATCACATTTACATAGGTATACAGACCCTGTACTCAGTACTTTGTTGCAGCGCCTTTGGCAGCGATTACAGCATCGAGACTTCTTGGATATGACGCTGCAAGCTTGACACACCTGTATTTGGGGAGTTTCTCCCATTCTTCTCTGTAGATCCTCTCAAGCTTTGTCAGGTTGGATGGGGAACATTTCTGCACAGCTATTTTCAGGTCTTTCCAGAGTTGTTCGATTGGGTTAAAGTCCGAGCTCTGGCTGGGCCACTCAAGGATATTCCGAGCGCTCTGGAGCAGGTTTTCATCAAGGATCTCTTTGTACATTGCTCCGTTCATCTTTGCCTCAATCCTGACTAGTCTCCCAGTACCTGCCTCTGAAACACATCCCCACAGCATGATGCTGCCACCACCATGCCTCACCGTTGGGTTGGTGCCAGGCTTGGCATTCAGGCTAAAGAGTTCAATCTTGGTTTCATCAGACCAGAGAATCTTGATTCTCATGGTCTGAGAGACTTTAGGTGCCTTTTGGCAAACTCCAAGCAGGCTGTCATATCCCTTTTACTGAGGAGTGGCTTCCGTCTGGCCACTCAACCATAAAGGACTGATTGGTGGCATGCTGCAGAGAAAGTCCTTCAGGAAGGTTCTGCCATCTCCACAGAGGAACTCTGGAGCTCTGTCAGAGTGATCATGGGGTTCTTGGTCACCTCCCTGACCAAGGCCCTTCTCCCCCAATTGTTCGGTTTGGCCAGGCGGCCAGCTCTAGCAAGAGTCTTGGTGGTTTGAAACTTCTTCCATTTAAGAATGATGGAAACCCATGTTATTGGGGACCTTCAATGCTGCATACATTTTTTGACACCCCTCCCGGATCTGTGCCTTTACACAATCCTGTCTCGGAGCTCTACAGACAATCCCTTCAACCTCATGGCTTGGTTTTTGCACTGGCATGCACTGTCAATTATATATAGATAGGGGTGTGCCTTTCCAAATCATGTCCAATCAATTGAATTTACCACTGCTGGACTCCAATCAAGTTGTAGAAACATCTCAATATCAATGGAAACATGATCAATGGAAACAGGATGCACCTGAGATGAAATTTTGAGTCTCATAGAAAAGGGTCTGAATAATACATAATACAATAATACATAAAAATAGTTTTTACTTTGTCATTATGGGGTATTGTGTGTAGATTACTGAGTAAAATGTTTTATTTAATCCATTTTACAATAAGGCTGTAACGAAACAAAATTTGGAGAGTCAAGGGGTCTGAATAGTTTCCGAAGGCACTGTTCGTACAGTCACTGTGGAGACGACATTGTTGATGCACTTATTAACAAAGCCGATAAAGGATGTGGTAAACTTCTCAATGTCATCGGATGAATCCCAGAACATATTCCAGTCTGCGCTAGCGAAACAGTCCTGTAGCTAAGCATCCATCTTCTTTAGACTGCTTCCATATTGAGCGTGTCACTGGTACTTCCTGTTTGAGATGTTTCTTGTAAGCAGGAAGGATCAGGAGGATAGAGTTATGGTCAGATTTGCCAAATGGAGGGTGAGGAAGAACTTTGTATGCCTTTCTCTTTGTGGAATAAAGGGAATGTAGTGTTTTTGCCTCTAGTTGTACATGTGAATGCAGGTAGAAATTAGGCAAGACACATTTTTGTTTTCCTGCGTTAAAATCCCCGGCCACGGGGAGTGCTGTCTCTGTATGAGTATTTTCTTGTTTACTTATAGACCTGTACAGCTCCTTGAGTGCGGTCTTAGTGTCAGCATCAGTTTGTGGTGGTAAAGAGACAGCTACGAAAAATATAAATTAAATAGTATGGTCTACAGCTTAGACTGCTGATTCTGCAGAGGGTAATAATTATATTTCAGTCTGTAGACTAAAAGGCCAGGGAATAGGGATCCTATGGGGGACAGTGGGTGATGAATCTGTTTTTATGCTCAAAAACAACATTGTATGTCGTTTTTTTTGCATTTCTTACAGAATCTGGCCATAATGGCCACATGTGCTCTGAAATATCTACCCAGTACTACCAGAAGAGGACTGGTCACTCCTCTGAGCCTGGGTTCCTCTCTGTGTTTCTTGCTAGATTCCTGCCTTCTGGGGAGTTTTTCCTAGCCACTGTGCTTCTGCATCTGCATTGCTTTCTCTTTGGGGTTTTAGGCTGGGTATCTGTAAGGCACTCTGTGACAAAGCTGATGTTAAAAGGGCTTTATAAAAACAAAATAAAGGTTTTTCTGATTATAAAAAAAAATGTATATACTGAATTAGAGGTCGACCGATTAATCGGCATGGCCGCCATGGCCGATTACATTATGGCCGATTACATTATGGCCGATTTACATTGCACTCCACAAGGAAAATGTGTGGCAGACTGACCACCTGTTACGCGAGTGCAGCAAGAGGCCAAGGTAAGTTGCTAGCTAGCATTAAACTTATCTTATAAAAAAACAATCAATCTTAACATAATCACTAGTTAACTACACATGGTTGATGATATTACTAGTTTTGCTAGCTTGTCCTGCGTTGCATATAATCAATGCAGTGCATGTTTATTTATCATCAAATCACAGCCTACTTCGCCAAACGGGTGGTGATTTAACAAGCGCATTCAGGAAAAAAAGCACTGTCGTTGCACCAATGTGTACCTAACCATAAACAACAATGCCTTTCTTAAAAGCAATACACAAGTATATATTTTTAAACATGAATATTTAGTAAATATTGCCTGCAAACATGAATTTCTTTTAACTAGGGAAATTGTGTCACTTATCTTGCGTTCTGTGCAAGCAGAGTCAGGGTATATGCAGCAATTTAGGCCACCTGGCTCGTTGCGAACTGTGTGAAGACCATTTCTTCCTAACAACGACCGTAATTAATTTGCCAGAATTTTACATAATTATGACGTAACATTGAAGGAAGTGCAATGTAACAGCAATATTTAAAGTTAGGGATGCCACCCGTTAGATAAAATACGGAACGGTTCCGTATTTCACTGAAAGAATAAACATTTTGTTTTCGAAATTAGAGTTTCCAGATTTTACAATATTAATGACCTAAGGCTCATATTTCTCTGTGTTTATTATATTATAATTAAGTCTAATTTTTGATAGAGCAGTCTGACTGAACGGTGGTAGGCAGCAGCAGGCTCGTAAGCATTCATTCAAAAAGCACTTTCCTGCTTTTGCCAGCAGCTCTTCGCTGTTCTTCAAGCATTGTGCTGTTTATGACTTCAAGCCTATCAACTCCAGAGATTAGTCTGGCAATACTAAAGTGCCTATAAACATCCAATAGTCAAAGGTATATGAAATAGAAATGGTATAGAGAGAAATAGTTCTAAAATTCCTCTAATAACTATAACTTAAAACTTCTTAACTGGGAATATTGAAGACTCATGTTAAAAGGAACCACCAGTTTTCATATGTTCTCATGTTCTGAGCAAGGAACTTAAACGTTCACTTTTGTACATGGCACGTATTGCACTTTTACTTTCTTCTCCAACACTTTTTGCATTATGTAAACCAAATTGAACATGTTTCATTATTTATTTGAGACTAAATCGATTTTATTTATTTATTAATTTATTTATTTATTTGTATTATATTAAGTTAAAGTAAGTGTTCATTCAGTATTGTTGTAATTGTCATAATTACAAATATATATATAAAAATTGTCTGATTATTTGGTATTGTTTTTTTTGGTCCTGTTGGAGTTTGTTTCCTTGTTCCTTGTCAATCATTGGCTCATTGGTGAAATTAGCAATAACATGACGATATCTTTAATTAAATCATTCAAAAACCTTTATTAATGCAATTGCAGACAGAAGTTGACAACAGGAACATAACATGTTTCCCAGTGTGTTCTGCAAAATTGAAAAGGTCTCAAGTTGCTTTTATTAAACCCGAAGTCCAGCTTTAGTGATGTCTCTGCCTACGTCATTACCTTTTACTCATGAGACCATCTAAAAGCTTAGTAGTAAATGTCCAAGTTGATTTATAGTGGAAAATCTGACTAGTCTTATCTCCTACACTCCCCTGCAGAGTTCTGTCTCAGTCTCACATTTCTCAGAGGGGTCTCTTTATAAGAGGCAGAAAGAGAGAACTAGAAAACAACTCTGGAACAATATTAAAACATCATAATGTACTGTACAGTGGGGCAAAAAAGTATTTAGTCAGCCACCAATTGAGCAAGTTCTCCCACTTAAAAATATGAGAGAGGCCTATAATTTTCATCATAGGTACACTTCAACTATGACAGACAAAATTAGAAAAGAAATCCAGAAAATAACATTGTAGGATTTTTTATTAATTTATTTGCAAATTATGGTGGAAAATAAGTATTTGGTCAATAACAAAAGTTTATCTCAATACTTTGTTATATACCCTTTGTTGGCAAAGTTTTCTGTAAGTCTTCACACACTGTTTCTGGTATTTTGGCCCATTCCTCCATGCAGATCTCCTCTAGAGCAGTGATGATTTGGGGCTGCTGCTGGGCAACTTGGTTGCAAATGGGTCTTCCATATGGACAATGACCCCAAGCATTTTTCATTTTTAATTTTACCTTTATTTAACCAGGCAAGTCAGTTAAGAACATATTCTTATTTTCAATGACGGCCTGGGAACAGTGGGTTAACTGCCTGTTCAGGGGCAGAAGGACAGATTTGTACCTTGTCAGCTTGGGGGTTTGAACTTGCAACCTTCCGGTTACTAGTCCAACGCTCTAACCACTAGGCTACGCTGCCGTCCCAGCATACTTCCAAAGTTGTGGCAAAATGGCTTAAGGACAACAAAGTCAAGGTATTGGAGTGGCCATCACAAAGCCCTGAACTCAAACCTATAGAAAATGTGTGAGCAGAAATGAAGAAGTGCGTGTAAGCAAGGAGGCCTACAAACCTGACTCAGTTACACCAGCTCTGTCAGGAGGAATGGGCCAAAATTTTCCCAACTTATTGTGGGAAGCTTGTGGAAGCCTACCCGAAACATTTGACCCAAGTTAAACATTTGAAAGGCAATGCTACCAAATACTAATTGAGTGTATGTAAACTTCTGACCCCCTGGGAATGTGATGAAATAAATAAAAATAAAATCCTTCTCTCTACTATTATTCTGACATTTCACATTCTTAAAATAAAGGTGTGATCCTAACTGACCTAAGACAGGGATTTTTTACTAAGATTAAATGTCAGGACTTGTGAAAAACTGAGTTTAAATGTATTTGTCTAAGGTGTATGTAAACTTCCGAATTCAACTGTAGCTAGCTCGCCACCTAGCTAGATTTCTTTGCTGACAAATGTTAGGACTGTTGCTGATCTTTTTGCGGAGTTGCATTTGGAAGGTTGTGCCCGTTGGGTGTAGAGTATTGCAGTCTCCGAGTACTATTGTAAAGGTTATCCATAACTTGTTGTGATTGATACAAATTCTAGGAGTTATTCATTGTTAGCTACAGGAATGAATCATTTTAAATGGCCGCTAATAGAAAACACCCCACAATGAATTGTTGTGCCTTTTAAAGGGAAGTGGTATGGCAGACTTTTCAAATCGCGTTCATTTGATTGGTCTTTTTTAACCGTCACACACTGACTTCTGGTTTTGTTCGTTTGATTGGATTATTTACCTTCAATCACCACTCCCTCCCTTCTATTTACATGCATTTGATCAGCTGAAGAGTTTGTGCTCATGAACGTACACTTCCTTTCTCATCACAACAGAAACTGTGATATACATTAAGTGCATTGCTTCAGCAGGCGGGAAAAGAAGCGAGACATCTCACGGGCAAAACATTTCCTGGTTCATATACAAGTAGACCAAACCCAGATGCTATCACATTGGTGTCTATGGGAGAGCCACCCCATAAGTAGACCGGAACTGTGGCAAATTAATTTTAATTATAAACGTCCTGATTAAGACGTCTTCATTTATACAGCAACTTTGTCAACCAGGCTTTTTAGCTTGGCCTTTAACCAGTTGTCACTAGTTGGTCTTCATTTAAGTTTAGGGTTAGGCATAAGGTTAGCAGTGTGGTTAAGGTTGGCGTTAGGTTAGGGTTAGGTTTTAAATTTTGATTTTAAGAAGATAAATTGCAGAAATAAGCAAGGTTTAGCCATAATTATTATAATTATTACAATGATGCCTTTGTGTTTTATGTTATTTGATAACATTTGATCTCTTTTACTGCTGTGCTTGTTTTTTAATTGTATTGTTATAAGTGTGTTGCTATTTTAAATGCAATTCAAACAAAGATTTGAATTTAAGTTTGATTTGATATTGACTCATTAATTGATGATGCATGAGTATAGACTCCATTAACGTTATAGTCTGTATTCTATTCAATTCTGTAGGTTATAGGCCTACTAAATAAATGTTTGGGGTAGATTACATGCAGAGTTGAGGTTCTACTTCTTATCATTAAAGATATTATTAATTACATCTGCACACTCGGAAACAGACCATTTTACGCCGTGGTAGTAGATTGTTGAACGAGACTCGTTTCATGATAACCCTGCCTCAGACATGAAGATGTTTAAGCTCCCAGAGCCATTGCCAAGGGCTTTAGCTCAGTGGGCTAACCCTGTCTCGGGGCATGCAGATGACCTGGGTTCAATATTGGTTAGTGTTTTTCACAGAAATATAGATTTCTAAGAATTCAGGCAGAACCCCATGGCTTATTTCTATGAAAAGTTCCAACGGATCATTTTAATTTCAAAAGGATTTGTTTCGCTAAAATGTCAGATCAGAGCATATTTGGGTCAGGGTGTTCAAGCCCTGCTAAATCCATGTCTCACTCGTCAGAGCCTGTCATTTATTATCACCTGTAATAACGACATCAGCATAGCAGGAGGAAGGCCTATTGTGACAGAAGGTTATGTGATTTGACATGCTTTCCCTTTAATATTACTGGATCATGACACATTGTAGCTCATTTTGGGATACATCTGTGGGCGAGTCATGTAGCGAACATAATATCACCTATATTGACTGTATTATAGGAAGATATATACTCAAGATATATTATAGGAAGATATATACTCATATTTTTCCCTAATTACACATTGTGCAAATATAAGAATATACACATTCTTGTGGCATTATGTATATATTTATGTGTATATTTTGTGTTATTGTATGTTATTATTGTATTCACAGTGGCTCATATTTGTTTTTTACATCTGGAAATGATCACTACTCATTTTATAGATGATCAGAAAGCCATTTGTGGTGTTTTGTTTAAGTAGATAAAGTTCAGTAATGTGCCGAAATGAAATACGATGCAGTAGTATTAAATTCAAGCAAACAGCATTTTAACGCAATTCATTAATATGTAAATCCTAGCCAGACAGCAATCTTGCCCGTTTTTTTATTTATTGCTGTTGATTTCATTCTTGGTCCG
Organism: Oncorhynchus gorbuscha; assembly: GCF_021184085.1. Taxonomy (NCBI): domain Eukaryota; kingdom Metazoa; phylum Chordata; class Actinopteri; order Salmoniformes; family Salmonidae; genus Oncorhynchus; species Oncorhynchus gorbuscha. Next base: position 16,507,110 of record NC_060180.1, on the reverse strand, counting down.
GGGGGGCACAGTGTTTCTTCTCGGGGAAAGGACTTCCATTTCCTGAGTGCACACAGCACACACACAACCAAACCTTTTGGCAGAATATGCATTTTTGCACATCCCAATATCAGTTCTCCTGTCAAGTCCCAATAACACCAGACGCCCCAGGGCTATTTATATGCCAAAACGACCATTTGCATCAAAAAGCCAGTTGGCAAGCACCCGGCGTCGTTCATACAACACAACCGGGGCATTTTGGAAATATTTCCTCACGGTCTCGACACTGCATTTTTTTAGTGGGCTGGGCTGGAGGAGTAACCTTGTGTCTGTCCCAAAGTGAAGGTTATCTCTGTAGAGGCAGAGCTGTTACCACTGTATACTGCGCCCGCATATCGGCATCTGTCTATCACACTGGTGTTATGAAGACAGCTATCATCATTTGGCATTTCCGTCTGTGTTAAAGTGATGATGAAGCATTCATTCTCACACAACCCACTGTGGCCACATTTCTGCATGCCGGCATATTGCATTGCAGCCGTGTCCTCACTTTACAGGCTAGGTGAACGAATATCTACAACAAGCTTATGAGCTATAACACTCCTATTTTGTCATGAAGGGACATTTTCATTCTGATAAACAACAGCAGCCTTGGTGTTGAAAGGGAATCATGGGCCCAGCTGCTACCCTCTAGCTCACAGTCTACGAGCACTGACCTGCTGTTGTCAACACATCCCCAAGACCCAGGGATTCTTATGTGTACTCTTCATCGAAGATGGAATTTCACATTAGTGTGGATGTCCCTGCAAGTAAGTGTAAAAGACAGAAGGCACAGTCATTAGCAGTCAATGTACTGCATAACATTTTGAGGTCAGTGGTGAAATATCTCTAGGGTTTCATTCTTTTTTACACATGTACCTGTATTTGGAAATCCTCGTTAATTAAACTTAGGAGATGTTTAATCCCAACGTGGCAGGGACGAGACAAGCTCTGTCGTCTAAGCCGCTGGAAAACCTCTTCCAAAGCCTCAAGTCGACTTCCCTAGCAATCAAGTTGTTTCTTTGTCTTCAAAGTATTGCAGTAGATCAAAGGGCCTGGAGAAGATTACAACACACACCCTTTCACTCCACTGAAAGGTGACATTTAGTGCTTCACCAGGAACAAAACATGAAACTGTGCAACGGCACAACAAGCAAAGCCTTTATCAAAGTGGGTAATGACACGATGACATTTTAGAAACTGCCGCGTCGCTCTTGTTTTCACTTCCTAGGCTGACAATAAAAATGGCCTCTTCGACACTACATGATTCATTAATGGGCTTCTGGATTTAAAAATGATCGGTCGACATTTTATTGGCACTCAGCAGGAATACAGTAACAACACGTTGTGATCTCAGTCAATTAACCATGAAATATGGAGCCAAGCTGACATCATCAGGTGTGGGAGATTATCAGGGCGCTTACACCACTCACATCATCGTTTGGTGATGAAATGATGACCAACTGCATATTTGATCAAATTTGATTAGAATTAGATTTATTTTCAATTAAATTGGATTTGTGAAAATTTGATGAATGGCTATTACATTAGAAAGATGTATGACTTGATGAAATGGTCACGCTTCTTATTTACTTATGTCATAGGCCTAGATTCAAATGCAAATAATGTCAATCAGTGCCTAGTTTTGAAGAGCCATTTTCAGTTTAATAGAGGGCACAAATTTGTCGGGCATGGTCTCTGCAAGGTGTTCCACAGGGATTCTGGCCACAGTTTTGTCAAGTTGGCTGGAGGTGGATCATTCTTGATACACACGGGAAACTGTTGAGTGTGAAAAACTCAGCAGCGTTGCAGTTCCTGACATAAACTGGTGCACCTGGCACCTACTACGATACCCCGTACAAAGGCACTTCAAACTTTTGTTTTAAACTTTTGTTTCTAGTTTTAACCAATCTGATCAGCTCTGAAACAGATCTGATGCAAAAAGATCTGATGTGATTGGTAAAAAGACCAATTAGTGAAAAAAATATCAAAATTGTGCAGCCTATCTAAGCGCAGGAACTGAATTCAGTGGTGGAAGAAATGTTTACTTCTTGTGCTGAAATAAGTTGTACATTTGCTGGCCACATGACGTCAAGGCTCTTTGAGTATAAGACAATATGGACGGACATCAATATCAAGATGTGTTATTTCTCACCTTGTTTTCAACATGAGTTATGTTTTCCTCCAGATCGTAGTGTATGAGGGGTTTCCTAGCAACAGTGGATGTTTTCTCATTATAAGTTAAAAATAGGATATCAATTCATACACTGTATGAATGGTCTAAAGTTAAAGTAATGGATGTTCTTTTTAGTCTAATAATCAATGTCCACCAATATTCAGAGTCTCTCCAGGATGCAAGGCACTGTTGTTTGAAGGAGGAAACGCTTTTTATTCAAACTCAATGGTACATTTACATTTAAGTCATGTAGCGGTACATGTCGGTTTCGTAATTGTAGTTCAAAATGGAACCATGTCTGCGACTCCCTACAGTATTTTATTGTGAGACATGCACATGGTCCCATCACCATGACCAACATGCCCTTTTCACTGTATTTGGAGTATGTCTCTTTCTCTCTCTTGCTCTCAGGCTCTCTCTCTCTCTCTCTCTTCACTGCCCCTCCCTTGTTTATGGAGTCTGGTCCAGACGACTTGTCCAAAGTGGCAGTTTGAGTGGGCCTGTTTTCTTACTGGTGAGTGTCTATGGCTTTTACTGTCCCTTTAAAACACATCAACAATGACACTTACTTAACAAGGATATTTATAGCATAATGGCCACCACACAAGTACCACAGAGCTTTTGCTGTCGCAATTAAAGTGCAGTGTGTACAGCATAGGAAACATTGGCACGGGGGATGGGGAGATACTGTATGTCCCCCCAATATTCAGAACAGGTAAATTTATCCTCCCCGATCATTTTTTTTCAGATCAATAATTGTCATTTGGACACTGCTCCTCCTCCGCTCAGCTATTCACGCCCCTCTCCCCCTTATTTCAGTGTGCTGCTCAGCAGCCTCAGCCAAGCCAATCCACAATTTCATGGTAACCAATTATTAGTTGCTACTATCTTGTCTCATCGCTACAACTCCCGTACGGGCTTGGGAGAGACGAAGGTCAAAAGTCATGCTTCCTCCGATACACAACCCAACCAAGCCGCACTGCTTCTTAAAACAGCGCGCATCCAACCCGGAAGCCAGCCGCACCAATGTGTCGGAGGAAACACCGTGCACCTGGCAACCTTGGTTAGCGTGCACTGCGCCCGGCCCGCCACAGGAGTCGCTGGTGCGCGACGAGACAAGGATATTCCTACCGGCCAAACCCTCCCTAACCCGGACGACGCTAGGCCAATTGTGCGTCACCCCACGGACCTCCCGGTCACGGCCGGTTACGACAGAGCCTGGGCGTGAACCAAGAGTCTCTGGTGGCACAGCTGGCGTTGAATCCATTTTTTTGTATCATTATAATACGACTCTGAGAGGCATAATAGGTCATGTCATACTGTGTAGAATTGTAGTAAATGTGTTTTAAAATGTCCTTTTAAAATACCTACACCACAATTTTGCCTTTGGTGTAGAGAACCCATTCGTCATGGGAAGGCTCTTAGCCTCTCTGTCTGAATTTGTTGCGGAAATAATACATGACAAGCATTGTTGCGTTGGATTTTTGTTGATGTGCTTTTCAAATGAACTCCTACTGTAAGTTACCTCTTAAGTGAGGCCGTTTGTGGTTTCAAGAGGGTGCTCAGTGGAGGTTTTCATACCGTTATATAACAGGCATACCAGCATCCCTCCACTGTGCACTCTAGTACAGGCCTACGCTTATGTGACCCACCTGTTTGTTCTTTTTTCATGTGACCCCACTGTGCACTCTAGTACAGGCCTACGCTCATGTGGCCCAGCTGTTTTTTTTACACACGCCTTTCACTGTGTCTAAATGACTGCTTGAATGACACATTTTCTGGACATGAAATCATCTCACCAGACGCAAAGGTCGAGAGCCATGCGCCCTACGAAACACAACCCTGGGACAAGGGCATCCCAGCCGGCCAAACCCTCCCCTAACCCGGATGATGCTGGGCCAATTGTGCGCCACCTCATGGGTCTCCCGGTTGGCTGTGACACAGCATGGGATGGAACCCAGGTCTGTAGTGTCACCTTTAGCCCTGTGATACAGTGTCTTAGACCGCTGCGCCACTCAGGAGGCCACCAATTGTCATACTTGAAAAAGTATTTGGTTTTAAATATACTTATTAAATGTAATTGTGAGAACATGCTTAAGTATCAAGAGTAAAAGTATAAAGGATTTCAAATTCCTAATAAATTCCTGCTATGCATTCAAAATATAACGGGTACTTTTGGATTATTTCACCCATTTTCCATCCAGCAAGACAGTAGATGGAGAAAACCTTTAAATAAGAACAAATATGGACAGCATAATGCAACATTTGATATGCACTCCTCAAACAAGCTGCCAAGCAGAAGGAGATAAACGAGGTTGGGGTGGTGCTTCTCTTTAAACATCCCTCAAGCGCAGAGATGCAGAAGAAAAGCTCAGCAAAGATTAATGGAATTATCCCTCATATGTTTTAAGGTTTATTTTCATAGTGATTAGAGCTCTGTTGATGCTAGAGGATCTTCGGGATATAACTCACCGAGCTATAGAGTGGGAGGGGATTAACACTTTATGTGCCTATTTATGTTTGTGTTTCAGATGCTGTATACTGGAATCCTCAACCTTTAGATTGCACATTTATGACAATATAAGACTTATCCTGTTTTGAAAAAGAAACAAGAAGAAGTGGAAAAACGGAAAATCTATGTACAGAATGTTCATGAAAAGTCGTTCACAATGAAAGAGCTTTAGAATGAAGAATTTGTTGTTACCCAGCTCTTGCCGTTGTTCAGCACCCTGCAATTAGATTCTCATTGTCATAGCTCCCTGATTCTGCGACAGAGCGTCGACAGAGCGTCGCAGTCTGTAAAACCCAAACCGGGTCAGCTACAAACGAATAGGAAAGGTGAGACTCGAAAGAACACGACAGTGTCAGTTGTTTGGCTCTACGACATCCACAAGCTTTACGGCAGTCGTCTGAACTCTCTGTCACAGATGTCCTCAATATCGAAAGGGGAGACGTGAACACAATCTTCAGGGGAGAACTCCGTAGGTAACCCAGTACCAGGCTATAAAAATGACAAAAACATAATACACATCATAATTTCTTAAATCTCTCAGACATTCAAAACCTTATTTCTTATGATATATTTACTGATTGTCTGAATCTCTGACAAATTAAGCTAATTGATTGCACCCAAATTGGCCATTTTAATTTGTATGATTCATATAATAATCAATAATGATAGTACATCACATCAAAGTAAGACATGAGGAATCCAAAGAAGTGGTCAAAAGCCATTAGTGCTGAGTGATTAGTGCTTTTTGAGTTCGGTTCGATTTCTTTTTGATTATTAAAGAATTATCACGGTTTTCTATTTTGTTTTTCATTACATTACATTTTTTTTTAACATGAAATGCACTACGCATTATGTGGGTTGAATACTGTAACAACACAGAATAAAATAATTAGTCCCATCATGGTAGTAATAAGTCCCATCATGGTCCCATCATGGTAGTAACTGCTCATTTCTACTTATTACTTATTAACCATAATTTATTTACATTACTTTACTTTAACAAAAAAGTTCACTTGTTGTGTATATTACATTTGCTTTATTTGCAGACTTTATTATTTCATTACAAGTCATCATCTCTACAGAGCTGCTGCCTATGCTGTCTGGGACAAAATAACAATTGTAGTAGTTCTTCTAAGTAAATAAGACATACTTTTATGACTGCTGAATAGCAATTATCAGTCACTTAGATCATGTATTTTCAGGTCGAGATACCTCAAGAAGCAACTGGTCTCCATCCCTCGATCGCAGATTCATCTATCTCCTTCACATACAGTAGTAGGCGTAAAATAAACAAACCGGACAAGTAAGCGCGCAATGGATTATGGTCATTATAGTTCATTACCATGTTTTCTGCGCTAAACTGTGTAGGATATTTTCTTGTTGGAAACTTCAACTCCCTACTACATCCCACAGTTCGGTCTTGATCTGATCTGATTTATTTAGGGCTCTGGAGTGGCAAAGCTGTTTAAGGCACTGCATCACAGTGCTAGAGGTGTCACTACAGACCCTGGTTCGATTCCATGCTGTATCACAACTGGATGTGATTGGGAGGCCTATAGGGACTTGGCCAGTGTAGGCTGCCTTTGTAAATAAGAATTTATTCTTAACTGACTTGCCTATTTAAATAAATAAAAACACACTCTGGAGAAACTTTAAATTGAGCTCAAATAAAAATCCATCCAAAAACAAGTATATAGTATGAGTTCTCTATGTTTGAGAAGTAGCATGCGGCTCACAGTATTGTTTCTTCATTCTATTGAATGTATTTTTAGTGATGTTTTTTTTCTTCCCTTTTCAGAGAAATGTATCATTGAAGTTGTTAGGTTTATGTCCCATCTGACATCCTGATATTACCATGTTCTGACCATTAGATGGTGCTGCCCCCCTCCAATTGTTAAAGGGATAGTTTGCCTAAAATAAAAAATTACATATTGGGTTTCTTACCCTGTAAGCAGTTTATGGACCTTTTTGTTTTTAGCAAATGTATTCAAAATAGAAAACTGCTATCACATTTACATAAGTATTCAGACCATTAACTCAGTACTTTGTTGAAGCACCGTTAGCAGCGATTACAGCCTAACGTATTATTGGGTATGACGCTACAAGCTTGGCACACCTGTATTTGGGGAATTTCTCCAATTCCTCTCTGCAGATCCTCTCAAGCTCTGTTAGGTTGGATGGGGAGTGTTGCTGCACAACTTTTTTCAGGTCTCTGTTTGATTGGGTTCAAGTCCGAGCTCTGGCTGGGCAACTCAAGGACATTCAGAGACTTGTCCCGAATCCACTCCCGCATTGTCTTGGTTGTGTGCTTAGGCTCATTGTCCTGTTGGAAGTTGAACCTATGCCACAGTCAGGTCCTGAGCACTCTGGACCAGGTTTCATCAAGGATCTCTCTGTACATTTGCCTCGATCCTGACTAGTCTCCCAGTCCTTGCCCCTGAAAAACATTCCAAAAGCATGATACTGCCACCACCATGCTCCACCGTAGGGATGGTGCCAGGTTTCCTCCAGACATGACGCTTGGCATTCAGGCCAAAGAGTTCAATCTTGGTTTCATCAGATCAGAGAATCTTGTTTCTCATGGTCTGAGAGTCCTTTAGGTGCCTTTTGGCTAACTCCAAGCTGTAACGTTACAAAATGTGGAAAAAGTTATGGGGTCTGAATACTTTTGAACGCACTGTATATATGCTGACATAGCTCACTGTAATATATCTACTGATGTACATATCATTCTTAGTATATCTTGTGTAATTCTACCAGTGTACATATGTATAGATTGCATTTTGATTACTCCTACAGTATTATTTGGGTTGTTAATAGGATTCGTCCCGCCGTTCTTGAATTCATGATTATCATTATTGTGTATACTTACTTTTTTTTATTTTACTGCATTGTTAGGAGTTTGTAGCGTCAGCATTTCGCTGCACCCGCTATAACACCTGCTACACTGTGTACGCAATCGCTCAACTTTAATTAGATTTATGTTTATCTGTTTGAAATGCTAACTCTAATGCAAGTCACTAACTAGGTTTCCATCCAATTGGCAACAAAATTTCATGTGAATATTCAAACATTTTCATAAAAACAATATGTGTTTTCCCACCAGAGATGTTTCCATCAAATTGACATGTTGCAGATAAAAGGCTGTGTGATGACGTAGTGCACATGAAAATACCTTTTACTGTTAAATTCCCATGTACCAAATAAAAAATACAAGTTTCAGGGGTTTCCATCACATTTTCTCACAAAAAAAATTAATTAGCTTAATTTCTCAGAGTTTAAATAATATTTCAACAAAATAATGTTGTTTGAATGCTAATTTGATCTGTTTCTAACAACAGAAACGATTTCAGAACAATCTGAGATGGAGGGTGTCTCAATCTTCTTTTTGGTGCTTTTTGAGGTGGAACAACCCATATGTTCGCTTAGTAGATAATGTGATCTAAGGGATTAGACCTACAGGGGTTAAAGAAATACACTTACAGCCAAGGTGGTGCTGTGAGTGTATTGTGTGCATGTGCACAGACATACACTAACATGCGTTTTCAGCCCAAAAAGTTTTCCTGGGCCAATCGGTTTAGGGATTGTTCAGCTCTAAACTGGGTTCTGTGCCCTGAGACCTCCCCTATTGGGAGAAGAGCTGGGAAACAGCCAGTGACTCAACAGAAGGTACCATATGGTCTCCACAGCACTGTTGTACCATATGTCATTGTCATCAATAATAGACTTAACAAATGACAAGGGCTATTAGCATCACAAAAAGTAATACCTTTACGGGATCCAAAATATTAGATCTGCTACAAACATATAATAATAATATATGCCATTTAGCAGACGCTTTTATCCAAAGTGACTTACAGTCATGTGTGCATACATTCTACGTATGGGTGGTCCCGGGGATCGAACCCACTACTCTGGCGTTACAAGCGCCATGCTCTACCAACTGAGCTACAGAAGGACCATATATGCATATCAATCTATTCAGTATATGTACAGTATACAGTACCAGTCAAAGTTTGGACACACCTACTCATTCAAGGGTTTTTCTTTCTTTTGACTGTTTTCTATATTGTAGAATAATAGTGAATACATCAAAACTATGAAATAATACATATAGAACCATGTAGTGACCAAAAATATATATTTTATATTTGAGATTTTTCAAAGTAGCAAATCTTTGCCTTGATGACAGCTTTGCACACTTTTGGCCTTCTCTCAACCAACTTCACCTGGAATGCTCCCACGTAGTTCCCACATATGCTGAGCACCCATTGGCCGCTTTTCCTTCACTCTGCGGCCCAACTCATCCCAAACCATCTCAATTGGTTTGAGGTTGGGTGATTGTGGAAGCAAGGACATCTGATGCAGCACTCCATCACTCTCCTTCTTGGTAGCCCTTCCACAGCCTGGAGGTGTGTTTGGTCATTGTCCTTTTTAAAAACAAATTATAGTCCCACTAAGTGCAAACAAGATAGGAAGGCATATCGCTGCAGAATGCTGTGGTAGCTATGCTGGTTAAGTGTGCCTTGTATTCTAAATAAATCACAGGCTGTGTCACTGGCAAAGAACCCCCACACCATCACACCTCCCAAGCAACTCTCCTCTTCTTATTGGTATCCTTTAGTAGCAACCATGAAGGCCTGATTCACTCAGTCTCCTCTGAACAGTTGATGTTGGCATATGTCTGTTACTTGAATTCTGTGAAGCATTTATTTGGGCTGCAATTTTTGAGGCGGGTAACTAACGAACGTATCCTCTGCAGCAGAGGTAACTCTGTGTCTTCCTTTCCTGTGGCGTTCCTCATGAGAGCCAATTTCATCATAGCGCTTGATTGTTTTTGTGACTGCACTTGAAGAAACAGTCTAAGTTCTTGAACTGTTCCGCATTTACTGACCTTCATGTCTTAAAGTAATGATGGTCTGTCGTTTCTCATTGCTTTTTTGAGCTGTTCTTGCCATAATATGGACTTGGTGGACTTTTACCAAATAGGGCAATCATCTGTATACCACCCCTACCATGTCACAACGCAACTGATTGGCTCAAACTCATAAAGATGGAATGTCTTCCAGGTGACTACTTCATGAAGCTGGTTGAGAAAATGCCATCAAGGCAAAGAGTGGCTACTTTGAAGAATCTCAAATATAAAATATTTTTTGATTTGTTTAACACTTATTTGGTTACTACATTATTCCATATGTGTTATTTCATAGTTTTGATGTCTTTACTATTATTGTCACGCCCTGACCTTAGAGAGACGTTTTATTTCTCTTTTTGGTTAGGTCAGGGTGTGATTTGGGGTTGGCATTCTATGTTTTCTGTTTCTTTGTTTTTGGCCGAGTGTGGTTTCAAATCAGAGGCAGCTGTCTATCGTTGTCTCTGATTGGGAATCATACTTAGGCAGCCTTTTTTCCACCTGTTTTTTGTGGGTAGCTATTTTCTGTTTAGTATCTGTTTACCTGACAGAACTGTTCGCTTTCGTTTTATTACTTTGTTCGGGTGTTTCTTTGATCAATAAAATCATGAACACTTTCCACGCTGCGTTTTGGTCCACTCATTCCGACGAGAGCCGTTACAATTATTCTATAATATAGAAAATAGTCAAATTAAAGAAAACACTTGAATGAGTAGGTGTGTCCAAACTTTTGACTGGTACTGTATGTATGTGATGTGTATATTCTTGCTGACAAGGTAGCTCTTAAATTATTATATTCTGTGATAATTGTTTTTGTTAGAGCGGAACCCTTAATCCCAACTGCTAGTTAGTCACTACCTTTTTATGGAGGTAAATATTAGATCAGCCAAGTGCATTGGAGACATTATTATCACGTCATGGCCCATAAATAACTTGTGATGTGGCCTGCTTTTGAGTGTAACCATTTTGGATGGGTACAGTAACTTCGAGCTTGGCAGTTTGGGTGCTGTGTAAGCATAAACTACACTCATTCAAACTATGGCCCTCCCTTGGCACTCTCCCTCTCTCTCTTTCTCTCCCTGACTCTTCTTTCTGTCCCTCCCTATGCCTCTTCTTTTCTCTACCCTTCTATTTTTTTCTCCCTCAGCTCACTGTCTATACCTTTCTCTCTGCCTGTCTTTATCTCTATCCCTCCCCCTCTCTTCCTCTCTTCCATTCTTTCTCTCTCTACCCTTCCTTCTCTCCCTCTCCGAGTTCTCTTGTGCGTTTGCTCATGTTCCTTTGATGTGCTAAACAATACGAGGGATACATTCCCTGTTGAGTTCTGAGGAATCCAAGCTGAAACTGCACACCACAGCACAAGCATGTCCCTGGGACCTCCAGGGAATGGAGAAGATGTTACAGAGACATCTTGTGGAGACATGGGCCAGCGCTCCATCAAAACAGTTTACCAGGAAGTACAAGCACAACATTGGCGAGGGTCAATGCATATCGTGAATCACACCAACAGAAAATGACCTTTGTCTCTATTGCTTGATAAGCTATTGAGGTGTTCCATTGTTTGGGTCACCACTTTATGATTAGGGACTAATTATAGAATCCATGGAATGTGCATGTAGACTATAGATTTAATTGATATAAGGATAGGCGTCTGCTGCATTCAAGCTTTACATACCAGGAGGAAAAAGAAAGACCTGCATATACTCCCCATCTTTCTCGCTTAGATGCGCACACACACATACACACACGATAAATGCGCTTCGTTATGGGGGATGGGAGGTGATCTATAGGTAAATGAGTGCTCTCGGATGTGAGGTGTTACTGGGGCATAGTCTGCTGGAGTTTCTGATATCGGTGTTGTTCCACATCCACGTACGGTACCAGTTAAAAGTTTGGACACACCTACTCATGCAAGGGTTTTTCTTAATTTTTACTGTTTTCTACATTGTAGAATAATAGTGAAGACATCAAAACTATGAAATAACACATATAGAATCATGTAGTAACCAAAAATGTGTTAAACAAATCAAAATATGTTTTATATTTTAGATTCTTCAAAGTAGCCACCCTTTTCCATGATGACAACTTTGCGCACGCTTGGCATTCTCTCAACCAGCTTTACCTGGAATGCTTTCACAGCAGTCTTGAAGGAGCTCCCATATATGTTGAGGACTTGTTGGCTGCTTTTCCTTCACTCTGTGGTCCAACTCATCCCAAACCATATCAAATGGGTTGAGGTCGGGTGATTGTGGAGGCCAGGTCATCTGATGACAGCCTGGAGATGTGTTGGGTCATTGTCCATTTGAAAACAAATGATAGTCCCACTATGCGAAACCAGATGTGATGGCGTATCACTGCAGAATGCTGTGGTATCCATGCTGTTTAAGTGTGCCTTGAATTCTAAATAAATCACAGACAGTGTCACCAGCAAAGCACACCCGCACACACCATCACACATCCTCCTTCATCCTTTACGGTGGGAACCAGACATGCTGAGATCATCCAATCACCTACTCTGCGTCTCACAATGACACCGCGGTTGGAACCAAAAAACTCAAATTTGGACTCATCAGACCAAAGGACAGATTTCCACTGGTCTAATGCCCATTGCTCGTGTTTCTTGGTCCAAGCAAGTCTCTTCTTATTATTGGTTTCCTTTAGTAGTGGTTTCTTTGCAGCAATTCAATCACGAATGCCTGATTCACACTGTCTCATCTGAACAGTTGATGTTGAGATGTGTCTGTTACTTGAACTCCATGAAGCATTTATTTGGGCTGCAATTTCAGAGGCTAGTAGTAACTCTAATGAACTTATCTTCTGCAGCAGAGGTAGCTTTGGGTCTTCCTTCCCTCTGGCGGGCCTCGTGAGAGCCAGTTTCATCATAGCACCTGATCTTTCTTGCGGCTGCAGTTGAAGAAACTTTCAAAGTTTTAGACATTTTGCTTATTGCCTGATCTTCATGTCTTAAAGTATTGATATGAACTTGGTATTTTACCAAATAGAGCTATCTTCTGTATACCACCCCTACCTTGCCACAACACAACTGATTGGCTCAAACGCATTAAGAAGGAAAGGTTGTGAGAATGCTAAGAGTGTGCAAAGCTGTCATCAAGGCAAAGGGTGGCTAATTTGAAGAATTTGAACTATGAAATATATTTTCATTTGTTTAACACTTTGAAGAATCTGAAATATAACATCTATTTCGATTTGTTTAACACTTTTTTGGTTACTACATGATTCCATATGTGTTATTTCATAGATTTGATGTCTTCACTATCATTCTACATTGTAGAAAATAGTCAAATGAGTAGATGTATCTAAACTTTTGACTGGTACTGTAGGTCTAACCATACGCCCATTCCGTGTCTTATGATCCATCTCCCTGTTTCATACTCATTGCTCACAAACTGTGCCATATGGAGTTCATGTTTGTGGCTGTGTTTATCTGTAATTGATATCATTTTGCGCACCGACATGTCTGTTTGATTAACTTCTATCCTGTGAATTACATTAACTAACACTTTATTGCAATTATTTGTCAGATAAAATGTGCCAACAAGGACACTGAAATGGATCTCTCTTTGTCTCACTCTCTCTCTCTCTCTCTCTTTCACTTGCACATACTTTCTCTTTCCATCTCACTCTCTCCTTCACTCTCGTTCTCTCACACACACAAGCATTCTGTTTGTAGTTATTTCATGCAAATGTTTCCTTTCTTGAGAGCCACCTCTACACAGAAGGTACTTTGGGTCTTGAATGGGATGACTATAATACAATATTTGCTTTAATGTTTTGACAAATTGAAGGAAACCTACAGAACACAGTTCGAAATAAACCAAAAATGTAGCAGGTTGGATCTATGTATATAACCTGCTGCATTCCGAGAATGAGAACGGTAAATTACAGTAATTAATCAATGCATAAAAATAAATTAATGTAACCAAATGACAGGGATTAACGATACATTTACTTGGCTTACTGGTGACATATGGGGAATTGATAATAAAAAATAAAAAAAGCGCGAACAATTCACACAATGAAACAATTAATGTGCAAGAATTGGGGGGAGGCCTTCTGGGTGGCGCTGTGGTCTAAAGCACTGCATCGCAGTTAGCTGTGCCACCAGAGATTCTGGGTCCAGGCTCTGTCGCAGCCGGCTGCGACTGGGAGGCCCATGGGGCGACACACAATTGGCCCAGTGTTGTCCGGGTTAGGGACGGTTTGGCCAGCAGGGATGTCCTTGTCTCATTGCGCACTCGCAACTCCTGTGGCGGGCCAGGCACAGTGCATGCTAACCAGGTTGCCAGGTGTACGGTGTTTTCTCTGACATGCTGGTGCTTCTGGGTTGGATGCATTGTGTCAAGAAGCAGTCCGTACGGGAGTTGCAGCAATGAGACAAGACTGTAACTACTACCAATTGGATACCACAAAATTGGGGAGAAAAAAGGGCTTCACAAATAGGCATAGACCTATGCATGCAATTTCTTTAAGAAGCCGATAATCCTCTGTGGCTTAGTCATGCTCTCTGGTGAAGTATTTCTTATTATTTTAAATGCTTGACGAGGTCACTAGGTGTTGGGTTTAGGTTGCTACACTGCCAAATCCGTTGAGGCCGACCAGGACTCGAATCCAGGTCCAGCGACTGTCAACCCAAGGTCCAGGTTCCGGAACCTGCCATAGCCTAAAATAAATAATGCACATTAACCAATGTAGGCTTCTGAGGGGAGGACATTTAATAATAATGGCTGGAATGGAGTGTAATGTCTGGGATGGAGTGTAATGTCTGGGATGGAGTGTAATGTCTGGGATGGAGTGTAATGTCTGGGATGGAGTGTAATGTCTGGGATGGAGTGTAATGTCTGGAATGGAGTTTAATGTCTGGAATGGAGTGTAATGTCTGGGATGGAGTGTAATGTCTGTAATGGAGTGTAATGTCTGGAATGGAGTGTAATGTCTGTTATGGAGTGTAATGTCTGGGATGGAGTGTAATGTCTGGGATGGAGTTTAATGTCTGGGATGGAGTGAATGGAATGGAACCATTCCATTCACTCCGTCCTGGCCATTATTATGAGTCATCCTGTCCTGAGCAGCCTCCACTGACATTAACTGACGAGAGAGGTTGAGTCTGCTTCGTCACAGCAATATCATGTTTTTAGTGTGATATAGATGTACACATTATGTGTTTTGTTGAATGCCAATATTCCATAATACTCAGGCTATGCAATTTACAGTAGCCCATGTCATGTTGTAGGCCTACTATTTTGCTGATGATTATTCTCATTTTGTTTAGGTGGGAACTGTTTAACTGGAGTAAGGGATATGCAGTGTGACCACAGAAACACAAGTCAGGTGTCACACCTTGGTCTTAGTATTTTGTGTTTTCTTTAATTATTTGTTCAGGCCAGGGTGTGACATGGGTTTATTGTATTTTTGTATTGGGGTTTTGTAGTTATTGGGATTGCGGCTGAGTAGGGGTGTTGCATAGGCTTGGCTGCCTGAGGCGGTTCTCAATCAGAGTCAGGTGATTCTCGCTGTCTCTGATTGGGAACCGTATTTAGGTAGCCTGGGTTTCACTTTGTATTTCGTGGGTGATTGTTCCTGTCTCTGTGTAGGGTTCACCAGATAGGCTGTATTAGGTTTCACGTTCCGTTTGTTGTTTTTTGTATCTTTCAGTTATTTTCATGTATCGCTATTCTTTCATTAAAGACATGAGTAACCACCACGCTGCATTTCGGTCCAACTCTCTTTCAACAAACGAAGAACGCCGTTACATCAGGTAAGCTTTCTCAAACCCACAGTAAATGAGTATTGCAAGTATTTCAACAAGTACAGCAAGTATTTGCATGCAACGTCTGTCCTTGTGTGTGAATGTGTGTCAAAATCCAAATGTGATACGTGTTCAGATTGATTGACGTGGCTATACAGTAAAACAGTCACAGTGCCAACCTAACTAAACATTAAGGTCTGGTGGCGTTTTTAAAGTCAGACCTTGAATTGCTTTACTGTGTTTTATTTATGCCCCTCAGATGATTCACCCTGACATTTACAGAGGCTCTCTGTCATGTGAAAGTCTCACACTGTCATAAAACTGCTTGTCCAGGGTTCACATGGTAAATATTTGAGGTCGCCTTCCTCTCAGTTGGGCACAGAGTCAGTTGTATTTTTCAGGCCAACTTTTGCATAATTGGATGAGGACGTTTGTTATTGTATTGTTCTGTAGTTTTAGGCATTCTGGTTGGATTAGGTAAAGCACAGGGACCTGGTTATGTGTGATTAGTTGTGTATAATGTCATAGCCCAGAGTATATTTACTGTAAAGCAAAAGTGTCATGGTACTTATGGGTGGTCTTTGAAAACTCATGCCCCACAGGCTTAAAGTGCCACTCATGCCCAAAAACACACAAATTGCTTAGTCAGCATACATCACACACACACACACACACACACACACACACACACACACACACACACACACACACACACACACACACACACACACACACACACACACACACACACACACACACACACACACACACACACACACACACACACACACACACACACACACACACACTTACTAAATAACAGGCTGAGTTTGAGTGAGGAGAACTAGAGAGAGGGAGGGAAGTGAAGCAAGGGAGGGAGGAGAATTGAGGAAGGAGGAGATAGGGAGCGAGGGATAGATAAGAGTCACCGGTGCGGTGAGAGGTGCAGCATGTACTGTACTAGAGGGGATTCAGTGTGAGCAAGGAGAGGGGGGGGCCAGTGGAAAGCAGGCCTAGTTTAGCAGGGTGTAAGAATTGTGTGAGATCAGGCTGACACTCGAGGCACCAGAGTTTTACATGAAGAGAGATAGGTTAGCTAGATCATCTGAACAACAGATAATCTGTCTGTTTTACTGTCTGATACTGCTCTTCTCTAGCCTCTTATAATTAGGCTATACAACAAAAAGAAGCGTCACAAAATATACTGATATCCGTTACGTTAGCATTGCAAAAATTAATAGCAAATTTAATTTAGCGTCCCTATAAAAATAGATTCTTGCAAAGGAACTAATGGACCAAAGAGCCAATCACAAGGGGATGTGGTTTGAGTCTTAATCTCATGGAGATTACGGTCAGGGTTAAATTAACGGATGTGGCTATGGCCATTTTTTGGTGCCATGTAGCAACTGATAATGTAATATCTGCCAATAATGTTATAACGTTTGCTTTTATCTTATATAATAAATTGCCAATAATGTAATAAATATGCTGAACACAGAACATAATAGTGTGTTTATTATTACATTATGAAGTGGCTAAAAAAACATGGATAGTTTAATATCTTAAAAAATTAATGTAATAACAACTTAATTGTTTTAATAGCTACCATAATTGAAACTTAAATTCTATTTATGCATTTTTTAATAGTGTTTGACTTTGTGGAAGACATATGTTTTATCAGTATTACTTAACTGACATGACTAAGAGAATGTAACAGTTCATTAAACCATTGGGCTAATGGTGGAGGGCCCATACACATGTTTCCCAGCAGACATAAACAGTGTTATCGTGACATTTGAATTCACATGAAATATTACAGATACACAAATTGAGTGTTGGCCCTCTTGGTCGAATGCTCAAAACATAGTTTTTTCCTGAGTGAGACCCGGGTTCTAATCCCACCAGTAACAAAAGCACACATGTAAAATTTTAAAGGTCACATGATATGTTGGGAAACCAAGTGTCTGAGTCATGTGCAAAATCTACAGTACATGTGAAAGGTGTTTAAACCACATCTGACACAGATGTCTGTTTTTCCCACTTTGCATTTTTCACATGATTTGTTCACGTGTGAAAACTCATGTGAAACGTCAAACGTGTCTGAAAATCACGTCTGACTCGTGAATATTTCATGTTAATTTGGGGGGGAATTCAATTTGTTTGTGTGGCAATTTTCAACATATTTATTTGCAGGTGTGTTCACACGTGTCCGTACACCATGTGTTTTTCTTTTAATGTAATTTTTTTCATGCGTTTTTTTTGTAGTTGTTGTAAGGGTCTGATACAACAGTAATCGTTGAGCGTTATAGTTATTGTAGTTGTTTTTGTTTTCTGATTAACTCTCAAGGTCTGTGTTCTCTGTGTGTTTCGTATTTGTCTCACATAGTTTCAGTCTTTCAGTAGAGATTGTTCTGGTAAGCGAAGCGTAGCAGACTCTGTTCAGCTTGGCTTTGTTGCCTCCTCTTGTCTGCCTCCCCATCCAGGACCTTGTGCTATGCTTCCAGTTCACCTGTAATTAGCTTCAATGGGGCCAGTGCTTCACAGAGCCAGGTAGACTGTTCTGACTGCAAAAACAGGAGCACACACAAGCACACGCATGCACACAGACACATACACACACACATACACATGAGAGGGAAGTCATCTGGAATAATCCCCTTGTGTCTGGTTGGCTGTGTGAAGGTCACCTAGCCTTCCCTTTCCATGCCTCTGCTTAATATATTTAAATTAATTTATATTCAGTGTTATTTGGACAGGACTTTTGACTTTCAGCACTCTGGATGAAGTTAGGATCCCGTAAAGGAATCCAAGAGGGAAAACTGGCCTAGGGGGAAAAGTTAATGAGAATAGGCTGGGCAAGACTTCAGGGGTTTGTGTGACCAGAACAGGGATAATGCTTTAATACTTATTATGACCACATTGGAGCCCTTGCTATGCAGTATGCTCGCTATCAATGCATCAGTGTTACTCGGGTAAAGAGAAAATGCCAGAGATATAGTATTATTATTATTATTAACAGGTAATAACATGGAGCCCTGACGGCCTAGACCAGAGCTGTAATTAGCTCCCTTTTCTAATGCAGTTTATTGTCTGTTTCTGAGTCAGCCGTCAGTGTCCTAACCCCTCTGGATCACAGCTCAATGGGAAACATGTTTTTAAGAGCTGCTGTCCACGATGGGCTCATTCAACCACCTTCAATTCCAATCTCCAACATGTCACATCTCTCTGAGCTGCTGCTGTTACACATGTTTAGAAGTATATGGAATTACACGTTCACAGGAAGAGGTAGAGTGAGAAAACCCCCAGAATCTACCTACCGCCTTGTCAATCAAATCAACTGGAAAATTATTCAACATCAGTATGTGTGTAGATATATTTTCTAAAATGAGGTAGGAATGGTGACTCATGCCTACAGTATAGTTGCAAAATTCCCTGGTTTTCCACAAATCCCTTTTGGAAGTTTCCCGGAATCAGGAGGGAATAAGCAGGATATCCGAAATCCCCCAAGCAGGATTTCTGGAAAACCAGGAAATATATTGAAAGCTCCCTGAATTTTGCAACGTTACTCATGTCTGCAGCTTGGATAATGTAATGAGTTGAAATGATGTGTCGGCTGTGATGATCATTGCATACAGTATGAGGGTCACAATGTTCCATCAGCTGATAGGTCAGCTAACAGTTGTTTGTTCCCAGAATGTTTCTGGTACATTTGAGGCATATCCCCACAACAGCTAGCCTATCTGACACATTCTAGGAATGGCCCATCAACAGTTTCACAACTGCAGATGCATACCCCTTGTGGAATGTTGTGACGTCAAGTAAGAATTATATTTTTCTTTCACCTTGTCAAATGCATCTGGAAACATCACGCTTAACACAATGAATGTCTAGGGAGCATCATATAGTGAGTGTTATTGTATTTCACAACTAAAATGGATATCAGAGGAAAACATCCCATAGGAGTGTGTCTCCTTAGATGTGATGTCTTCATGGTATTTGTATTATAAGAAGAGGTTATTCACACTCATATAGCTAGAAAGGGGGAAGGGGAAGGGAGAGGTGTAGACGGTGAGATAGCAGTGTTAATGGGGCGGCAGGGTAGCCTAGTGCTTAGAGCGTTGGACTAGTAACCGGAAGGTTGCAAGGTTGCAAGTTCAAATCCCCGAGCTGACAAGGTACAAATCTGTCGTTCTGCCCCTGAACAGGCAGTTGACCCACTGTTCCTAGGCCGTCATTGAAAATAAGAATTTGTTCTTAACTGACTTGCCTAGTTAAAGAAAGGTAAAATAAATAAAATGCCGCACACACCCACGTAAAGGGGTGTTGTTCCCTCTCACAGCGACATACAGTAGACATACAGTAGCTGTACTGTGTGCAACCACTATACATCTCAGTCCCATATCCTACTTTATCTCAGTTTGGAATCTCCTAGAGTTTAAAGAGAGAAAAGAGATAGAGAGAGATGGATAGGTAGAGTTACTGAGTAAGTTGTTCACAGGATAAAAGGCATCCTGACAGGCCTGTTAGTGTGAAAGAGCCTGTGTGTGCATAGGGAAGCTCAGAGTGTGAAACATAACTGTCTGCCATTGAATTTCATTCAGGAAACCTGAGGCTGTTATGGACTAATATGGTTGATGTTTCTCAAGCCTCCCCACGCATCCCTGTGGATATGTTTGTGCATGCATCCCCTTCACCCAGCCCTGCGTGTGCATGTGTGTGCGTCAATAGGGAATAGATTGCCACTCCCCTGGTTTCTCTTTCCCGCTACTGCCCAACAGAACAGGGCTCTTGTTCTTCTCCAGACTTTAAAAGTTTGAGCCAAGAGGGGACTTCGAGCGGTTCTGGACCGGTTCCGACTGACATTTTGCTGTATAAAGAGTTTTGTGAACGTCGTAGGGATTATAGTGCCAGAAAGCCCCATCTGTCTGCTCTCCACTACCACTCTCTCAGCAGAGCTGACTTGAAGTGTCAGGTTTCAGACCAAACATCTGCATAGGGAGTGATGTGTCACATTTTCTGACCTATCCAGTCAAAGAATCGATTTGCTCTTCCTCTGAGCGACTGAGCCCAGCATGGGAGACAGCATATGAAAGGCTACAGTTGAGCCAATCAACAGTTGTGGTTTCATCTCGATGTGATATTCTCAGCCAAATTTAGAGCTCTCAACATGAGAAAAAAATAATTTCATAGAATTGAAACAAGACCACTTTCTCTTGGTGACAGACGGACAAAATCTATTTGTGTTTAAAGCTGAAGTCATTGAACATTGCATCTGCCCATTTTTATAACATGAAAACCCTTACATTTTCACTCATGGACTTCAAAGAGAAAGAAGACACTTCTTTCAAGTGATCCTGCATTGGGGTTCTTGTTAAAGCAATGATGGTACAATTCTGTCTGCTTGGTTGAAGTTATTTGTTTTGAGGGACATGAACAGTCAGGTCCCTAATTATTGGCACACTTGCTAAAGATGAGCAGAAAATACTGTATAAATAAATAATACTGAGCTATTCTATGCTCCAAAAATTGGGGAAATGATTGTATTTTATACTAAAAGAGTTGTTCATAGAAAATTATTTAGTTGAACAGGTAATAAAGAAAATATCAAAAAGATAGGGGTCAAAGTTATTGGCACCCCTGTTTTCCGTACTCCAGCACCCTCCCCTTGTGAGGATAACAACACAGCCTTTTCCTAAAATGTTTTATGAGATTGGAGAACACATTGGGATGGATCTTAGCCCATTCCTCCATACATAATCATTCCAGATTCTTGATATCCTTTGTCTGCTCTTATGGGCTGCCCCATTCAATTTAAACCACAGGTTTTCAAGTCCGGAGACTGAGATGGTCATTGCAAAATGTTTATTTTGTGGTCAATATTTTTTGTTGTTGTTGTAGATTTTGATTTGTGCTTTGTGGTTATTGTCCTCCTGGCAGATGCAACCAGATTTTTGGCTAAAATGTCCTGGTACTGTCACGCCTGCTCCCAATCCCCTTCTCTGACACACCTGTCACAATCATTACACGCACCAGCACGTCTTTGGACTCACCTGGACTCCATTACTTTGTTTATTGCCCTTCCTATATCTGTCTGTTCCTCGGTTTGATCCCCATGTCAGCATTATTGTCATTGTTTTCTCCTGTCCTTGTTTGTTTCTTGTTGGTTATTCATTAAATGTTCACTTGCTTCTCATCTCCCAGAGTCTGTTCTTATAGGTACTTGGTAAAGTTAATGATGCCATTGACCTTTAACAAGGGCCCCAGGACCAGTGGAAGCAAAATAGACCTACAACATTAAAGATGACGAATAAGGATTTAAAAATTGGAAGGAAAAAATGGGTTAGAAATGCTCATTTGTTATTTCTACCTTCATTAGAGTTTATTATTTCTCTAATGAATAATGTAATTCAGTGTGACGATAATGGATTTTATTATTTATTATTTTCCAGTATGTGCATTAACTTCTTGCGTCGAGCCATCCCGGATCCGGTATCATGACTACAGCCTCAAGCTCATTACCATAACACAATGTTAACTATTCATGAAAATCGCAAATGAAATGAAATTAATCTATTTGCTCTCAAGCTTAGCCTTTTGTTAACAACACTGTCATCTCAGATTTTCAAAATATGCTTCTCAACCATTGCAAAGCAAGCATTTGTGTAACAGTATTGATAGCTAGCGTAGCATTTAGCATAGCTGTTAGGGTTAGCATTCAGCAGGCAACATTTTCACAAAAAAACAGAAAAGCATTCAAATAAAATAATTTACCTTTGAAGAACTTCGGATGTTTTCAATGAGGAGACTCTCAGATAGCAAATGTTCATTTTTTCCTGAAAGATTATTTTTTTAGGACAAAACGCTCCGTTTTCTGCATCACGTGTAGCTACAAAAACTAAACTGTATCCAGGATAGTGTAAATCTATCTGCAAGCTCATTAGCATAACACAACTTTAACTATTCATGAAAATCGCAAATGAAATGAAATTAATCTATTTGCTCTCAAGCTTAGCCTTTTGTTAACAACACTGTCATCTCATATTTTCAAAATATGCTTTTGAACCATAGCTAAACAAGCATTTGTGTAACAGTATTGATAGCCTAGCATAGGATTATGCCTGTCTTTCAGCATGCAACATTTTCACAAAAAACAGAAAAGGATTCAAATAAAATTATTTACCTTTGAAGAACTTCAGATGTTTTCAATGAGGAGACGCTCAGTTAGATAGCAAATGTTCCGTTTTTACAAAAAATATTATTTGTGTCGACTAATCGCTTCGTTTTGTTCATCACGTTTGGGTAAGAAAAAAATAAATATAATATTAAGTCATTAAAACGCGAACTTTTTTCCAAATTAACTGTATAATATTGACAGAAACTTGGCAAACCGAAGTTTAGAATCAATCCTCAAAGTGTTTTTCACATATCGATAAATCCTTCGTGGCAGTTGACTTTCTCTTCTGAAGAAATGGAACGCGCATGGACCTACAGATTACGCAATAATTTCGACACAGGACACCGGGCGGGACACCAGATAAATGTAGTCTCTTATGGTCAATCTTCCAATGATATGACAAACACGTCACAATGCTGCAGACATCTTGGACGAATGGCAGAGCGCATAAGCTCATTCACAGCATATTCACAGCCTTATAAGGAGACGATAGTAAAACAGAGCGTCAAAAATCCTGCTCATTTCCTGTTTGAAGTTTTGATAGAGGAAATTATATTTGAAATGATTAATTATGTATACATTATTGATTAGAACCATTTATTCTAATACTATTATGAGTTCTTGGTTAAGCTGTTACTGAAAATGTAAGCAGAACTAATTAATTGTCTGTGCCTCTTGGGAAGGTTAAGGGGGAAAAAAGCTTTTCAGACAAGATAAGAATGTTTTGGTTATGTTCCATTGGTGGGAGAAAAGTATATCTTTTAAACAGATTGAAAAACGGGGCTATCGTGGGAAACTGATGATGTCATTTTGAGTTTATAACCTGTGGAAATCTGTGTATGTGGTTAGTACTCTCTGGAATTAAACGCTCTTACCTGGCTTTTAAGACTGGTCTCGATCTACTTCATGCATAATTAATGAACTTACACCTCATTAATGAATTAGAAACGAGTGCGAAATTGGTTTTGGCAATTAAAACATAAAGGAATTTAGAATTCCTCTATCAATTTGGTCCTTCGAGGAGCCGGATCTAAATATCTCTATCTGTTATCTGAAGGTAATACGCTGAAAATCGTGCACGGACGAGTTTTTGACTCGTTTTACTAAAGACCTGACCTCTGAATTGAGGTTAAAATTGAAACAGGCCTGCGTATTATCACAGAGGACAGAGATGGTGACTAGATTCAAACGAACAATGCTTATCCCAGTCGGCAGCAGGTAAAGTAGCCTTTATTCTCAAATTTGGGAGGGATTATTTAGGATATTTATTGATTAAAATGTTATGAAGGAGTTGAATTTGATCAATAATAGGTGCTTGAATATTCCGAACAAATAAAATGGGTTTCTACCGGGGGTATTAACCAGGATATCGATAAAAAGGAAGCAGGGCCGAAATTGACCTGAGGTAAGGTGTGCTACCATCAAATAAACTAGAGCTTAATAAAGCCTGGTCTTGCAAGCCAGAAGGATTATTAAGGAGTGATATAGTACGCATTGGAGAATTAGGACGCTTGTTCCGTACAAATAGGATGGCCAATAATTCAATAAACATACCTAAATAAAGTTTTTACCTAATAGTCTATGTGTATATGGGAAGCTTGACTGTGGAAAGTAGCAGATAGATATGTTAAAACAGGTGAGGATAAATTAGGCTTGGTGAGAAGGCAGGGTAATTCTAGTCGAACAGAATAAATGAACCTGTACAATGCTGAAAGAAATTAATATCAAATGATAAGTGATTAGTCTAGAGTAGTGAGATTCGAGACATTTAACGTTGAAAGTCCCAAAAGGAATATCCTATGGGTGAAATGGGATGTCCGATCAAAAGTCTTCTATAGACGTGGTTCACAGGAGAGGTCAACTTAGTCTAGAGTCGTGAGATTCGAGACATTAAAGATTGAAAGTCCCAAAAGGAATATCCTACGGGTGAAATGTGATGTCCGATCAAAAGTCTTCTATGGACGCGGTTCACAGGATGGAAAATACATACTGATTATTTTTAAAGGAACACACACATAGGCAGACAGAATAGTAACTAGAAGTAACTAAGTAACGGTAAATTACAAATTTATAGAACTGCACGCACATAGAATTTAAAATGATATAGAAAGGCATAGATAAGTGTTTAAAGACATTGCTACTAGTAACGGTAAGGATTAAGAATGGGGAGAAATGCCTCGAAAGAAGCCCCAGAACTAACGGAGACGAGCGTTACATGGCACAGAAAGACAAGAGAAACATCGATTTCTGTCTAAGATGGAAAAAAAATAAAAAATACGATTTTGATGGCCGTCTAAATGTAGAAAAGCTAGAATCCCTTATAAAACAGATACATAAGGAATGTGGTAATAATGTGAAAAGCAGAATAAACAGGGGTTATACACAGCCGGAGTTTGGCTTTCGGAAGCAAAAAAGAGAAAGAGACGCGCAGAAAACGAGAATTCTAACTGAGGGAAAACTTTGGGCGTTAAATTGGAGCTATTTTCTGTTGTCTAGATGTCGGAGTAACAAATACAGATAACTGTAAAAATGTGTATATTTGCGGAGAGTCTCGGTCAAATTCATAGCGCTGGTAGTATAATGGCGAGCGCAACAGTCTCACCAACGGTAATCCACGGTTCGGTTCCCGGCCGAGGCGTTTTAACTAAAATAGATTTTTAAATCGCAATTGACCTATTTGCATGTTTTGCCTGAAAAATACGGTCGCCAGTGTTTGCAAAAGATATAACTGAACGGATATTATGTGTTCTAGATAGAATTGATAAAAGAAGTCATTAAAAATAATGGCGAGACAATTTTGACGTAAAACGCTATTTCGCCCAAAATGATCTGGTGGAAGAATGTATTGAGATGGGAGTCGTATTTAAATAAATGTATCATAGAAGAGAGAGTTACCTAAAGTTAAATGTAGGGGATAACGGAGAGATACGATACAATTTCGGGCTATCTGGACGTTATAGCATGGGGCGTTTAAATGTTAGGGTATAGTAAATTGAGAAGTTCGGTTGGGTTTACTCTGATGATTAGAATTTAAAACTGAACTCAATCTGAATAGGGAATATATATTTTACAAAGGCAGGCAGAGTTGTGGCTATAGCCAGCAATGGAATTGCTAGACACTCAATGGGGCTATATAGTGCAACACTTTGGACTATAAATTAGGTAAGAATAGTTTAATCGTAAGAAGTTGTGATTGTTTTTCTGATTATTGATTTTTGGTTAAGGTAACGCCAGTGAATTTGAACAAAAAGTAACGTATTCTAAAAACGATCTGTTTTCCATTCTCATTGTGGGTAACAAATGAAAAGTCTTATCTTAAAGGGACAGTGCACGGTAATCACAGTGGTTTGAGTGTATGACAGTGGAAAAAATATTGTGGGACGACAATTCGAAGATAGAAAAATAAGTTACATGATACCTCAAGGGATTTAAAACAAACGATGAGAGGGGATTATCATAATTATTAGGTTTTGTTTTTGTAGTAAACGTTTGGATTAAGGGGATTTCCACGTTCCCAGAGACAAGGCATTTTTAAGGCGTGCACTCACTAATGCTGGTCTGAGTTTGTAATTAGACAAGTGAATAATGTATTGGGAATAGAGTTGTAATTAAAATACTAAGTCAAAGACAAGACAGGTATTTAGAGCAAAATGGATTCTAAATGATAACAAAGAGACAATTATAATTTATGCCCATCGAAAAGCTATTATAAAATTGGCGAATTTAGAGATGTTGGTTGGGGTGGTAAATTATAATTCAGGATTTGAACAGATGTGATAAATTAGGTTTGGTTAATCGAACAATAATTATTTACAATTCATTTGAAGTCGCTACGAATTGGCAGGTTGAGCGCTTGATGATGACGTTACTAGCGAGACACTTTTGTCACCAGGGACTGGGGATAACGGAGCAAAATGTATGGCTGTTAGTGTGTGTATCGGGGTTTCGAGTAACATTTAAGAATTTGATATAAAAATGTTTTGGTTATTTATTTACTGGTTATGGTCAATTTTAGGGGTTGATTAAACTTGAACAGTGTGTTCTGGCGGTTTTAGATAGAACTCTTTGTTCCGGAACGGATGAGAGTTACCCAAAATAAGTCAATTAAAGGAGCCATGAGAGAATGCGAATGCATATTTATTAAATATCGGGGATTAAATTACGGATTCCTTACACTGTGAAATGTACGACATTTGCGGCAGAGAGAAAAAGTAATGCATTGGATAATAATGTTATCGGGTTAATTGTATCTAAAGGTAGCATGGTCATTTAAGTAAACATATCCGTAGACGATGTTTAAAACTTATGATTAATGATTTGAGTCAAAGGGGAATTATCATTAGGTTTTAGTTATAGTTCACTTATTGAGTTTCTGATTCGAGGTAGCATTAGTGAATGAGAGTTAGGTGTGTGGTGTCTCACTTTTAGAGGCCACCTGGGATTATAATTTTGGGGAGAGAGGGGGAGAGAGCAGCTTTAAACGACCAAATTGAAAAAGGTCTGCGAATTATACACATGAAACAACTGTTAGAACTGTTTGTTTTAGTGCAAGGGTATTTTAAAGAGGCACGCTCACATATGGAACCTTATGAGATGTTTTTTTTATGGGTTTGAATTATACAGGTGACTATTTCTATTGTAAGGATAAAGGGTTCGTTATGTCTAATATGGTATGACCTTTTGACCTTATCATGACTGGCTTCTGAGGTCTGATCAGCCTCGGGGGAGAGTCATTTGTATAATGAATGGGGTCATATTGAGTTACTAGTTTTAAGGTAAATTCATTAGAAATGAAGCAGTTTTGGTTGAGGGTTTAGAATTACTGTTTGAACCGCAAATGAGAAAGTAGTTCAGGATTCTGTTTTATAACATTAGCTGTGAAGTTTTTTTGAATGGGCTATTAGGGATTTGGTATTGTAACAGAGAGAAAGTCATATTTATCATTGAGAATAAATAGGGGAAGATTACATGATAACCAACTTGGGACAGTTCTGGGATTGGAGAAGAGGATATCCTTATAGCATTAGGGGATCCCACAAAGGTGGATAGGTTTTCCATGATATGGGGGAAACCTGGGAGCACTGTTGAACTTTGTAAAGGTGATGAAATCCTACTAACCATCAAAACTATTAAGCTCTCTGATGCAGGCACTTACACCCCCGGACTACAAAGGACCGGGACAGACACGATGTGTGTGTTTTCTATTAACGTGCTGCCAAAACCAGAGGTCCCAGACGAACCAGGGCCAGACACACTCCTCTACCACCCCTGGACCGAACCTGCCACCACTGTGTTAAAAATCCCATTCAGGTGATTAATGTTAGACTATTCAGCTATTGATCAATTAGGCACGGAGACTGGTTTTGATGGTAGGGACAATTTGTGGCTGTATTATACAGAATAGACATGCTTAGGATATGCTTCTTGCTAGTCAGGGGGGGGGGCATCTGCAAGATGTTCGGTGAACAACGTTGCACGTTTATTCCTAATAACACCAGTCCTGATGGTAGTATATCTAAGGCCCTTAGTGGGCTTGATGCACTATCTGCTGAGATGAGGACTATGGCGGGGGTGGAGGAGTCTGTTCTCTTGGCCTGGTTTGGTAAGTACACTGGTATGGTGGTTACTGGATTTCTGACCCTAATTCTTGTATTATTTGTTATTGATGTGATGTGCTGCTTGCATCATACCGTGTTTTAAGAAGTCTGTTACAGATGTGGTGAAGGCTTCAGGCATGATGCCTTTGCTTGATGCTCCAGTTGGAGAGGCTGAGGTGAAGCATGCTTCCAGGGGAGGATGAGACTGACTGAGGATGACCCATGTATGTTTGTTCTCCCTGTCGTGAAGGGTGGCATGGTGCCCACCTGGTGCAGGATAGGAATAGCTGAGAGGACCAGATGGGTTATAAGAATGCTTTGTTCTGCTTTACTCTGTTTTCCATGACCAAAGTTTTATTCCACACTTTGCAACACATATTAAACCCATGTTATTGTCAGATAGAATACTGAGGGTCCCCAAGGAGAGGGCTTGTTAGTGTAGGAAGGATTTTTAATATGGTTGGCATTTATTAGACCTTGATTGATTATTATGAGTTTTTGAATGGTGTTGCATTTAGCAGGAATGTAGGACATCTGTGATGATTTAGGATTATTGTTAGGATTCATATAGATTGATTGAGGAAATGTGGGGAATTTGGAGAAAAGCAGCTCATAGACATGTTTTTTTTCTAAAAGAGGGTCCATGGGTTTGGATGGAGACAAACAGTGAGACATGTAGTTCAAATTTGGAAACCATGAGAAACATAGCTATAGACAGATAGGGGAACAGGCAGACAGAGGAGCCCTCCCCTGCACTGCAGAGACCTTGAAGGTTGGAGAGCAGAGAGAAGTTTGGAAGGGGAGCCAGGATGAGTAAAGATAACATAGTGTGTAGATAGCGGTTGCTGAGTGGAGACAGGGGCGAGAGTTGGACATGTGGAAAATGAAAGGGACACTCCTAAAGGATGATGTCAGACATAAGGATGGTATACTAAATCTTACCTAAGTCATTGTTTAAAAATAAGGCAAGGTTGTTACCTGGGCAGAGCCAGGTAACAAAAGGGGGATGGGTAAATGGTGTTCTAGAATAGGATAAAAAAATCAAATAAAATAAAATATTTTTTGCTAATAAACAGAACGAATAAGAAACTGTTTTATTAACCAAATCTGTATGTTCAAGATTTTATACACTACAGGAGAACTACAGGTGAAGTCACTCAATCCAGTCCCATACCAAGGCCTCCTGGTGACAGCTAGCTGAAAGAGCTACCCAGATTCATATCGCACGGCGGGAGGGTAAGACACCCTAACACTGTCGAACAATAAACAGTGTTCGGGAGGAGAACTGGAATTAACAGAATTCCGGGGGCCATCTCTCGAATGAAGTAACCCTCCCTGTCCTGTCACCCCTGTTTTTGTTCATAGAAGTGAAGATGTGTCTGGCTCTTGCTAAGTGATGTGTTCTTGGGGAAAGGGTGGGGCTTCAAATGGAAGCTGTTCGTCTGAGCTGTCTTATCGTGGGTGACATATTCCTGATACAGCACGTCCTACTAGATATGCGGAGAGTGGTAATTTGACCCATGGTTTAGACGGTGAGGATTTTGTTCCAAAATAGAAGAGATATCGGTGCAGGTTTCCATATTGATCGTGGACACAGGTCATAGCTCATTTGGAGAGTAATCAGGAGAGAGGGATGTAATTGCATAAAGATACGCTTAACCCTTTAAACAGAAATGGGGGCGGATCTAGGGTTGTGGTATGGATATGACCAGGTCTTGGTCGAGACCCTAGTACGGTTCTGGGTAGAGGAGTGTGGGTCGGTATGGTAGAGCTGTTCATGAAAGCAGGAATGCCAGATAATGACAGTTGTATTGATTTGCACTATTTATATCCCCAGGAACCAAGTTAGTACAGAGAATATGACCACTGACGAGACCATGTCTGAATTGACAGGCTGGTTGAACTCTGGGGATTTCAATAAAATAAAATTGGCCAGTGTTGACACCTAGTGGTTGGGTGAGTCAGGTGTGTTGGGTGTCTTTACACATTCAGACAACAGGACATGAAGTTATCTAAAAGGGAAAAGAGAAGCACTCCAACTGGGTCATTTAATGACAAGGTATACATTGATAACATTGGGGTTCCAGGGGAGGTGTCAGATGAGTCAAAGCAAGAAATCAGATCCTAGCAGGATTAGAGTTAAGCATTTCCGGGGGTCTACTCTCAATAAGAGCGTGGACTGGATTAATTATAGTTATGGTAATCAACAGCGCTTTAGCAGGAATACCAAAGGTGTTATTAAAGGTTTTGTAGAACAGACTGAAGCAACCAGCTGGAAGACCTGACAGAATAGAATTGCATTAGATAAAAGGGGGAAGTGGGCGTGATAATCAGGACCATGTCTTACATCCCGGGGTAGCACAGCTCCGGACGAATCAGTGCCTGAATCCTCAGCTGTTTTGACCACCCTGGCTCACGGGTTGGCAGAAACTCTGGGGTGGATACTTCCCTGACTAATTGGTTTGGTAGTACATTTGGAAAATGGAAAAAAGTTATAATCACGGTGTTATGGGCTGTAGCCACCTGCATGACTGTTTTAATTTTATGCGGCTGTTGTCTAATTCCCTGTGTGCGAGGCCTTGTTTCCAGGACTCTGGAGAGATCAATGACACTACAGATGGTGCATTATGGGCCGATTCCAGGTTCTGACCTGTGGAGGACTGAAGGCATGTCTACAGAGGAAGTGGACGAATCTGGATCTGTCATTTGTGGGGAATTTATGTTTGATGAGGCTAGTGTTGAGATGAAGGGGAATTAGATTGTAATTTGTTTCCATGATTAAACTGTTTTTTTAAGGAAGGTCGTGACGAAAATCCGGAAGGAAGAGTTATGATTCTGATGTAGGTTTAAAAACAGTTGGAGTTAAGGTTAGATTTGATTAAACATTTATAATAATATTTTTATTTTGTAGATTTGAATGTATAATATTTGATCAAAGGGAGGATTGATAGAGGAAATTATATTTGAAATGATTAATTATGTATACATTATTGATTAGAACCATTTATTCTAATACTATTATGAGTTCTTGGTTAAGCTGTTACTGAAAATGTAAGCAGAACTAATTTATTGTCTGTGCCTCTTGGGAAGGTTAAGGGGGAAAAAAAGGTTTTCAGACAAGATAAGAATGTTTGGATTATGTTCCATTGGTGGGAGAAAAGTATATCTTTTAGACAGATTGGAATGTCTGGTTTATGAGGGGAGTAGAAAGCATCTCCGGACCTAAACAAAAAAAACAATGGGACTATCGTGGGAAACTGATGATGTCATTATGAGTTTATAACCTGTGGAAATCTGTGTATGTGGTTAGGACTTTCTGGAATTAAACGCTCTTACCTGGCTTTTAAGACTGGTCTCGATCTACTTCATGCATAATTAATGAACTTACACCTCATTAATGAATTGGAAACAAGTGCGAAATTGGTTTTGGCAATTAAAACATAAAGGAATTTAGAATTCCTCTATCAAGTTTCATCTTGGTTTCGCCTGTAAGATCAGTTCTGGGGCACTCACAGATAATATCTTTGCAGTTTTGAAAACGTCAGAGTGTTTTCTTTCCAAAGCTGGCAATTATATGCATAGTCGAGCATCTTTTCGTGACAAAATATTGCGCTTAAAATGGGCACGTTTTTTTATCCAATAATGACATAGCGCCTCCATAGGTTGAAGAGGTTAAGCTGTTTATAGATTGTAATAGTTTGATCTCAACAAACATGTACTGCTTTGAAAATCAACATTTCATCGTAATTAATATAATACATTTTGATTTTCCTACTAATATGAGCTCATTTGTTGATTTTAGCATGCAGAATTTCACATTCAAAAGTGAAAAAGCTGGAAAATAGCAAATGAATTTTTTGAGAGTTATTATTGAAAAGTTATACAGAATGACTTAATCATTACTCCGTATGTGTCACACCCTGACCTTAGAATTATTTGTTTTCTTTATTATTTTGGTTAGGTCAGGGTGTGACATGGGTGATATGTGTGTTTTTGTCTTATTCTAGGGTGTTTGTACTGTCTAGGGGTTTTTGTAGATTTATGGGGTTGTTTTCATCTAGGTGTTTATGTTGGTCTATGGTTGCCTAGATTGGTTCTCAAATAGAGGCAGGTGTTTACTGATCTTTCTGCACTGTGTGGGGTCCTTCTGAATCTTCCTTCTGATGCAATATCCTGTCATGTGACTATCGCAAAGCATTATGGTTTGAAATGGCTCCTGAATGTCTGTTATACTGAATGACATTAAACAAAATCCCAATTTAGGGACAAAAGTCTTTCAAGCATAAAAATATAATAAAGTTTAGGATCTTCACCATTATTTTTATTTATCAATACAGATACCCTCACAGTTATGTCAAAGGAGTTTATTCGATTTTTACATTTGTGGAGCATTTTTGTTTCTTGATTTTAGTTGTGGACAGTTACTACAATTTACATTTTGTTACTTCTGAGATCTATAGCTCCCTACATTTCCATTATTCATAATGAATACTCGTATAAGCAGATAAATAGGTGAACATTATGTCTTATAATGCAGTGTTTATAAAAATGTATATTTTATAATACTGTAAATATGCTTCGGACACCAAAATGGACATGACACGTCATTGACACAGGTATGAGGTACTGTACTTTTCTGCATGTGCTTCCGTTTTTGGACGCCAAACTAACTACTGGTGTGCGTGGCCAAAGAGCTGTGTCATCTGACCATAGCACTGCCTGGAGTTTGATAAACGGCACTGTCACTTTGTGCCATGTTCAAATGACATGAAAATAGAGCTCTTTGGCCATGTACACTAGTGGTGGGTTTGGCATCTATAAACAGACGCATACATTCTGTCAGAAAAGTACTGTACCTCATACCTACTGTAACATATAGTGGTGGTTCTTTACATTTTCTATGGGGCTACTTTGCTTCCACTGGTCCTGAGGCCCTTGTTAACCCCCTAGAGTCAATCTATATAAATTACATTAAAAATCCCTGTCAGTTTAAGCTAGACATATCTGTTTTTCAAATTTGTTATTATATATATTTTTTTATTACCCCTTTTTCTCCCCAATTTCGTGGTATCCAATTGTTAGTACTTACTATCTTGTCTCAGAGCCGAAGCGCAAACCCAGAGTCTCTGGTGGCACAGCTAGCACTGCGATGCAGTGCCCTAGACCACTGCGCCACCCGTGAGGCCTGACACATCTGTCTTTATGCATTAGAATGTGTCTCAAAAATGCATCCGCCCATGTCGCACTTCTGCATATGTGGTAAAAAGTGAGAGAGCTAGTGTGGTGTTTGTCAGACCATGAAACATCACAAAAATCCGTCTTCTAACAAAAATGTCTGTAGCGTCTGAACGGTTTGATCTACAAACTACACAGCAAATTTGAAAGTGTTATTTTAACACCAGGCGTGTTCATTTTAACACTCGTCCAGTGTTCATATAGGTCCAATCTTGTCAGTGTTAATTTAACACTTTTGGTAGTGTTCACATTGAAACACATTTGTGTTAAAATATAACACTTCAGATGTTGTTCAAATGACCCATGGGAGTGTCAACTCTAGAGAATCCATCCTGTAACTGAATTGACACCAGGAAGTGCAAAATATTCACACTAGGAAATAACCGTTTTTGGTCTGGTTCTCTCCAATTTATAAATCAAGCCTGCAAGTTGTAGGCGAGTTAAACAGGAGCAGTAAAGGATTCGTTACAAGAGTTGTGACTACATTGTTTAATTTATTCAGGCCACAAAGAGAGGGCGCATCAGAATGAAATCAGTGCATCACAGGCACATCACAGTGAAAACAGTGCATCACAGGCACATCAGAATGGAATCAATTCATCACAGGCACATCAGAATGAACTCAATTCATCACAGGTGCATCAGAATAAAATGAGTGCATCACAGGCGCCTCAGAACACGTATCAATCAATCAATCAAATGTATTTATAAAGACCTTTTTACATCAGCCGATGTCAAAGTGCTATACAGAAACCCAACCTAAAACCCCAAACAGCAAGCAATGCAGATGTAGAAGCATGGTGGCTAGGAAAAACACCCTAGAAAGGCAGGAACTTAGGAAGAAGCATAGAGAACAACCAGGCTCTGAGGGGCAGCCAGTCCTCTTCTGGCTGTGCCGGGTGGAGATTATAACAGCAAATGGCCATGATGTTCAAACGTTCATAGATGTCTAGCAGGGTCAAATAATAATAATAATCACAGTGGTTTTAGAGGGTGCAACAGGTCAGCACCTCAGGAGAGAATGTCAGTTGACTTTTCATAGCCGATCATCCAGAGTTAGAGACAGCAAGTGTGGTAGAGAGAGAGTCGAAAACAGCAGGTCTGGGACAAGGTAGCATGCCCGGGGAACAGGTCAGGATTCCATAGCCGCAGGCAGAACAGTTGAAACTGGAGCAGCAGCACGACCAGGTGGACTGGGGACAGCAGAGAGTCATCAGGCCAGGAGGTCCAGATGGCATCTTCAAACCACCAACTTACTACTCTGAGACAAGGCCGAATATAGCCCACGAAGATCCCCCCACGGCATGAACCCGAGGGGGGCGCCAACCTAGACAGGAAGATCACGTCAGTGACTCAACCCACTCAAGTGACACACCCCTCCTAGGGATGGCATGGAAGAGCACCAGTAAGCCAGTGACTCAGCCCCCATAATAGGGTTAGAGGCAGAGATTCAGAGTGGAGAGAGGGAAACCGGCCAGGCTGAGACAGCAAGGGCCGTTCTTTTTAAAATTTGTTTTACCTTTATTTAACTAGGCAAGTCAGTTAAGAACAAATTCTTATTTTCAATGACGGCCTAGGAACATTGGGTTAACTGCCTTGTTCAGGGGCAGAACGACAGATTTGGACTTTCCGTCCAGCTTCACACCCCTGGGCCAGACAACATAGGACCTACCGAAGAGATGAGTCTTCAATAAAGACTTAAAGGCGAGGCCGAGTCTGCGTCTCTCACATAGATAGGCAGACCATTCCATAAAAATTTAGCTTTATAGGAGAAAGTCCTGCTTTCAGCTGTTTGGATAGAAATTTTAGGGACAATAAGGAGGCCTGCGTCTTGTGACCGTAGCGTACATGTACTGTAGGTATGTACAGCAGGACCAAAAGGGAAAGATAGGTAGGAGGAAGTCCATGTGATGCTTTGTAGGTTAGCAGTAAAACCTTGGGGTCAGCCCTAGCCTTAATAGGAAGTCAGTGTAGGGAGGCTAGCACTGGAGTAATATGATAAAAAATGTTGGTTCTAAGATTTTAGCGGTCGTGTTTAGCACGTTCGCATAGCAGTGGAAGTTAACATTGTGTTTCCGAATGACATCACCAAGGTAAAAATATATAGTGAAGTCAATAGTAGTCCTAAAACAGACCTTTTTGCAGTTGATTTGTCAGAGGACAAACCATTCAGAGAGACAAACTGATATCTTTCCGACAGATTGTCTCTCTCTTTCCGACAGATAAGATTTAAACCAGGCCAGATCTTGTCCGTGTAGACTAATTTGGGTTTTCAATGTCTACAAAAGAATGTGGTGATCGATAGTATCAAAAGCAGCACTAACGTCTAGGAGCACAAGGACAGATGCAGAGCCTTGATCTGACACCATTAAAAGGTAATTTAACACATTCCCCAGTGCAGTCTCAGTGCTATGATGGGGTCTAAAACCAGACTGAAGCATTCCGTATACATTTTTGTGTCACGTTGTTAGGTCTTTGTTTTAGTATGGTCAGGGCGTGAGTTGAGTGGGTTATCTATGTTCATTTTTCTATCATTTGGGATTTCTGTGTTCGGCCTAGTATGGTTCTCAATCAGAGGCAGCTGTCAATCATTGTCCCTGATTGAGAATCATACTTAGGTAGCCTGGTTTCACTTTTGAGTTGTTGGTGTTTATTTTCTGTGTTAGTGTCTGTGCCACACAGGACTGTTTCGGTTTAATTTACTTCACGTTTATTGTTTTGTTCAGTTTTCGTTATTCATTAAAAACTTTAATACTTACCACGCTGCGTTTTGGTCTTCCGATCCTTCATACTACTCATCTTCGTCAGAGTTCTAATGATGATGATCTTTTCCTCAAAGAAGCTCATGAATTTATCAGTACTGAAGTGAAAGCCTACCCCTCTCGTCAAAGAAGCTGCGTTTTGGTCCTCCGATCCTTCATATTACTCCTCTTCGTCAGAGTTTTAATGATCATGATCTTTTCCTCAAAGAAGTTCATGAATTTATCAGTGCTGAAGTGAAAGCCATCCTGTCTTGGCTTTTTAGTTAACTTTGCGACAGTATCAAAAATGTATTTGGGATTGTTCTTATTCTCCTCAATTAAAACCATTTAGGGCTAGGCATCCCGCTAGCTGGATAACTTCCTGTGAAACTGGTTCAAATAAATAATCATAAAAATGATGGATATTAAACATTTAGGTACATAAGTAATTATATCGGTTGAAAGCTTAAATTCTTGTTAATCTAACTGCACTGTCCAATTTACAGTAGCTATTACAGTGAAAGCATGCCATGTGATTGTTTGAGGACGGCGCCCCACATCAAAATATTTTTTCACCAGCACAGGTTTCATAAATTCAAAAATAGCGATTAAATATTCACTTACTTTTTTGAAAATCTTCCTCTGATTTGTCATCCAAAGTGTCAAAGCTATAACATTTAGTGTCGTTTTGTTTGATAAAATCCTTCTTTATATCCCAAAAAGTCTGTATAGTTGGCGCCATTGATTAGACTAATGCACCCGTTCAACATGCAGAGAAGGAATCTGGAAATCTACCCCTACATTTTGTTTCAACAAGTCAAAATAAATTTCTATTTACTCCTCAGGTACCCTAAAATGTAATCAAACTGTAATATTTCTTACAGAAAGAAGTATGTTCAATAGGAAACCGATTTTAGCAGGTGCGTTCTGTCTTCATGGCGTGCACAAACACAAATTTCCTAGAATGTGTCCCTGAACTAAAACTTATATTTCTTCTTAGTTTTTGAAGTTACAAGCCTGAAACCTTGAATATAGACTACTGACACCCTGTGGAAGCCATATGAATTGCATCCAGGGAGCTAAATTTTCTTTGGATTACCATTTCTATTGTGTTATATTCCCCTACATTATTTTAACATTTCTGCAAAGTGTTTTCTTTCCAATGGTACCAATAATATGCATATCCTGGCTTCAGGGCCTGAGCAACAGGCAGTTAATTGGCCAAGCCCTATTAAGTTGGAAGATAGGATGATCGAGCCGAAGTGAGGGCTCTTCGATACTGCACAGTACTATCTTTCCAAGCTAGACAGAAGACTTCCAGTTCCGTTCCAATTGTTTGGAAGCTTCCTCTATATGAGAACAAGAGCATTTTCAGAGCTACTATTTAACACAAGTGGAAGTCCTCCTAAGACTAGGTATGCAATTTTCTTGACAAAGTTGCCAATAATTATTATACCTTTATTTCAACAAGAAACACAGACTGAGCCTCAGAATCTGACTATTACTCAATCATGTCAAACAAATGAACAACATAAAGGCTCTCGTCAGCACCATAAGCACTTTGAAGGAAAAAGGGCTTAGAAAATGTCAAACAACTTTGTCATCAACACCATCAAACACAGTAAATGCATGGTAATGTTCACTGAAATTATCAGTGTGCAACAATAGTGTATACAACATTGTCAATCACAATGCTCTTGGTTATTTTACTAAATACTTTTCATGCTCATTACTGCAAACTAACAGTCCCTCTCTGTACTCCGTGCCATCCATCTTAACCCAGCTGGTAGTGTAAATGGCTTTCTGCATAGTGATCTGAAGGTTGGCTTTAGTTGGATGGTTTTTGTGCTCCAAGTACCTATAGTCAAACAAGTAGATTCTTGAGAGAAGAGCATGTTTTTCAAAATAACATTTTCAGAGACATAGTCAAACAATAATTTGAACTGAAACTTAGCCACCCCTTCAAGAATGTCATGCATTATGCCCACAGAACATTTACTACAAACATGGAAGTGCTGAAAACTGTTTAGTTTAGAATGTTTCTTTACACGTTACAGAGCTGTGGATTTCAACTGATTCAAATGCCTTTTAAATGGATCTTTATCTCGCAAGACAATCTTAGGGTCCTCCTCTCTGTAAACCGTCTGAGCATTAGACTTTTCTATCACACAGAACCCGCAAAAGTAATGACCACTGAAGGACTCTGTGAAACAAAGGAGTGCATGCATCCCCAAATTGTCTCCAGTTATTTGGCAGATAGTGCCATAAACTCTATCAGTTGAAAAAGGAAAATTTACACCATCACTCTCCAGTTTTTTAACATCATTAACCAAGGGGTCTAGAATGGCAACAAAGTCATATTTCTTTAGATCATGGAAAATGAAATAATGAAACTAAATTAATATTCATCACAGCAGAGGATTCCTGAGGACAAAATAAATTACACCTATCTTCTGAACACCACGCTTGGGTCCAAGCGGGTTGGCAGTTTCAGTCATCATAGAACAACTGGATCTGTAAAGCATTTCTATGTTTTGAGAACAAGGATTAGTCTTAAAGTAACTTCCATCACAAAAGTCTTCATAAGTGTCTTCCACAAATGTATCCCTAGGTGCATTATCCAATAATTTACAGATTTCAGAATTTCGAAACATGAACTTCAATTTTTCCAGTATAGTAATATATACAAAAGCGTCTTTACACCATTTACACCATGCCAATAATGTGCAAAGCTGTCATCATGGCAAAGGGTGGCTACTTTGAAGAATCTTAAATATAAAATATATTTTGATGTATATACATATACACACATTTGAAGTCGGAAGTTTACATACACCTTGGCCAAATACATTTAAACTCAGTTTTTCACAATTCCTGACATTTAATTATAGTAAAAATCCCTGTCTTAGGTCAGTTAGGTCCACCACTTTATTTTAAGAATGTGAAATGTTAGAATAATAGTAGAGAGAATGATTTTTTTCAGCTTTTATTTCTTTCATCGCATTCCCAGTGAGTCAGAAGTGTACATACACTCAATTAGTATTTGGTAGCATTGCCTTAAAATTAGACTTCCACAAGCTTCCCACAATAAGTTGGGTGAATTTTGGCCCATTCTTCCTGACAGAGCTGGTGTAACTGAGTCAGGTTTGGCCTCCTAGCTCGCACATGCTTTTTCAGTTCTGCCCGCAAATGTTCAATGGGATTGAGGTCAGAGCTTTGTAATGGTCACTCCAATACCTTGACTTTGTTGTCCTTAAGCCATTTTGCCACAACCTTGGAAGTATGCTTGGGGTCATTGTCCATTTGGAAGACCCATATGCGACCAAGCTTTAACATCCTGACTGATATCTTGAGATGTTGCTTCAATATATCCACATAAATTTCCTCCCTCATGATGCCATCTATTTTGTTAAGTGCACGAGTCCCTCCTACAGCAAAGCACCCCCACAACATGATGCTGCCACCCCCGTGCTTCATGGTTGGGATGGTGTTCTTCGGTTTGCAAGCCTCCCCCTTTTTCCTCCGAATATAACGATGATCATTATGGCCAAACAGTTCTATTTTTGTTTCAGACCAGAGGACATTTCTCCAAAAAGTACAATCTTCGTCCCCATGTGCAGTTGCAAACTGTTGTATGGCTTTTTTATGCCGATTTTGGAGCAGTGGCTTCATCCTTGCTGAGCGGCCTTTCAGGTTATGTCGATATAGGACTCGTTTTCCTGTGGATATAGACACTTGTGTACCTGTTTTCTCCAGCATCTTCACAAGGTCCTTTGCTGTTTTTCTGGGATTGATTTGCACTTTTCGCACCAAAGTACGTTCCTTTCTAGGAGACAGAATGCATCTCCTTCCTGAGCGGTATGACAGCTGCGTGGTCCCATGGTGTTTATACTTGCGTACTATTGTTTGTGCAGATGAACGTGGTACCTTCAGGCATTTGAAAATTGCTCCCAAGGATGAACCAGAGTTTTTGAGGTCTACAATTATTTTTCTGAGGTCTTGGCTGATTTCTTTTGAGTTTCCCATGACGTCAAGCAAAGAGGCACTGAGTTTGAAGGTAGGCCTTGAAATACAGCCTCAGGTACACCTCCAATTGACTCAAATTATGTCAATTCGGCCTATAAGAAGCTTCTTAAGCCATAACATCATTTCCAGGAATTTTTCAAGCTGTTTAAAGGCACAGTCAACTTAGTGTATGTAAACTTCTGACCCTCTAGAATTGTGATACAGTGAAATAATCTGTCTGTAAACAATTTTGGTTAAAATTACTTGTGTCATAAACAAATATGATGTCCTAACCGACTTGCCAAAACTATAGTTTGTTAACAATAAATTTGTGGAGTGGTTGAAAAACTAGTTCAATGCATTTCTTTAGTAGTAATGGCCAAAATCAATATTTTATCAAATATATGTATTGTGTTTTTTATGTATACTTAAACGGTTCCTAAAATTCAAATCATTCTGCTAAATGATCTATAGTATGACCATCCTAAACCAATTCCATATGCCTTCGTAAAAAAACAACTCGTAAAAGTTTTTGAGGCATAAAATATTGCTCATTATTTGTATTATTTTATACAGTATTTTTGCCTCATCTTTGTCAAGGGTGCCAATAATTTTGGAACTGACTCTATGTACTGTACTCTGTATGTTTGCTCACAATATGTTTCCACAACGACTGTGTAGAAGCTAATGACAGAACAAGATTGACATTTTCATTTTCAGTGAACACCCCATTTTTTTTGTACCATGTAGATTTGCCATTGTGAATATTATGTCACAGTCTACACGTAGCCTACAATTACAGCCACTCCAGTTTAGTCTCTACATTGTGAAAGTTGGATATGCTTCAGTACCACATGTTTGGAAAGTCAACTTCGAAGTGCTAATAGACTCTCCAGAGATATGGTTGCCCTGAGCTGTAAGAGTAATAAACTGGGATCGCTGTCAAAGAGTTGTCCCCCTAGGTTATCAATGTGAGAGCATTCAGTGTTAGCGGTAGCCTCTGGGAGCTCCAGTCAAAGATCTGGTCCATGCATTCTGTTCTGTTCATCATGCGTTCCAAATAATCAGCCTCTCACAGTCATCATAATCACCCCAAAGCTAGGCTCTATAATACATTTTCTTCCCCCAAGTCTCTTCTGTCACATTTAAAGGGACATGGTCAGGGCCGGCACCAGGCATAAGCGAGATAAGGGGTCACTTATCACCCAGGCTGCTAGGGGGCCCCCGTCCCTGGTCGGGGTCTCAATTTACTGTTTAGAGTTAGAACGGTGGAATACACAAGGTGCAAGTTCGATATTTGGCTGTGCATCACCAGTTTATCTTATGTCAGTCGCTGTTTACCAGTCAGCTAACCATTTTTAGATTGGTAAATTAGTCTAGGCACCTATATAAACTTAATGGCCGAATACTAACCAGGCATGCAGGGCACTTTCCCAGGGTCCAACCTCCAGGTAGCCCCTATTGATTTTGTTAGTCACTCTCACTCAGATACCATTAACATGGCACAATTTATCTCCACCCCATTGCAAAATGGGTAGAATTGCAGGAAATTAGTTGAAACACTGCCAAGAAACTAATCTGGTTTAGAGCCCCACCAAATATGGTTTAGGGCCCCCAAAAGGCTCGAGCTGACCCCGGACATGGTGGTAAAAAAAAGAAAAAAAGATGTGCTTTTCATTACAACGTGTGCTTGGTAAATCAATGTCGTTTCAGAAAGATGAATGAAAAGAAAGTACCAACTTGAGCATAATCTCTTCAGTCACTTTCAAAGCTGATGGATTATATTTTACTGATTTATTTCCCGTGAAAAATGAAGATGGTAGTAGAACAACAAAATGTAATATTGAATTTGTGCTATTGCATTCTGGTTTGAATACACAAATCAGCTTTCCATTCCCCAAGCCTGGCATATGTCTAGCTAGTTCTATTGAACCAAACCACTCATAGAACTGTATCTTGTCCTCAAAACTAGGGGCCTTATTCATTGAATCACATGTCCCCAATTTGAATTGGAGTATAAATTTGAATTGAAATCCTGGGATAGAATATTATTAGTAAGAATTACCTGACATAGACTTTAAAATCCACAATATTATTTGCAGTTCTCCCACTGTTGTTGTAGGATAAATGTTACCTTATTAGATCAGATCTGATAAACCTTATGTAACGAGTCAATGCCAATGATTAAGTTAGCAATGACAGGGCTTCTTAAGAAACTTCTCAACAGCCAACTTTGTGCTAGGAACTGATGCTGAGGTGCTAAAGAGAGCCATTCTCTCTCTCTCTCTCTCTCTCTCTCTCTCTCTCTCTCTCTCTCTCTCTCTCTCTCTCTCTCTCTCTCTCTCTCTCTCTCTCTCACACACACACACACACACACACACACACACACACACACACACACACACACACACACACACACACACACACACACACACACACACACACACACACACACACACACACACACACACACACACACACACACACACACACCAGTCACTTCTGTGTCAACCATCAGAATCCCCTGACAGTTTTTAAGCCTACCTGCAGTGTTTTTCCATTTGCACAGAGCCAATTTCAATGTTTCTATGGAGTAGGTGTGGGTTGGTGTCAGAGCCACAGTAAGGAGCTGGACTGAATAATGCCCTAAGCGCTGCTCTTTACAAGGCTAGAAATCAACATCAACTATCAGCTCCTGTACAAGCCAGAGAAACAAAGGCCTTTAGCATAGCTTTATTTGTGTGTGTGTGTGTGTGTGTGTGTGTGTGTGTGTGTGTGTGTGTGTGTGTGTGTGTGTGTGTGTGTGTGTGTGTGTGTGTGTGTGTGTGTGTGTGTGTGTGTGTGTGTGTGTGTGTGTGTGTGTGTGTGTGTGCGTGTGTGTGTGTGTGTGTGTGTGTGTGTGTGTGTGTGTGTGTGTGTGTGTGTGTGTGTGTGTGTGTGTGTGTGTGTGTGTGTGTGTGTGTGTGTGTGTGTGTGTGTGTGTGTGTGTGTGTGTGTGTGTGTGTACATGTGTGTGTGTGTGTACATGTGTGTGTGTGTGTACATGTGTGTGTGTACATGTGTGTGTGTACATGTGTGTGTGTACATGTGCGTACATGTGTGTACATGTGTGTACATGTGTGTGAGTGTGAGAGAGAGTGCCTAGGCCCTCTATGTAACATCACACTGCCTTGACTAAATGTAATTTTAAAAGGGCTCAGTTGGGAGACTGCTGCCACAACCTTCAGTACCGCAGTCAGCTCCACTCTCACTCTCACTCTCACTCCCGCTCTCACTTTGTCTAGCTGAGTGTGTGTTTGTGTGTGTGTGTTCATTCTTGTCCATGTCATGATGTTGTCCACATCTAGAGAATGTGTGTATGAACA
Source organism: Oncorhynchus gorbuscha (assembly GCF_021184085.1). Classification (NCBI taxonomy): domain Eukaryota; kingdom Metazoa; phylum Chordata; class Actinopteri; order Salmoniformes; family Salmonidae; genus Oncorhynchus; species Oncorhynchus gorbuscha. Next base: position 16,463,608 of record NC_060180.1, on the reverse strand, counting down.
ATACTTGAAGAGTGAGCCTTTCCCCCCTTTTTTCACTGCAGATACAAAACATGCTGTCACACAACAACCTGTACAGTTAATTTTACTGAGCTTATTCTTAGGAGTTGTACTACAGCTATTGTGTTATACAGTGTTATACAGCAATCTGTGCTATGTGCTTTGGAAATACCTTATTCATTATTTTAGACCAGATGCTGCCCATAACAACCCCAACCTAAACAATTGGATTTGAAAGAGGACAGCTTTTGTATTTGTTATTTAGATATCCACAAGAGGAAACACTGTTCAACACTGAGCCTGGATTGGAGTCTGTCACGTTTAGTGGCAGTCTCTCTTTGTGTGTTGTGTTCTCTGGGGATAACCCATAGGGAGCTCCCAGGAAGAGGATTTCAGAGCTGAGTGCACGGAATCTCCTGGGAAATGATGCATCAACAAGTAGAATTATTTCCTGGCTACCCAAACTCCTTGCTCCGGCCACGTTATGCCACGCCCACGGACGTTAGTTTCTGGAGTCTGGATCTCAGTACCTTTCCCTACATTTTCTAGAATGGAAATACATTCAAGACCAGGGGTGTCAAACTCATTCCGTGGAGGGTCTAGTGTCTGCAGGTCTTTGGTTTTTCCTTTCAATTAAGACATAGACAACTAGGTGAGGGGAGTTCCTTACTAATTAGAGACCATATTTCATCAATCGAGGGAAGGGAGTAGCGAAAACCCCCAGACACTCGGCCCTCCATGGAATGAGCTTGACATGTGTTCTAGACTGTCTGATTGGTCTCTGAAACCGATGGGTTGGGCCAAAACACACATGGGTAATGTAACGTTTTGAAAATTCGTCATTGGCTTTGATGCTCTTATTGGTTTGAGATAATTCAAACGCCGATCACTTTTTTTATACAACACCCCTCATTTTGACGTCCCCACAAACAATTTTAATGATTGCAGTCTCAGACTGAAGTATGTAGCGAACATAGAGCAGTGGAATAATTCAGTTTGAGTCGTCAGGCAAGAGGAATCATTTCATTTGTCCCAAGGGAAACACGATATTCAAGATTAACTCTGTTTTCGTAATGCCAGTATCTTATTCCTGTTTTTCCTTGAGACTTGGCCTCATGGCTGCTGCGCTGCCAAGGTTGTTGTGGATGGCAGTGTTCATCTACAGTAATGACAGAGGGGATGTAGCAAGTATGCATAGGAGGGATGATCATTTTCCTCTCATCTGAGTATGGTTCCTCTACTCCCTTGGAAGACACTTGTGAATCATTTATTGTGTGATTGATTGAAAGAGCTCAGAGAGGAGCATGGGTAGTGGGCTAATTCTCCAAACAGAAAAGGAGCATCATCTGCACTCTGAAACATCCCATTCGGGAGCCTCTGTGCCTTCGTTCCTGTGATACTGACTGGAAATCTACACCGCTACAGTAAACACAGAGATTGGAGTGTGATTATAACAGCAGATGGCATACAACCAATTACCCCAGCATTATTTTTCTGAGTCTGAAAACATCCAAACTGAAATGTGAAAATCATCCAAGTCAGATTCATGTGTTTTTAAATGACCTGGAAGCAATTTTACGGGTCGTCGATATGCGATAGAAAAAAGAAAAAAAGCCAAGCGTTGCTGCTGATCCATAGCCTCCACAGATGTGAGAGAGGAAGTAATTTATGGAGAATAATTAGCCTATTACTGACAGTCGTTGCTGCAAGTTCACATCTGCTAGGCACAGTCTCTCTGTGGAGCTTGAAGGAAATGTCTGACAGCACATTATTAATGAAACATCACTAATATGAATTATTTTCTCTGAAAATTATTTGCATGCTTTGTTATTGAACTAGCAGTTGAATACAGAGGAGGTTCCCTAATACTTCAGCTGTTAATGAAATATACAACAACCTCCAAAGAACAAAAAAACTGCTTAAAGTCAAATGAATGGATAGAAAGAATGGATACAAGGGTTACTGACATTCATCATTGCTTAAGAATCACCCAGAGGTTGCAAGCTAAGAGTTACAGTGAAAAGTGTTTTTACTATATGTTCCTGTTCCAGCTTCCAAGGCAAATGTGTAGGATGAGTCTTCGCTCAGCTCAGCAGTCATATGTGTCAGGCCACAAAGTGAATCAAAGTGTTCTGAGAGTGGCAAGCAGGTCTACAGGTTGAAAACATTTACATCTACTTAAGTGTTAATGTTTACGCTATTGGTCATGTATGTGTAGCAAGTGGTTGATGCATTTAGTGCCGTAATTGTGGTGTGTATATCTTTATGGTCTCTCTCGCTCTCTCGCCTTCTCTCTCATACACACACTGACATGAACACACAACTTATATATTTGCTTTGGGTTCAGTGAATCCTTATTAATAGGAGTTTATTGGGGTGACTGATCCTACAGTACGAGGAGACTTTAATACCCTCCCCCCAGAACTGCGCCTTTCTTAAAGGCAATTACGACACTTTTCAACCTCATAGTCATCATCTCCAGCACCTATCCAGTGTCTACATATGTGAAAACAGTGTGTTTGTATGATCTGTGGTTCAAAAAAATGATTACTTTATATATATATTTTTTTAAACATAGAAATGTTGACACTGGCATTATGGTGGAGATAATGAAAATGAAGTTGAAAAATGGCGGAGTTGCCCTTTAATCATTTCAGGGAGAAGTGTGTTCACTTCTGCCTGAACTCTGCCCTGCTTTCTCTCAGCACAAGAGAGAGAGAGAGAGAAGAGAAGTGAAAGAATTAACATCCTGACAGGCCTGATTATAAGAGAGCTTTTACACAAAGCCTGCTTGATATAAAAAAACAAGTCGGGCCAAGCTGAGATTTTGATCTTAACCTGGATTAGCTTCTTGTGGAGGAAGAATTCAGATGAATGCTAATTAGACAAGGTTTTTGAACAGTCATTTCAGTCTTTGAAAAGAGGATGAGATGTGGAGAAAACTCAAAGGAATTGGCCCATGAACCAGACGCAGAACAGAACAGCCCTCTATTGATCTGAAGAGCTGTGTGTTCGAAATGATGGGGAACAATACACTTTCTAACAATGACAAATAACAGCAGATAGTAATATAGTACTGACCCACAGTGCTTGGGCTACTACATTACACTAGCTCCTTTGGGAAGCATATTGTTAACACAAGGATTTTATTAGTGTCCAGTTTTCTCAAATTAGATTTGAATCCCGAGCCAACTATCAGAAAAATCTGTCGATGTGCTGTCGTGGAAATTTCCTCTATTTACCAAATCATGGGAGCAAACCACACACACAAGTCAGAGTTAGTTATCAAAGTCCATCTTTAATTATATCTGCTCTATCACAATCCTGTGACTCTCAGGTAATTCAGTGTCTCTCAGTGAATTCTCTGAGAGCCCCTTCTGCATTGCAATTAGCATTTTGACTTTCAACAGTTCAATATCTCTAATGAAAAGGTGAGAGTTCCCACACAATGGCAAAATGGGATCCTTTATAGCAAAGATACACAGGATAAAACAGCATCGGCATAATTCATTGTTCAGCTTTGTCTCCTCTCTCAAACTCAGAACCATAAACCAATCCTCCATATCATCAGGCATATATCAAATTGTCATTTAGATACAACCAATTCTAAATACAACCAATCCTGGACAAGATCACAGAGACACCCTGACTGGCACACAGACAAGGTGGAGCAAAAGATATGTTTACACATGATGACACTTTGACCTCTCCCCTCTCTGCGGCCCATGCAACTTAGTCTTGACATAGAACAGATAACTGCAACCTCGCCACAGTATTATACAAAAATACCATTCTGATGAGAAGTAACTTACAAACATATGATGAATATAAAACATCTTACATATGTTACCAACAAATTCTGATTCTTCCACAACAGTGCCCTTGAGCAAGGTACTTAACTCTAATTACTCCTGTAAGATGCTCTGGATAAGAGCGTCTGCTAAATTACTCAAATGTAAATGTCATTATTGTTTTCATTTATTTCACAAAGTGTCATTGAACAAAAGGAAACTTCTTTCTACATTGCCTCCAATGCAGGACCGAGCTTTGACAGCTCTTCTCTCACAGAAATTGTATTTAAGCTGATTGAACGATTTATGCCCCTAGGCATCTTCACTTGACTCCAAATTTGGGTCGACTATATGCTAATTCAATGGGACAGAGATTGAGAAGGTACAGGTACACATGAACATCTGAATGGCTGTTGGCTAGTGGGTCTAGGTTTTTTAGGTGCTCCTGCTTTTTTCATCCACCGATCTGCATTTTTGCGGCATAAATTTGCTGTCTAATTTGACTTTGTGTAGGCAGGAGGGTACTTTCGCCAGAGGTGTTTATACTCAAGAGTTACAGTATACAGTGTTCTGAAAGTATTCAGACTTTTTACACATTTTGTTAAATTACAGCCTTATTATAAAATTGATTTAAATACATTTTCGAATCAACAATCTACACACAATACCCATAATGACAAAATGAAAACAGGATTTTAGACAATTTTACAAATGTATTAAAAATAAAAAACAGAAATCATTTATTTACATAAGTATTCAGACCCTTTGCTATGACACTCGAAATTGAGCTCAGATGTATCCTGTTTACATTGATCATCCTTGAGATGTTTCAACAACTTGATTCGAGTCCACCTGAGGTAAATTCAATTGATTGGACATTATTTGGAAAAGCACACACCTGTCTATTTAAGGTCCCACAGTTGACAATGCATTTCAGAGAAAAAAACAAACCGTGAGGTCGAAGAAACAAGATTCTCTGGTCTGATGAAACTAAGATTGAACTCTTTGGCCTGAATGCCAAGCGTCACGTCTGGAGGAAACCTGGCACCATCCCTACGGTGAAGCATGGAGGTGGAAGCATCATGCAGTGGGGATGTTTTTCAGTGACAAGGACTGGGAGACTAATAAGGATCGAGGAAAAGATAAACGGAGCAAAGAACAGATCCTTGATGAAAACCTGCTCCAGAGTTCTCAGGACCTCCAACTGGGGCGAAGGTTCACCTTCCAACAGGACAACGACCCTAAGCACACAGCCAAAACAATGCAGGAGTGGCTTCGGGACAAGTCTCTGAATGTCATTGAGTGGCCCAGCCAGAGACCGGACTTGAACCTGATCTCTGGAAAGACCTGAAAATAGCTGTGCAGCGATGCTCACCATCCAAACTGACAGAGTTTGAGAGGATCTGCAGAGAAGATTTGGAGAAACTCCCAAAATTCAGGTGTGCCAAGATGGTAGCGTCATACCCAAGCAGACTCGAGGCTGTAATCGCTATCATAGGTGCTTCAACAAAGTACTGAGTAAAAGGTCTGAGTACTTATGGAAATGTGATTTTTTAGTTATAATAACTTTGTTTTGTAAAAAAAATATACAAACCTGTTTTGCTTTGTCATTATGGAGTATTGTGTGTAGATTGATGAGAGAAAAAAGCAATTGAATCAATTTTAGAAAAAGTCTGTAATGTAATAGAGTGCGGAAAAGGGGTCTGAATTCTTTTCGAATGCACTGTATTTCCATTCCCAGTTTTTATTTTCTTTATAGAAATATACTGAATTGGCTGAAAAACAGATTTTTATTCTGTCAGTTCCTGAATGCGTTCATGTCTTCTCTGTTCATTCATGTAATTTTTGTTTCATCCGAATGGAAACTGAGAACATTTGATAAGCACATACGATTTTTATTGAGCCCTGGATTTTGACTGTCCTTGACGCCTCTTGAATAGAAAATGCAACACTTTCCCCCAGTCTGAATGGAAAAGTGTCTTTGTTTGCATGAAGAGTCAAACTTTTTAATGTTCCCCTCAACATGGCATGTCAAGACTTATTCAATAGTGATGCCTATTCTAATTATAGCAAGGTGTATTGATGAGAGGAATTTTGTTGTGAGCTGAGCAGTAGTATAAAGTACTTAACCAAAAATACATGAACGTACTACTTAAGTAGTTTTGGGGGGTATCTGTACTTTACTATTTATATTTTTGACAACTTTTACTTCACACCATTCCTAAAGAAAATAATGTACTTTTTACTCCATACATTTTTGTTTGTAAATTATGGCTGAGTGTTGGAGTGTGCCCCTGGCTATCTGTAAATTAACAAATACAACTACAAAATGGTTACGTCTGATTTGCTTAATATAAGGAATTTAAAACGATTTATACTTTTAGTTTTGATAATTAAGTATATTTTCGCAATTACATTTACTTTTGATACATATTTAAATTTAAAAGCAAATACATAGACTTTTACTCAAGTATTAAGGTACCTTTACTTTTACTCAGGGATGCACCTGCCCGCCCGTCCAACATACCGACTCTGGACGGTTCTGACTTAGAATACGTGGACAACTACAAATACCTAGGTGTCTGTTGAGACTGTAAACTCTCCTTCCAGACTCACATCAAACATCTCCAATCCAAAGTTAAATCTAGAATTGGCTTCCTTTTTCGCAACAAAGCATCCTTCACTCATGCTACCAAACATACCCTTGTAAAACTGACCATCCTACCTTCCGCCAATCGCGTCCATCCTGTCTTCCATGTCTCCTTCATTGGTCCGTTCCCGTGTCTCCCAGGTCGTCAATCCTGATCCTCGACTTTGGCGATGTCATTTACAAAATAGCCTCCAAAACCCTACTCAATAAATGGGATGCAGTCTATCACAGTGCCATCTGTTTTGTCACCAAAGCCCCATATACTACCCACCACTGCGACCTGTATGCTCTCGTTGGCTGGCCCTTGCTTCATACTCGTCGCCAAACCCACTGGCTCCAGGTCATCTACAAGACCTAGGTAAAGGCCCCCTTATCTCAGCTCGCTGGTCACCATAGCAGCACCCACCTGTAGCACGCGTTCCAGCAGGTATATCTCTCTGGTCACGCCCAAAACCAATTCTTCCTTTGGCCGCCTCTCCTTCCAGTTCACTGCTGCCAATGATTGGAATGAACTACAAAAATCTCTGAAACTGGAAACACTTATCTCCCTCACTAGCTTTAAGCACAGCTGTCAGAGCAGCTCACAGATTACTGCACCTGTACATAGTCCATCTATAATTTAGCCCAAACAACTACCTCTCCCCCTACTGTATTTATTTATTTTGCTCCTTTGCATTCCATTATTTCTACCTCTCCTCCGGACTGTACCCCTCCCAGTCCACGAGGTACTGTAGGACCCTCACCCAGCGTCTCGAGTCCAGAATAGCATGACGTAAAACAGGTGCGGGATTCTGTCACGGGTTACTAGGAGTGGTGGGTAGGAGTCAGGCGCAGAGAACAGAGGGGTTACTAGGAGTGGTGGGTAGGAGTCAGGCGCAGAGAGCAGAGGGGTTACTAGGAGTGGTGGGTAGGAGTCAGGCGCAGAGAGCAGAGGGGTTACTAGGAGTGGTGGGTAGGAGTCAGGCGCAGAGAGCAGAGGGGTTACTAGGAGTGGTGGGTAGGAGTCAGGCGCAGAGAGCAGAGGGGTTACTAGGAGTGGTGGGTAGGAGTCAGGCGCAGAGAGCAGAGGGGTTACTAGGAGTGGTGGGTAGGAGTCAGGCGCAGAGAGCAGAGGGTTCAATGATTTGTAGATTTATTTCTCCGGCACAAAATGGTCACGCCAAATACAGGGTGCATAAACACTGACCAGCCCAAACACAGGGCAAACGATCTGGAGAACAATGAAAACACATCCACAACCGACAGAGAACACAAATAATCCTGCACAAACCTAAGCGGGCCTAACAGGCTTAAATAGACCAAAAATCAAGAAACACAAATGGAACATGTGCAACTAATAAGACTAAGCTAACAGAAAAGGAAAAAGGGATCGGTGGCGTGTAGTAGACCGGCGATGACTACCACGGAACAGGCAGGGGAGCCACCTTCGGTGAGAGTCGTGACAGTTTTACTCCATGTGTAACTCTGTGTTGTTGTATGTGTCGAACTGCTTTGCTTTATCTTGGCCAGGTTGCAATTGTAAATGAGAACTTGTTCTCAACTTGCCTACCTGGTTTTTAAAGGTGAAATAAAAATAATTAAAAAATGACAATTGGGTACTTTTTCCACCACTGGAGCTGAGAGCAATAGGGGTAAAGACCAGTGATTGTTGCAAGGTGACTGCTAGGTGAATCATCATTAGAAGTTTATAGTGTTAATATTGTTTCAGCACTAACATCATCCAGTCCATTCAGACAGAGTACAGTAAAGGCTAAAATGATTGCCAACTGATTGTAAATGGCTTTAGATGACCTTCACACTGCTGCTACCCTTAGCTGAGGGTAATCTTGATTGAGAGATAACACTTCTGCCTACTGTGGAGATACTGATGACCATTCATTTATTTTCACTGAAACCATTTTCAGTTGGGACACAATTATTTTCACCTGTGCTATAGCCTATTGATTGGATTAATATTTTAATGTGTTCATCATTTATAAAATAGACTTGGTGAAAATAGAGTATGTGACATAACCTTGTCAAAGGTAATTTCTCCCATTCTTAATCCAAGTGTACAACACCCTATAGAAACTAAAGTGTAGACTAGCATGGTCCTGTGTGTCTTTACTGTCCCTCCCTACCTCTCTGTGTAGTAGGAGTTGGCCAGGTAGAGCTGCTCTGTCTGACGACGGGGACAGGGGGAAAATACAGATTTACCCGACTTCGCCTTTACTGCCCCGCGTAATACGATTACTGCTTAACGTCATGAGCATTTGCTCAAGCCGGGAGAGAGAGAGCGTCTGAATTTCAACGAGTAGTTGATTTCTGTAAACTATGTGCTGTGCGCAGCAGAGTTTCGATGCTTGATATTGGTGCTTGCCAACAGAAATATACTAACTCGTACAATAGTTGTTATTTCTGGCCACCGAGTTTCCCTTTTAAGTGTAGGCGAGAGACAGGGGGCGGTCGAGGGCTGATGTGCTTGTGTGAGGATGTGTTCTAGTGTCAGTTGGCTTCTGTGACAATCGGAATAGGATTTGGGTGCTTTTGGAGACAACATGGTAAGACATTATTTTACGTTTGATATGACCGTCGTAATATTTGGACTTCAGTAAGGGAATAATGTGTAGAGGTCGTTGAAATGTATTGGAATGTTTGTAGCCTGCAGCCGTTGTAATATATAGGATTATATAAACTATTGTGTTTGTTGTGTGTGGTTCTATGATCTAGTCTAGTCCTTTCAAATAAAATGACTAAATGCAGTGTATAATACATTCAGTATAGGGGGATGCCAGTAATAAACTATTTTAACGTGTTAATAATTATTAGCACTATATTTCATCATTGACATTGCGTCACCATGGTTAAACTACTCTACCCAGGGTAGACTACCGTTCCGTTAATCTCTTGAAAGCGAAGTTTTAAATCACACTGAGTGCATCAGCGTTCACATTGGATTACGCAAGGGTGATATACTATTAATGTTTTACTGTAAACTGTAGCTGCAGGCAAAACCAAGCGTTGTTTCACGATAAGCAGTAGCTTTAAGGACGTCAAGTCCCCCGGAGTCGAATGATCAGCGCTTTTGTTTTATGCGAAGCATCCAAAAATCACACATTTCTCCACTGAGTCAAGGAGCTATATAGCGCCTTCACGCGCATGGGTCGGGTCTCTCTCTTTCTCGCTCTTTCTCGTTCTCTCGCCTGTGGATTTACCTCAAGGATTGAACAGCCACACACCTTCTGCAGCCCAATTCCTGGCAGCTACCTTCCATTCGTCTTTTTTTCTGATAAATATTTAGATACTGTTTATTTATTTCGAAAATTGGATACAACTGTGTCACTCTGATGTGCACAGATCAGGTTTAAAGTTTCAGTTTAAAGTTTTAATGTCACATGCACAAGTACAGTGAAATGCCTTACTTGCAAACTCAAAGACCAACAATGCAATAATCAATGACAGTCAATAATAATGCAATACCAAAAAAAAGATAAATAAGAAGAAATATTAAGAAATTAATAAGTAGGTAAGCATACTATATACAGGGTTAGTTCCAATGCCATATTCACAATGTGCAGGGATACTGGAGTGATGGAGGTAGATATGTATGGGGTAACGTAACTAGGCAACATGATTTAAGATAAACAGTACCAGCAACTTGTTTGTGAGTGGGTGTGCATGTGTGTCAGTGGCGATTTTAGCATTTAAATCTTGGTGGGGCAAGCCAGCAAAGTTTTATGCATGTCAGCAAAGTCACAACACTAAACAATATATCAATTGCACTATAACAGTGACAAACGGTGCCCACAAACTGTTAGGGCCTACATAAAGCTGTCCCAACCAAAGAGCTATCTTTACCACCGCTACAGCTGGCTATCAGCGGAGCCTTGTCTGGCAGCGAAAGAGTTCATTCAGCCTCATTTAGTGCCTTTTTAAAAAACATAGCTGATATGGCTGACCTGCTTAAACAAATGTTTTTACTGACAATTGAGATAAACAAACTATGGCATAAGGGAGCGATGAGCAGATAAGAGGTAATCCGTAATTTCGATTAAGACATTAATGAGCAAGCTAAGACGACGTAGTCTATATAACTATTTGTTCAGCACTTTTTAAATGTACAGTGACATAATTCAGTGCATGGGCATTATAGTATTCTCCCTGTACAACAAGTCAGAACCATAGGATAAATAAAGGGGGCATATGAGCAGACAATGGAAGCTCTTAAAATATTCGACAATGACATTTCTCTAAAAACAGGCTATAGGCTACATTTGCACCACCAAGTCAAACAACAGGCTAAGTTATGGGGGGGAATGTGACCAAATTATTAGGGCGAGGCACATGGGCTACTAATAGATTACTACACAACATAGACTTAGTATTACTTTCTCTGCTACAGTATACATATCTCCCTGGCATAGTACATAATTTATGTAGCAGCATACAATATATTTTTGGACTCCCCATTGTGCTGTGCTCACTTGAACAGGAAGGTGGTGCGGAAGTCCTTCTTGTGGGTATATTTAGTCATGTAACTGGCATTCTCTCAATTTACGGTGCTTTCAAGACAATCGGGAACTCAGAAATGAAGTAGATTGAATCATGTCGTCAGTGATCTTCAGGTCAGTGCACTAGAGGAGGTCAGAGTTCCTAACTTGGAACTCCGAGTTGGATGACCGTTAAAAAACGTATTTTCCTAGTCTGAGATCTGTTGTCGGTTTCCAGGTGTTTTTAACGTTGCAGAAGTCATGATGGATTGACAGCATGGCCAATGTGTTCAACGTTTTCTGGTTCATGGTGTTGCTTGTGAATGTTAATAATTTTAAGCTTGGAAAGAGACCCTTAAACCCAGACTTGGACCACACACCCTCTCCACCGAACAGCAGGCAGGGGAAGCAAAATAGTGATTAATTTGAAACGCTTGCAGTTAGCCACTGATTCCTTCCAAACCACTCATTGTTGAATTTGCGATTTCTGACTAACTAGCATGCTATTCTTTCACTGTAATAGCTACTGTAAATTCGACAGTGCAGTTAGATTAACAATAATTTAAGCTTTCTGCCAATATCAGATATGTCTATGTCCTGGGAAATTTTCTTGTTACTTACAAACTCATGTTAATCGCATTAGCCCACGTTAGCTCAACTGTCCCATGGAAGGGACAGTGATCCCGAAGAAGTTTAATTGTTTGCAAACTGATATGTGTCACGTATTAGTGCTAAAACATTGTAGTGAAGACATAATAGTGAAGACATCAAAACTATAAAATAACACACATGGAATGATGTACTAACCAAAAAAGTGTTAAACAAATCCAAATATATTTTATATTCCTCAAATATGCCACCCTTTGTCTTGATGACAACTTTGCATGCTTTTGGCATTCTCTCAACCAGCTTCACCTGGAATGATTTTCCAACGGTCTTGAAGGATTTCCCACATATGCTGAGCTACTGTTGGCTGCTTTTCCTTCACTCTGCTGTCCAACTCAACCCAAACCACCTCAATTGGGTCGAGGTCCGGTGATTGTGGGGCGGCAGGGTAGCCTAGTGGTTAGAGCGTTGGACTAGTAACCGTGAAGGTTGCAAGTTCAAATCCCCGAGCTGACAAGGTACAAATCTGTCGTTCTGCCCCTGAACAGGCAGTTAACCCACTGTTCATAGGCTGTCATTGAAAATAATAATTTGTTCTTAACTGACTTGCCTAGTTAAATAAAGGTAAAATAAAAATTGTGGAGGCCAGGTCATCTGATGCAGCACTCCATCACTCTCCTTCTTGGTCAAAAATCCCTTACAAAACGTGATGTATTGTTGAAAAACAAATGATAGTCCCACAAGGTCAAAACCAGATGGGATGGCATATAGATGTCGAATGCCATGGTAGGCATTCTGGTTACGTGTATCTTGAATTCTAAAAAAAATCACAGACAGTGTCACCAGCAAAGGCCCCCACACCATCACGCCTCCTCCTCAGTGCTTCATGGTGGTAACCACACATGCGGAGATCATCCGTTGATCTCCACGTCTCACAAAGACACAGCGGGTGTAACTAAAATCTCAAATTTGGACTCATCAGAACAAAGGACAAATTTCCACCGGTCTATTGTCCATTGCTCATGTTTCTTATTGGTGTCCTTTAGTAGTGGTTTCTTTGCATCAATTAGATCATGAAGGCCTGATTCATGCAGTCTCCTCTGAATAGTTGATGTTGAGATGTGTCTGTTACTTGAATTCTGTGAAGCATTTGGGCTGCAACTTCTGAGGCTGGTAACTCTAATGAAAGTATCCTCTGCAGCAGATGTAACTCTGGATGTTTCTTTCCTGTGGCGGTCCTCATGAGAGCCAGTTTCATCATAGAGCTTGATGGTTTTGTAACTGCATTTGAAGAAACTTTGAAAGTTCTTGCCATTTTCTGGATTGACTGACCTTCATGTCATCTGCCCTTTTTTTTTTTCCCAAACATTTTCATCTAAAATTGCATACCCAAATCTAACGGCCTGTAGCTCAGGCCCTGAAGCAAGGATATGCATATACTTAATACCACTTGAAAGGAAACACTTTGAAGTCTGTGGAAATGTGAAAGGAATGTAGGAGAATATAGCACATTCGATCTGGTAAAAGATAATACAAAGAAAAAAACAACCGTTTTTTTTGTAATTTCTTTGTACCATCAGCTTTGAAATGCAAGAGAAAGGCCATGATGTAATATTCCAGCCCAGTTCCTATTTAGATTTTGGCCACTAAATGGCAGCAGTGTATGTGCAACGTTTTAGACTGATCCAATGAACCATTGCATTTCTGTTCAAAATGTTGTATCAAGACTGCCCAAATGTGCTTAATTTGTTTATTAATAACTTTTCATGTTCAAAACTGTGCACTCTCCTCAAACATTAGCATGGTATTCTTTCACTGTAATAGTTGTTGTAAATTGGACTGTGCAGTTAGATTAACAATAATTTAAGCTTTCTGCCAATTAAGATATGTCGATAGTATGTCCTGGGAAATGTTCATGTTACTTACAATATATATATAATATATATATATAATATATATATATATTTTTTTAGCTAAACAGGCGGGGCTAAAAACAGCCCCACCTGCCCTGAATGACAGGTCACCACTGGTGTGTGTAGAGTCAGTAGAAATGTACAGTGCAAAGTATTCAGACCCCTTGGCTTTTTACGTTAATGCCTTATTCTAAAATTAATTACATTATTTTTGTCCTCACCCATCTACACATAATACCCCATAATACCCCATAATGACAAAATGAATACAGATTTAATGTATGCACAGATCCTTTGTTAAGAAACTCGAAATTGAACTCTGATGCATCCTGTTTCCATTGATCATCCTTCGGCTGTGATTGGCACCCACCTGTGGTAAATTCAATTGATTGGACTTGATTTGGAAAGGCACACAAATCAAATCACATTTATTGGTCACATACACATGGTTAGCAGATGTTATTGCGAGTGTAGCAAAATGCTTGTGCTTCTAGTTCCGACAGTGCAGCAATATCTAACAAGTAATATGAAACAATTTCACAGCAAATACCTAATACACAAAAATCTAATTAAAGGAATGGAATAAGAATATGTAAATGTATGGATGAGCAATGACAGAGTGCATAGACTAAAATGCAATAGATAGTATAGAATACAGTATATACAGTTGAAGTCAGAAGTGTACATACACTTAGGTTGGATTCATTGAACCTCATTTTTCAACCACTCCACACATTTATTGTTAACAAACTATAGTTTTGGCAAGTCAGTTAGGACATCTACACAAGTAATTTTGAAACAATTGTTTACAGAGAGATTATTTCACTTATAATTCACTGTATCACAATTCCAGTGGGTCAGACGTTTTCATACACTAAGTTGAGTGTGACTTTAAACAGCTTGGAAATTTCCAGAAAATGATGTCATGGCTTTAGAAGCTTCTGATTGGCTAATTGACATCATTTGAGTCATTTGTAAGTGTAACTGTGGATGTAGTTCAAGGCCTACCTTCACACTCAGTGCCTCTTTGCTTGACATCATGGGAAAATCAAAAGAGATCAGCCAAAATTGCAGACCTCCACACGTCTGGTTCATCCTTGGGAGCAATTTCTAAACGCCTGAAGGTACCAGGTTCATCTGTACAAACAATAGTACGCAAGTATAAACACCATGGGACCACACAGCTGTCATACCGCTCAGGAAGGAGACACTTTCTGTATCCTAGAGATGAACGTACTTTGGTGTGAAAAGTGCAAATCAATCCCAGAACAACAGCAAAAGACCTTGTGAAGATGCTGGATGAAAAAGGTACATAACCTGAAAGGCCGCTCAGCAAGGAAGACGCCACTGCTCCAAAACCGCCATAAAAAAGCCAGACTACGGATTGCAACTGCACATGGGGACAAAGATCATACTGTTTGGAAAAATGTCCCTTGGTCTGATGAAACAAAGAATAGAACTGTTTGGCCATAATGACTGTCGTTATGTTTGGAGGAAAAAGGGAGATGCTTGCAAGCCAAAGAAAACCATCCCAAATACATTTAAACTCAGTTTTTCACAACAGGCAGTGGCTCAGATGGTTGTTGTCCTTGATGATCTTTTTGGCCTTCCTGTGACATCAGGTGCTGTTTATATAAGATCCCACATTTCAAAGTGCGTGTCTGAGAAGAAACGAAGCCATGAGGTCGAAGGAATTTTCCGTAGAGTTCCGAGACAGGATTGTATTGAGGCACAGACTTGGGTAAGGGTACCAAAACATTTCTGCAGCATTGAAGTTCCCCAAGAACACAGTGGCGTCCATCATTCTTAAATGGAAGACGTTTGAACCCAACAAGGCTCTTCCTAGAGCTAGCTGCCTGGCCAAACTGAGCAATCAGTGGAGAAGGGCCTTGGTCAGGGTGGTAACCAACAACCCTATGGTCACTCTGACAGAGCTCCAGAGTTCTTCTTTGGAGAGGTGGAGAACCTTCCAGATGGAGAACCATCTCTGCAGCACTCCTCCAATCAGGCCTTTATGGTGGAGTGGACAGATGGAATCCACTCCTCAGTAAAAAGCAAATGACAGCCAGCTTGGTGTTTGCAAAGAGACTCTCAGACCATTATTAACAGAATTCTCTGGTCTGATGAAACCAAGATTGGCACCATCCCTGCTGTGAAACATGGTGGTGGCAGCATCATGCTGTGGGGATGTTAGAGATATCCTTGATGAAAACCTGCTCTAGACTTCAGACTGGGGTGAAGGTTCACCTTCCAACAACTAAGCACATAGCCAAGACAACGCAGGAGTTGCTTCGGGACAAGTGTCTGTATGCCCTTGAGTGGCCCAGCCAGAGCCCGAACTTGAACCTGATTGAAGATCTCTGGAGAGACCTGAAAATAGCTGTTCAGCGACGCTCCCCATCCAACCTGACAGAGCTTGAGAGGATCGGCAGCGACGAATGGGAGAAACTCCCCAAATATGTGTGTGCCAAGAATACTCGAGACTGTAATCGCTGCCAAAGGTGCTTCAACAAAGTATTGAGTAAAAGGTCTGAATACCTATGTAATATTTCAGTTTTTTTTATACATTTCTAAAAACCTGTTTTTGATTTGTCATTATAGGGTATTGTGTGTAGATTGATGAGGAAAATAAACAATTTAATCAATTTTAGAATAAGGCTGTAACATAACAACATGTGGAAGATGTCAAGGGGTCTGAATACTTTCCAAATGCACTGTATGTGCATATACTTTGTGAGTGAGCAGATGATAGAATGAGTGTCAGTGTGTAGGGCCCTCTGAGTCTGCATAGATACAGTTAAAGGTCAATTAAGATAAAAGGTCAATTCAGATCATCCGTGTTGCGATTTTGTTAGCTATTTGTCTTATTGCTTGGGGATAGAAGCTGTTTAAGAGCATGTTTTTGCCAGACTTGATGCACCGGTACCGCTTGCCATGCGGAAGCAGAGAGAATAGTCTATGGCTTGGGTGGTTGGAGTCTTTAAAGATTTTCCGGGCCTTTGTACCACACCGCCTGATATAGATTTCCTGGATGGCAGGAGGCTAGGCCCCAGTGATGTACTGGCTGTCCGCACCACACTCTGTAGCTCCATGTGATCGAGGGCAGTGCTATTGCCATACCAGGCAGTGATGCAGCCATTCAAAATGTATAACTTTTTGAGGATTTGAGGGCCCATGACAAACCTTTTCAACCTTCTGGGGTGCAAGAGGTGCTGTCGTAGAGTACATGCCCCTTTGCCCTTCCAGGCTCCAAAGTGCCCTTTCAGATGGTGGTAAATATTTTTTTGTATTATTTTTTTTGTCATTGTAGTTCAGAACCCACTGCCCGCAAGTTGTCATGTTCGCCACCCCATTCTGTCTGTTGGTTGCACCTGTTGTTAAGCCCTGTACAGAGCTTACAGTCACCCTGTTGTGCCTTTTTCACCAGCCTGCCCTCTAAAGAGATTGTGCACGGCCGGTATCCAAACAGCACTCTTACCCAATGAGAAAGGGGGGACACTAAGGGTAGCTGTCACGTCCTGACCATAGAAAGCCTTTATTTTCTATGGTGGAGTAGGTCAGGGCGTGACTGGGGTTGTTCTAGTTTATTATTTCTATGTGTATTCTATGTTTTCTATTTCTTTGTTGGCCGGTTATGGTTCCCAATCAGAGGCAGCTGTCTATCGTTGTCTCTGATTGGGGATTATACTTAGGCAGCATTTTTCCACTTGTTTGTGGGATCTTGTTTTTGTATTGTTGCTTTTGAGCCCTACAAAACTGTACGTTTGTTTGTTTGTTACTCTTTATTGTTTTGTTGCTGGTTCACATTTAAAATAAATTATGATGAACCCAAATCACGCTGCGCTTTGGTCCACTCCTTATAACGATCATGACAGTAGCGCTGCCACGCCTCTGATAATGCCCCTGGTTCACATGTACATTATAGGTCAATGCTTTCGAAGTTGTTTGTGTGTAGGCCTGCATGCGTGGTCATATTTTCGGAGAGGGGTGCTCATCTCAGGAAAAGAGATGAGTGATTCGTGTCTCCATTAAACTTTAAATTTGGTGACTTGTGGCAGAGAGCAGGAGTGGTCAGCCTTGGTTAGCCCGACATAGGGCACCGCACAGTGAACGCAATGGCGTCCTAGATTGCTAGGATGCGGAGCCCATAACATAGTTTGTGAAAAGTCCTAAGGTTTAAGCCTGACTGTTATTGAAGGCAGCCCTATAATTCATTACTCTTTGTCTGTCCATCTGAATTGTATAATGTGAAGAAACCTTCTGCCCTTTTCTCCACACAGGCACATAACTCTGACTATGGTAGAGAGTGGTAGGACACACTGTGACTTGTCTTATGTGCGGATTACCACAGCTGGAGTTTTTGTGTATATGTTCCATGCGTCACATTCATTGCATGGCGTCCTATACTGTATATGACTAGCCTTTGCCATGCTCTATGCATCCAAGCCACAGTATAGGACTACATCAGCAGGATGTGTTTAGTATCTGAGTTAAATGAGTTCTATTCTGCCTGAGGTTACATTGATTTGTGTAATCCCTGGTTTGCTAAACCTCTCCTCTTGTTAAGACTATCTCTTAATAACTATTGACAAGGAGATTTTGTCAATAGTTGAGTGATGTATAATCTCCCTCAAGACATCTCAATGCAAGTCAGAAGACATGTGGCATTGAGTTTATAATGAAGCGATGGAATTCAATTAAATCTGCAACGCAGCACACACAGAATGTGTATAGCCTAAGACAAAATCATTCCCTTACATTCTCCTCCTTGTACGCATTGCACAGTTTGAGAGTTCTGGACTGCACCAAAGGAGCTCGACGAATGATGCCAGGTCTTCAGTACATGACACGAGGACCTCCTTACATTACTCTATCTTTATTGTCAGTAAGAGAAGAGGAGGCTCAAGGCATCTTAAGATACAGTATTAATAAGGTGAACCAAAGAGGTTATAATGCTCTGATAACTAATCAGAACCAGAGGCTATACATTATCCATTCTAATATAATGAAGTACTTCTTTAGATGTATGAATTTACAGTAGAGAATAGCATAGGGAATGATGGGTAGGCCAAAAAATAACTGAAAACACCAGTATTCAAGATGGCCTCACTCTACATATTGTGCAACTGGGTCTTTCTTTTCATCAAAATGCTATGTGAGCCAAATAGATATTGGAGACAATTTTATAACTCACAGCATTGTGTGTTCTGATTGTAGTAGTAGTAGTAGTAGTAGTAGTAGTAGTAGTAGTAGTAGTAGTAGTAGTAGTAGTAGTAGTAGTAGTAGTTTGCACTTGTGACTCATTGCCTCTTCATTATTACCCTGGGCTCATGCGATGAAGGTTTGCATGTATGTGTGTATGTTTGTGTTTTTATGTTATAAAGCACAAATTAAACAAGTTTGGAACACTCCCATGACTAACTAATCGTTCACTCTCATCTGGCGCAACACTGCATGAGACATTACTGAACAATGACAAGTCTGAGACATATTACAGTGTTATTAATTGAAATTAAGCATTTATGTTTTACCTCGTGTGGGCTTTTCTTATTTTCTAGAAATATTTCCCTAAAGCGAACCTTTTGAGGTATTGTCAGTTTAAATGTGTCTGTTTGAAGGTCGTGTCAATGGTCACATTTGGGTGATGTTCAGTTATTTTGTTGAGTGCTGACATAACAAAGACCATATCCCACGATGCTGTGTTGAACATTTGCATAGTCCCAGTGGGATTTCAGTCAGGGTCATTGAGCACTGACAGAAATATGGTAGGATGACAATAACCATGTGGTGACAGAAGCAATTATAAGGAGGTCAAAAGATTACAGTACATGCAGGATATGACCTTGTGAGTTCACATATACAGTACCTCTTACTGTTAGTAATACACACAAGGTGATGGATGGCCTTACGCACAATCCAAAATGACATTTTGCTAAATGTAAGGCAGACATTCCACCAGTAGTTGATGACACCCGTGGTCAGCGATACCTGAAATGATTTTACTCTGTCCGGATGTAGAGACGGAGACGATCCAGGATCGCTAGAAAGACTTGTCCTAACCCCCACCACCCCCGTGCTTCAATTTCCCAAGACATTGTGTGAGATGCAGGGCTGTATTAAGATCTAACCTTCTATGCGTACATGCCACGTTTATCAAGAGGGCTGGTTCAGGTTGAGCACCCTTATCAAATCAGCCCATAATTAGACGCTGAGGGACATTAGACTGTCTGGTACCACTCTGACACCTGGAGTGGCCTGAAGTAGGAACAGAGGCATGGCACAGGGACAGTGGCACAAAATCAAAGGTTGTTACTGACAGCAGGGGAGGGTTCATATCAGGGCAGGGCTGATTGTGGGTAGATCATGAGGACTTCATTAACATTTTCCAGGTGGGGTCTTGCTCTCTCTCTCTCTTAACATGTATCTTCTGCAATGCTTTGGCGATACGGAGTGAATCCACCTCTAAGTGATTGCAGGTCTTACTTCCTTCAATATCCCTTTTGTATCTCTACACACGTGAGCAAGCCTTGGGCTGTCCATTTGGTATTGTCACAATATTTTTTGCTAAATTAATAGTCTAACAACTTTGAGCTAGCTGATCCAAAGATCATGCCGCCTTTGCGTTGTCACTCACACACACACACACACACACACACACACACACACACACACACACACACACACACACACACACACACACACACACACACACACACACACACACACACACACACACACACACACACACACACACACACACACACACACACACACACACACACACACACACACACACACACGTTCTATACGTTCTATAGTTCAAAGAATCATCACATTGTCCGTGCTTAAGGGCATCCTCAGCCATCCTCAGACAATGGGATGTGTGAAGATAATAGGATGGGGGTCAAAGATGCATATTCAAGTTCTAATGTTTTTATGTGCTTCGACTGAGGTTTTTGGGGAGTACTATAATGTAGTTCTAAATGGAATGTAACTCCCAGGTTGGAAGTAGCAAATTGCTCCCTTTTTTTATCACAGCAAGCTGGACCCCTCTTTGGTTTTTACCATTAGCAGATCCATTCTACCCACTGAAATGCTCTCTGAAAGTGTAAGAGGTAAGTGAACACTGATACTTCATTCAAACAGACTTCGGCTGTTAGTTCAATAACTTTTTTAGAGAAGAGAAGTGGTTGACTTGAATACTAGATGTGTTTAAGGTTGGCTGTTTTTAGCTGAGATTGAATGGTGGCAATATGATTTAAAATGGATTGGAATTTTAAAAAGGCATATATTGTGCAATACCTTGTTCTCTTTCACTGTCAATGTCAGGTCTGGTATGCATTCTTGCAGATGTAATTTATTTTGTATGTGACCAAACCATTCAGCTCTTCAGTGTAATGGTGATCTATGCTGATGATACATAACTGTTTTGTAAGGTAGAAGTTATGTTGAATGTTGGTCATGCTATAGAAGCCCTGGTAGAACTGGGGATATTGTTAAAGAGTCTGATTGTGTGTGGCTCAGCCAGGAGCAGGCTAGCAGCAAAAAACATCCCATTTTGAGTTATCATGCATTATACCTAGCAAGCATTTGAGTCAGCTAAAATTTTAATGTTATGTCTTTGCTACAGCATGTATACCCATCTATTTCACATTGCATTTGATGATTAATAGCTGTCACCGAAAAATATTGACAACAGCCTTTATATGTGACTAGGCAGGCGTATGTCACACGTCAATATTTCAAAGGAGAGGTATTTGAAGGGAAACATATATTTTTTCACCAAAATGTGTTTTTCTGTCAGAAATGCCAACCGGAACATGTGACCTTCATGTGCCTTAATAACAAACGTGGACCCCATCTGCTAATATGAATACAATTGTTAAATTATGAGTCTAGTTGTTTTAGCCACAGAAAAAGTCAGGAACCTTCCCGCTAGCTATGATTGGCTGAGATAATGGTTGGGCTGGATATGCCGAGAGATAAGTTCGGACTGGTAGCCATGTAGCATGCTTCTGTCTGTAACATGAGTTCCTCAGTATTTGTCCGTAATAATTCTAACGCTGCTTTTTTGAAAGATATCACAAAGAACTGCAAAAGTCTTGCTAATGCTCTCCACTTTCTGGTGGACTGAGTTTTTAAATTAGTGGAATACCAAGTGGAAGCAGAGCAAAATAACTAAGGAGATGGAAAAAACTCTGGTGTTTGATTGCAAATATGCGGAGGAAGTTGAAAAGATAACACAAAGAAAGCTATTGTATAAAACACCTGTCTCTGGATTACATCTTCAAACTAAGGGCAACCATGACATCCTTGACAGAGAGGGAAAAGCATTCATCCATTTATATGGGTAAGAGAGTCTAGCTAGCTACATTTTCTGATATTATACGTTTCTCATTTTGTCAGAAAGTCATTTTCATTGCCAGTTAAAGTGTACCGTTAACTAGCTAGCTGACGTTAGCTGGCTAGCTTGCTAGCTAACGTTATGTGTATGATCTTTGTAGTAATGTCATTTGTATCTCAGGAAAAAATTTGCATTGCTTGTCATAGCCTAATATTAGCTAGCCAACATTGCTAGCCAACATTGAACCTAGTTGGTTATCTTTAGCTACCTGCAGATTCATGTATGGTAGTAATGTTATGAGTTGGAATTATGTTTCATTGTTTAGCGAGGTAGCTAGCTACATTTACATTACATTTACATTTAAGTCATTTAGCAGACGCTCTTATCCAGAGCGACTTACAAATTGGTGCATTCACCTTATGACATCCAGTGGGACAGTCACTTAACAATAGTGCATCTAAAACTTAGGGGGGGGGTGGGGTGAGAGGGATTACTTAACCTATCCTAGGTATTCCTTAAAGAGGTGGGGTTTCAGGTGTCTCCGGAAGGTGGTGATTGACTCCGCTGTCCTGGCGTCGTGAGGGAGTTTGTTCCACCATTGGGGGGGCCAGGGCAGCGAACAGTTTTGACTGGGCTGAGCGGGAGCTGTACTTCCTCAGTGGTAGGGAGGCGAGCAGGCCAGAGGTGGATGAACGCAGTGCCCTTGTTTGGGTGTAGGGCCTGATCAGAGCCTGGAGGTACTGAGGTGCCGTTCCCCTCACAGCTCCGTAGGCAAGCACCATGGTCTTGTAGCGGATGCGAGCTTCAACTGGAAGCCAGTGGAGAGAACGGAGGAGCGGGGTGACGTGAGAGAACTTGGGAAGGTTGAACACCAGACGGGCTGTGGCGTTCTGGATGAGTTGAAGGGGTTTAATGGCACAGGCAGGGAGCCCAGCCAACAGCGAGTTGCAGTAATCCAGACGGGAGATGACAAGTGCCTGGATTAGGACCTGGGCCGCTTCCTGTGTGAGGCAGGGTCGTACTCTGCGGATGTTGTAGAGCATGAACCTACAGGAACGGGCCACCGCCTTGATGTTAGTTGAGAACGACAGGGTGTTGTCCAGGATCACGCCAAGGTTCTTGGCGCTCTGGGAGGAGGACACAATGGAGTTGTCAACCGTGATGGCGAGATCATGGAACGGGCAGTCCTTCCCCGGGAGGAAGAGCAGCTCCGTCTTGCCGAGGTTCAGCTTGAGGTGGTGATCCATCATCCACACTGATATGTCTGCCAGACATGCAGAGATGCGATTCGCCACCTGGTCATCAGAAGGGGGAAAGGAGAAGATTAATTGTGTGTCGTCTGCATAGCAATGATAAGAGAGACCATGTGAGGTTATGACAGAGCCAAGTGACTTGGTGTATAGCGAGAATAGGAGAGGGCCAAGAACAGAGCCCTGGGGGACACCAGTGGTGAGAGCGCGTGGTGAGGAGACAGATTCTCGCCACGCCACCTGGTAGGAGCGACCTGTCAGGTAGGACGCAATCCAAGCGTGGGCCGCGTCGGAGATGCCCAACTCGGAGAGGGTGGAGAGGAGGATCTGATGGTTCACAGTATCGAAGGCAGCCGATAGATCTAGAAGGATGAGAGCAGAGGAGAGAGAGTTAGCTTTAGCAGTGCGGAGCGCCTCCGTGATACAGAGGAGAGCAGTCTCAGTTGAATGACTAGTCTTGAAACCTGACTGATTTGGATCAAGAAGGTCATTCAGAGAGAGATAGCGGGAGAGCTGGCCAAGGACGGCACGTTCAAGAGTTTTGGAGAGAAAAGAAAGAAGGGATACTGGTCTGTAATTGTTGACATCGGAGGGATCGAGTGTAGGTTTTTTCAGAAGGGGTGCAACTCTCGCTCTCTTGAAGACGGAAGGGACGTAGCCAACGGTCAGGGATGAGTTGATGAGCGAGGTGAGGTAAGGGAGAAGGTCTCCGGAAATGGTCTGGAGAAGAGAGGAGGGGATAGGGTCAAGCGGGCAGGTTGTTGGGCGGCCGGCCGTCACAAGACGCGAGATTTCATCTGGAGAGAGAGGGGAGAAAGAGGTCAGAGCACAGGGTAGGGCAGTGTGAGCAGAACCAGCGGTGTCGTTTGACTTAGCAAATGAGGATCGGATGTCGTCGACCTTCTTTTCAAAATGGTTGACGAAGTCATCTGCAGAGAGGGAGGAGGGGGGGGAGGGGGCGGAGGATTCAGGAGGGAGGAGAAGGTGGCAAAGAGCTTCCTAGGGTTAGAGGCAGATGCTTGGAATTTAGCGTGGTAGAAAGTGGCTTTAGCAGCAGAGACAGAGGAGGAAAATGTAGAGAGGAGGGAGTGAAAGGATGCCAGGTCCGCAGGGAGGCGAGTTTTCCTCCATTTCCGCTCGGCTGCCCGGAGCCCTGTTCTGTGAGCTCGCAATGAGTCATCGAGCCACGGAGCGGGAGGGGAGGACCGAGCCGGCCACATGTCTAAACAAAAGACTCCACTATGCAAGTAACCAATTCACTCTAGCGTTTTACTGTATCCTATGCATGTGACAAATAAACAATATTTTTATTTAATATAGTGTGTTTATCAGAGATGGTAATGTGAAGAACAACATGACCTGCACCAAGTCAAATTAGGATATAACGTTATGCCAATGAGACAGTGTGTTAGTTTTTTTTAATGATCTGGTAGTATGCCCTGCTTTTATTTAGTCACACGCACAACTGCAAACAATTTTCTGTAATTAGCTTGCCATTAACTTGAAAATAATGATCTTGTTGTGAATTTATTTTCCTGTAATAATGCATACAAATTAGCTTAAGTGTCACGATCGCTGTCTTCAAATTCCCTGTCATAAATGAGCCAAGGTCCAGCGTGCATGTAATTTTAAAAAAATTATCGAAGTGAAACCAACACAAACAAAACTGCTAAACAGATACTGAATGTGATGCAACCGTGGCGTACACAAACACTCACAGAAAATAAATAATTACCCACAAACACAGGTAGACTTTTTCGCACCTAATATGATTCCCAATCAGAGACAATGATAGACAGCTGCCTCTGATTGGAAACCACACCCGGAAAAAAAACAAGGAAATAGAAAACATAAAATGCCCACCCAAATCACACCCTGACCTAACCAAATAGAGAAATAAAAATGCTCTCTATAAGGTCAGGGCGTGACATTAAGTTACGACGTTGTCAGCTATGAACTGGCTAGCCAGCTAACTTAATTTAAAGCTAGACATGAACCAAAACATTGTTTAGAAAGTTACTTTTAGTTGGCTGGTTTGCTAGATTGACATATACTAAATCATTTTTTAAATGGATGGGTTTATTGGTGTTACAATTTTAATTTAAAGAATGTTTATGATGTCACTGTGACAAATGATAAGACATGTCGATAGACGTAGTATAAACCATTTAGTCTTGGACCCGGCCGACCCGGCGAATGGCGACTGGGAAAGCTGCCGTTACCGTCAATATTGCTCGCCAACGTGCAATAAATTAGACGAGGTACGATCACAAATATCCTACCAACGGGACATCAACAACTGTAATATCCTATGTTTCACGGATTCGTGGCTGAATGGCGACATGGATATTCAGCTAGTGGGATACACGCTGCACCGGCAGGATAGAACAGCACACTCGGGTAAGATGAGGGGGGGCGGTCTGTGCATATTGTAAACAACACCTGGTGCATGAAATCTAAGGAAGTCTCTAGATTTTGCTCGCCTAAAGTAGAGTATATTGTGATAAATTGCAGGCCACACTACTTGCCTAGAGACTTCTCAGCTATACTATTCGTGGCTGTTTATTTACCTCCAAAAATAGATGCTGGCACTAAGACCGCACTCAGTCAGCTGTATAAGGAAATAAGCAAACAGGAAACCGCTCACCCAAAGGCGGCGCTCCTAGTGGCCGGAGACTTTAATGCAGGGAAACTCAAATCAGTTCTACTAAATCTCTATCAACATGTTAAAAGTGCAACCAGAGGGAAAAACATTCTAGATCACCTGTACTCTACACACAGAGACACGTACAAAGCTCTCCCTCGCCCTCCATTTGGTAAATCCGACCACAACTCTATCCTCCTGATTCCTGCTTACAAGCAAAACATTTTTTATTTCACCTTTATTTAACCAGGCAGGCTAGTTGAGAACAAGTTCTCATTTGCAACTGCGACCTGGCCAATATAAAGCATAGCAATTCGACACATACAACAACACAGAGTTACACGTGGAATGAGCAAAACATAGTCAATAATACAGCAGAACAAAAGAAAACAAAAAGTATATGTACAGTGAGTGCAAATGAGGTAAGATAAGGGAGTTATTAAGGAAATAAATAGGCCATGGTGGTGAAGTAATTACAATATAGTAATTTAAACAGATGTGCAGAAGATGAATGTGCAAGTAGAGATACTGGGGTGCAAAGGAGCAAGATAAAGGAATAAATACTGTGTGGGGATGAGGTAGGTGTAACGCCCGGGGTGTAGTGGGTGAGAAGTCATGGGCAGGAAGCAGAGAGTTCAGGGTAGTGCTATATTGTTTAATGCACCAAAAAATTCCACACACCCAGTAGGCGGGCCTGCTGTTAAATAAAGCCCGACCAATCAGCATAAAATGAACACAGGTGAAACCAATAAACAGAAAGGGGGAAAAGGGATCAGTGGAAGCTAGTATGCCGGTGACGACGACCGCCGAGTGCAACCCGAACAGGAAGGGGAAACACCTTCGGTAGGAGTCGTGACAGTAGGTAGATAGATGGGCTGTTTACAGATGGGCTATGTACAGGTGCAGTGATCTGTGAGCTGCTCTAACAGCTGGTGCTTAAAGCTAATGACGGAGATATGAGTCTCCAGCAGGAAGCACCAGTGACTCGGTCTATAAAAAAGTGGTCAGATGAAGCAGATGCAAAACTACAGGACTGTTTTGCTATCACAGACTGGAACATGTTCCGGGATTCTTACGATTACATTGAGGAATACACCACATCAGTCACTGGCTTTATCAATAAGTGCATTGAGGACGTCGTCCCCACTGTGACTGTACGTACATACCCCAACCAGAAGCCATGGATTACAGGCAACATTCGCAATGAGCTAAAGGGTAGAGCTGCCGCTTTCAAGGTGCGGAACTCTAACCCGGAAGCTTGCAATAAATCCTGCTATGCCCTGCGATGAACCATCAAACCGGCAAAGCGTCAATACAGGGCTAAGATTGAATCATACTACACCGGATCCGACGGTCGTCGGATGTGGCAGGGCTTGCAAACTATTACAGACTACAAAGGGAAGCACAGCTGCTAGCTGCCTAGTGACACGAGCCTACCAGATGAGCTAAATCACTTCTATTCTCACTACGAGGCAAGCAACACTAAGGCATGCATGAGAGCATCAGCTGTTCCAGACGACTGTGTGATCACGCTCTCCATTGCCGACGTGAGTAAGACATTTAAACAGGTCAACATGCACAAGGCTGCGGGGCCAGACGGGATGTGTGCATTACCAGGATGTGTGCCCGGGCATGTGCTGACTAACTGGCAGGTGTCTTCACTGACATTTTCAACATGTCCCTGATTGAGTCTGTAATACCAACATGTTTCAAGCAGACCACCATAGTCCCTGTGCCCAAGAACACAAAGGCAACCTGCCTAAATAACTACAGACCCGTAGCACTCACGTCCATAGCCATGATGTGCTTTGAAAGGCTGGTAATGGCTCACATCAACACCATTATCCCAGAAACCCTAGACTCACTCCAATTTGCATACTGCCCAAACAGATCCACAGATGATGCAATCTCTATTGCACTCCACACTGCCCTTTCCCACCTGGACAAAAGGAACACCGATGCGAGAATGCTATTCATTGACTACAGCTCAGCATTCAACACCATACTACCCTCAAAGCTCATCACTAAACTAAGGAACCTGGGACTAAACACCTCCCTC
This sequence comes from Oncorhynchus gorbuscha, assembly GCF_021184085.1. Lineage (NCBI taxonomy): Eukaryota > Metazoa > Chordata > Actinopteri > Salmoniformes > Salmonidae > Oncorhynchus > Oncorhynchus gorbuscha. The sequence goes on along the minus strand of NC_060180.1, from coordinate 16,435,885 downwards.
TATAACTGGATTCTGGACTTCCTGACAGGCCGCCCTCCAGGTGGGGAGGGTAGTTAGCAACACATCTGCCACCTTGATCCTCAACACTGGAGCTCTCCAGGGGTGCGTGCTGTCCCCTTCTGTACTCCCTGTTCACCCACGACTGCATGGCCAGGCACGACTTCAACACCATCATTAAGTTTGCTGACGACACAACAGTGGTAGGCCTGATCACCGACAACGAAGAGACAACCTATAGGGAGGAGGTCAGAGACCTGGCTGGGTGGTGCCAGAATAACAACCTATCTCTCAACCTAACCAAGACTAAGGTGATTATTGTGGACTGCAGGAAAAGGAGCACCGAGCATGCCCCCATTCTCATCTATGGGGCTATAGTGGAGCAGGTTGAGAGCTTCAAGTTCCCTTGGTGTCCACATCAATAAATAATATAATATATATGCCATTTAGCAGACGCTTTTATCCAAAGCGACTTACAGTCATGTGTGCATACATTCTACGTATGGGTGGTCCCGGGGATCGAACCCACTACCCTGGCGTTACAAGCGCCATGCTCTACCAACTGAGCTACAGAAGGACCACAATAACAAACTAGAATGGTCCAAACACACCAAGACAATCGTGAAGAGGGCATGATAAAGCCTATTCCCCCTCAGGAAACTAAAAGGATTTGGCATTGGTCCTGAGATCTTCAAAAGGTTCTACAGCTGCAATATCGAGAGCATCCTGACCAGTCGCATCACTGCCTGGTACGGCAATTGCTTGACCGCCCAAGTACGGCCCAATACATCACTGGGGCAAAGCTGCCTGCCATCCAGGACCTCTACACCAGGCAGTGTCAGAGGAAGGCCCTAAAAATTGTCAAAGACCCCAGCCACCCCGGTCATAGACTGTTCTCTCTACTACCGCATGGCAAGCGGTACCGGAGTGCCAAGTCTAGGACAAAAAGGCTTCTCAACAGTTTTTACCCCCAAGCCATAAGACTCCTGAACAGGTAACCTAATGGTTACTCGGACTATTTGCATTGTGTGCCCCCCAACCCCTCTTTTACGCTGCTGCTACTCTCTGTTTATCATATATGCATAGTCACTTTAACTATACATTCATGTACATACTACCTCAATTGGCCCTACCAACCAGTGCTCCCACACATTGGCTAACCGGGCTATCTGCAATGTGTCCCACCACCTGCCAACCCCTGTTTTTATGCTACTGCTACTCTCTGTTCATCATATATTCATAGTCACTTTAATCATACCTACATGTACATACTACCTCAATAAGCCTGACTAACTGGTGTCTGTAGCCTTGCTACTGTTATTTTCAAATGTCTTTTTACTGTTGTTTTATTTCTTTACTTACCTACACACACACACACCTTTTTTTCGCACTATTGGTTGGAGCCTGTATGTAAGCATTTCACTGTAAGGTGAATTCGGCGCACGTGACAAATACATTTTGATTTGATTTGATTTGACATCTTTGGTTGCTTACGACACTACCACACTCACTATGATTAGCACATGGCCTCACATGTGAATTCTTAAAAAATGGGTGAGACTAAACTTAAGAGAGTGTGAACGATGCTGAATGGTGTAGACAAATAAGAGCTCACCATTAGGTGTACCAAAATATCCAAGGGACGTTTTCTCAAAACAGAATGTGTTTCCCATTGTTCCTCAACTGTAGTGTATAATATATAATTTTCTAGCAGAGTCTGTACTTTTATCCGATGTAAAAAACGCTATTTCAAATTTTGCTACATAAGACCGAATCGAGCCAGTCGGTCACACATGTCAAAAGAGCTCTTTGCAAAGACTCTAGAAGGTATTGGAAACATGACACATCTGACAAGTAATGATTGTTTTTCAACAGGTTTAGATTGTATATTTCCCATCAAGTATATATGTTCTAGGCTGCTTCATCGTACTGTAGGTTTAATTGAAGTGGTTTTGATGCTTCAATGCCTTCTTACAAGGTGTGATTATGTTGCTGTCTATGGATGTATTCCTGCCCACTCCTTTTTAAGCGAACGATGTTCACCAGATCAATTGTTTAATCAGCTGTTATATAGTGACTGCTAGTCACAATTTCAAGCCTTCTTCGGATTGAAGTAACAGTAATTCAAACATGGATTGAAGCTTAGTTGGAAACCTTTCCACGCAATGAATGATTTGTGATGCCAACAGATTGACTTCCACAGCAAGCATGTTAAGCCACACATTAAGTAGAGGATATCTCACGAAAAGTCAAAAGCGCTTTGTTAGGAGTCAGCGATTAATGTTTAACATCCATTGTACTGAGCTGAGTGTCTTGAAACATGGATACTAGGCCTACATTGGGATGCTAAGCAGTGAGCCAGAAAAGCACCCACATGGGTTTAGCTCCACAGGGTTTAGAGCTTTGGAACTTTGGTCACGAGATGAATCAGACAGAGGTATTATAAACCTCAGCGCTCTGTAACTCTCTCAGTGACTATTAATGAAAACCTTCCCCATCAGAAACAAAACTTTTTATACAGTGTTGCATCTGTCCCGCTGTCAAAAACGTGATTTTCCTGTGGTTTACATATATGTGACCCACCGCCTCGATTCGGTCTCATGTAGCAACATTTGAAATTGTGTTTTTTACATTGCATATAAGTAAGGACTCAGAGCTACAAAATTGTTTAACATAGTCTGCAGATGAGGAACAATGGGAAAGTATTTCTGCTTTGAAAGTTAATAAACTTGTAACCACACTTTTGATGAAATGATCCTTGAATGTTTTGGTACACCTACTGGAGAGCTCTTCATTGTCTATATCTATTCAGCATCGTTCACACCTTAGCCCCATCCATCTATTTAAGGATTCACATGTGACGCCATGTGCTAAACAAAGTGAATAAGGTAGTGAAATATACAACCAAAGATTTCAAGAAAGTAGTAGCTTACAATAAAGAAAAACTCCAGGTAAAAATACACTTTGGCCAATATCCTAATTTAAATTGATGGGTCATGCTATAAGAAATGCTATAACCAACCCCCAGCCACATCTAGCTAAGTGGATGGGTCACTATTGTCTAGACCGGTACACATGTTCATGAAATACAATAGATGGCCATAATGAACCCCAGAGACACCTGGCTAACTTGATGGATCATGTAATCATTCTCATGCGAAGTGGAGTCTTTTGTTTAGACATATAGCTAGCTTGCTAAACAATTAACCATAATCTCAACCCATAGCTACAGTACAAACAGATTGTCATAGCTAGCCACAGTGCATTAAATGCTGGAGTATGAATCTGCAAGTACAATTGAAGTCAGAAGTTTACATACACTTAGGTTGGAGTCATTAAAACTCATTTTTCAATCACTCACACTTTCTTGTTAACAAACTATAGTTTGGGCAAGTCGGTTACTTTGTGCATGGCATAAGTAATTTTTCCAACAATTGTTTACAGACAGATTATTTCACTTATAATTCACTTATAATTCACTATTGAAAATTATGTCATGGCCTTAGAAACTTCTGATAGGCTAATTGACATCATTTGAATCAATTGGAGGTGTACCTGTGGATGTATTTCAAGGCCTACCTTCAAACTCAGTGCCCCTTTGCTTGACATCATGGGAAAATCAAAAGAAATCAGCCAAGACCCCAGAAAAAAATTGGAGACCTCCACAAGTCTGGTTCATCCCTGGGAGCAATTTCCAAATAGTAAACAAGTATAAACACCATGGGACCACGCAGCCATCAAACCGCTCAGGAAGGAGATGCCTTCTGTCTCCTAGAGATGAACGTAGTTTGGTGCGGAAAGTGCATGTCACGACTTCCGCCGAAATTGGCTCCCCTCCTTGTTCGGGTGGCGTTTGGTGGTCGACGTCACCGGCTTTCAAGCCATCGCCGCTCCATTTTTCATTGTTCCATTTGTTTTGTCTTGTTCCTCGCACACCTTGTTTACATTCCCTAATCCCACTGCATATATATATTCCTCTGTTCCCCCCATGTCTTTGTGTAGAATTGTTTTGTGATGGGTTTGTTTATTCGCGGCAGTCTGGGTTTTCACCCTGGTATTGCCTGTACCCTATTTAGGGTTATTGTTTGGTGAACTTGTTTGTATAATATTTGACGGTATTTTGCGCCCGTCTATTTGGGTGCTCTTGGCTAATAAAGTCGCCTGATTCCCTATTCTCTGCTCTCCTGCACTTGACTCAAATAACCAGCAGCGAAAACCCTGACAGTGCAAATCAATCCCAGAACAGCAAAGGACCTTGTGAAGATGCTGGAGGAAAAAAGTACACCAGTATCTATAGCCACAGTAAAACAAGTCCTATATTGACATAACCTGAAAGGCCGCTCAGCAAGGAAGAAGCCACTGCTCTTAAAACCGCCATAAAAAAGCCAGACTACGGTTTGCAACTGCACATGGGGACAAAGATCGTACTATTTGGAGAAATGTCCTCTGGTCTGATGAAACAAAAATAGAACTGTTTGGCCATAATGACCATCGTTATGTTTAGAGGAAAAGGGGGATGCTTGCAAGCCGAAGAACACCATCCCAACCGTGAAGCACTGGGGTGACAGCATCATGTTGCGGGGGGGCGTTGCTGCAGGAGGGACTGGTGCATTTCACAAAACAGATGGCATTTGAGGGAGCAAAAGTATGTGGATATATTAAAGCAACTTCTCAAGACAACAGTCAGGAAGTTAATGCTTTGTCACAAATGGGTTGTCCAAATGGACAATGACCCCAAGCATACTTCCAAAGTTGTGGCAAAATGGCTTAAGCACAACAAAGTCAAAGTATTGGAGTGGCCATCACAAAGCCCTGACCTCAATCCCATAGAAAATTTGTGGGCAGAACTGAAAAAGCTTGTGCAAGCAAGGAGGCCTACAAACCTGACTCAGTTACACCAACTCTGTCAGGAGGAATTGGCCAAAATTCACCCAATTTATTGTGGGAAGCTTGTGATGGCAACCCGAAACATCTGACCCAAGTTAAACATTTTAAAGGCAATGCTACCAAATACTAATTTAGTGTATGTAAACTTCAAACCCACCGGGAATGTGATGAAAGAAATACAAGCTGAAATAAATAATTATCTCTACTATTATTCGGACATTTCACAATCATAAAATAAAGTGATGATCCTAACTGACCTAAAACAGGGAATGTTTACTTGGATTAAATGTCAGGAATCGTGAAAAACTGAGTTTAAATGTATTTGGCCAAGGTGTATGTAAACTTCCGACTTCAACTGTAGCTAAAGCTAACCAACTAGGTTAAATGTTTGCTAGCTAGCTAACAGTATGCTATAACTAGCAATGCAAATTGCTTTCTGAGATATAAATTATATTTCTACACAGATTATACACGTAACGTTAGCTAGCGAGCCAGCAAGCTAATATTTGCTAGCTAGCTAACAGTATGTTTTATCTTGCAATGAAACCACTTTCTGACAAAATTAGAAACATATAATATCTGAAAATGTCGTTAGACATTTGCCTGTATACATTGATGAACCCTTAACAGCAGTGTGTCTTTTCCACTTGGTTTGTAGCTAGCTACAGCTTGTTCAGCCCATTGTTGTGTCAAGTCACTCCGGTTCACACATAAAGTAGTCCATCACAACTTTTTCCCACTGATCTTTGTACATAGTGCCTGTGAAATTCTGGGCAGCAATGTTGTTGAGAGTAATAGCAACACTTTTGCAGATCTCCTTGGCTAACGTTATATCTTTCATAAAAGCCATGGCAGCAAGGATTATCTATACATACTGAGCAGCTCATGTTATAGACAGACGCGTGCTACATGGCAGGCCAATCCGAACTCATCTCTCTGCATATCCTGCCCATCCAATATCTCAGCCAATCATGGCTAACGGAAAGGTTCCTGTCTTTTTCCAGATGGCATACAAGTTTGTTATTAAGGCACATGAATGTTCACATGTTCCAGAAGGCATTTCTTCCAAAAAACACATTTTGATTAAAAAAATACATACAAATTCAAATGCCTCTCCTGTGAAGTAGTGACATGTGACATAAGCCTAGCTTCTTGAAACAGTTCACATACAGCATTTCCCCACTATGAGGTTGGAATAATAATGTGACATTTTGAAAATTATGAAAATGCACTTTTATTGTAAAAGCTGAAAGCTGAAATTGTAGCCTGTTTTGGTGGAATTAAGATTTGCCCTTAGTTATTAGTAGTCCAATAAGAAAGAGAGTTCCAAACCTCCCAATAACAGCAGGTTTTCAGTTTTCCCCTCCCCACTCTAACCACTCCCAGACAATCCTAGCAAAATTATTGATTGAAAAATTGCTCTTTGCTAAGAAATCATTTTTGTTTATTTTTTGACCATTTTAATTGCAATCAATCACAGTAAGGTAATTGTTACCACAAAAATATTTGATATTGAGATAAAAACATTACATTGGACCTTTAAGCACAATACATTTGTAACATATTGCATGAATCGGATTGGTAACATCATATGAATTGCAGAATATGTAATATTTCACACAAAATAGATAACATAATAATGTTTTGCTTAAAATGTTGACATACTACACTGAACAAAAATATAAATGCAACATGTAAAGTGTTGGTCCCAATTGGATAACGTTGTACACCAAAAAGTGGGATCTGTCTTGGCTCGTGAGCACCACTTTCAAAACTACTGGCTGAAATTATACAAAGGTTTGACAGTGCATCTTTAAGTTTCCCAATATAACTGCTGTGGAGAGGTTAGAACTGTTTGTGGAGAGATCCAGTGGTGTAGTGGAGGGTATACGTATATCCACTTATATTTCAGTGAGCATTGTGTATACTCACTTCTTAATCCCCACGATGTGTGTCAATGTAGTGTAGTGGAGGTATACGCCGTATCAATTAATAAGGCTGATGGAACGGATCAACATTTTTGGATTAAAATGTGGATAAACTGAATAAAAATATAAATGCAACATGTAATGTGTTGGTCCCATGTTTCATGAGCTGAAATCAAATAAAAATTCCCTACACACAAAAAGCTTATTTAAAAAAAAATTCACACAAATTTGTGAAGATAATCCATCTAACAGGTGTGGCATATCAACAAGCTGATTAAACAGCATGATCATTACACAGGTGCTCCTTGTGCTGGGGACAATAAAAGGCCACTCTAAATTCTGCAGTTTTGTAACACAACTCAATGCCACAGATTTCTCAAGTGTTGAGGGAACGTGCAATTGGTATGCTGACTGTAGGAATGTTCACCAGAGCTGTTGCCAGAGAATTGAATGTTCCTTTCTCTACCATAAGCCGGCTCCAACTTCGTTTCAGAGAATTTGGCAATTATATCCAACTGACCTCACAACTACAGACCATGTGTATGGCATCTTATGGTCGATGTGAACAGTGTCCCATGGTGGCGGTGGGGTTATGATATGGGCAGCCATAAGCTACGGACAACGAACATAATTGCATTTTATTGATGGCAATTTGATTCCACAGAGGTACCGTGACGGCATCCAGAGGCTCATTCTCGTGCCATTCATCCACCTTCATTACCTCATAATAATGCACAGCCCCATGTTGCAAGGATCTGCTTCCTGTAATTCCTGGAAGCTGAAAATGTCCCAGTTCTTCCATGGCCTGCATACTCATGTATGACAGAGTATTCCAATTCCTCACACTATCCAGCAACTTTGCGCAGCATTTATATTTTTGTTCAGTATATATATTTTTTTAATTTTAGTCACAGCAATGTACATGTTAGTAGGCCTACATGTGAATGTTCTAAAATGCAAATTGCATGAAAATATTGTTCTAAAATGCGCACCACTCCTGCGAGTACAGAGATAGAAATTTAGAAAGAGGGGATATCTAAAGATGCAACAACTATCATGGGTTGCTAATATGACTAGGATTAATGCCTTTGGCTGCTAGACAATGAAAGAAAGTTGAAAGAAAACCAATTGAACAGGAGAACGAATATGAGGAAGTCATTAAAAAAGAATTGGCTCCACGTGGTGGGATTTTGACTATAGGCTACTTTGAAGCAAGATAAGACATACCTCTTAATATGAAGTAAAATCACTGGGTTTTAAACAATTACGGAACAGGAAAAATATAGACGCTAATGATAAGCTTATCTTATCATTAAATGTTAACTAGCAACAAAGTAGCCTGGCAGAATACCATGATTATTTGCATCAATCCAGTGGCCATTTGTTGTGCAAACTTCATCTCATATGCTAAAGAAACACTGCAAACAGTGCTAGGTGCTGAGCACTTGAATTGAAGGGTAACTACACACAAAAATCTACATTCTTAGATTTTTTTTCAAAGACCTCACAAATGGCCTGATGATCTGATATAAGCATTGGTGTGGACTTAGAACATCCAATGTTGTTGTTTTTCTATTAAAAAAAGTGTGACTTTGAGAGTGAAAACCTGAACATTTTGGTAAAATTGGAATAATTAGAATTTCTGTCTCAGTTGAAAAACTCATTTATCTGCTTCAACAGAAGGCCTACTTGCACAGTACATCTTGGGTTGGTCTGACTGTGAAAATACCAATATGGGATTTATAATTTTTGGTCATTCAGAATGTTTCTCATTAAAACAAATTCACACAGGGCATCTTTCCTTCGCTGGGTGGGCCGTTTGGGAAATGTCTGGCAAAATCAGAGTATATCTACTTCTCCAGGCACCACTACACCACTGGAGACATCATAACTGTTTTTGGAGAGATATGAAAGGTTTAGTGGGCCGCAGGGCTCTTTTGACTTTCCATGCGGGGTCTAGCTTTACTGTAGAATATTGCACTAATATCTATTTATTTTTGATTTTTACTTTAGTATCCCAGGATGGTGTCTCAGAGTATGGAGAAAAACACCTCTCCCACTCATATTTATAGAATTGATTATAAACTATGACACTAGTGCTAGAACTTGCTAGTATTGGAATTAGCACTTGAAAGCCATGATAGAGAAGCATGAGGCATGCACACACACACTCTCTCTCTCTCTTTATCTTTCCCTCTCTCTCTCACACACACTGATTATGTCTATTCTGCATTTACTGTAAAATGAAAACATAACACCAACAAGCACAGCGGCTGTATCTTGTTCTATCTATTTCTCCATTATAATAAACATATTAAAGTTTTATTTGCAAAAGCATGTAATGGTGTTTATTCCATCCCCTATTACGCCTCGAACACACCGACAGCGTCCTTGCGCAAAATAGAATGCAGCATCATCTGGATATGTATGTAACATTCACCTTCTGCTACCATTTCTGTCAAGCCGTCTACGCATACAGCTTGACGCATACGTTGAATACGTATGCACCACATCGAATGCAACGCAACTGCCTCTGCAACGCAATGCTGCAAGGAAAACAAAGCTTTTCATTGGAAATTAATGTAATTCTTATGTACCAAATGCAATGATGCTGTCGATGTGTTCGAAGTGTTAGGGTCACTATGCTGCAGCAGAACTACCCAGGAAAGACGGTCTGATGTTAACACTTCCCAGTCCAGAAGGCTGAATATTGCTGCCACATGAACTTAAAGGCATGGTTACAATAACTGCAATTAAACTACTAAACTACTAGTTTTTTTTCAAGACCCTGTCTTTCAAAGATAATTCATAAAAATCCTAAAGTAACTTCACAGTTCTTCATTGTAAAGGGTTTAAACACTGTTTCCCATGCTTGTTCAATTGAACCATAAACAATTAATGCACACGCACCTGTGGAACGGTCTTTAAGACACTAACAGCTTACAGACGGTAAGCAATTAAGGTCACAGTAATGAAAACTTAGGACACTAAAGAGGCCTTTCTACTGACTCAGGAAAAACACAAAAAGCAAGATGCCCAGGGTCCCTGCTTACCTGTGTGAAAGTGCCTTAGGCATCCTGCAAGGAGGCATGAGGACTACAGATGTGGCCAGGGCAATAAATTGCAATGTCCGTACTGTGAGACGTCTAAGACAGCGCTACAGGGAGACGGGATGGACAGCTGATCATCCTCGCAGTGGCAGACCACGTGTAACAATACCTGCACAAGATTGGTACATCCGAACATCACACCTGCGGGACAGGTACAGAATGGCAACAACAACTGCCCGAGTTACACCAGGAACGCATGATCCCTCCATCAGTGCTCAGACTGTCCGCAATAGACTGAGAGAGGCTGGATTGAGGGCTTGTAGGTCTGTTGTAAGGCAGGTCCTCACCAGACATCACCGGCAACAACATCGCCTATGGGCACAAACCCACCGTCGCTGGACCACACAGGACTGACAAAAAGTGCTCTTCACTGACGAGTCATGGTTTTGTTTCACCAGGGGTGATGGTCAGATTATCGTCAAGGAATGAGCGTTACACCGAGGCCTGTACTCTGGAGCGGGATCGATTTGGAGGTGGAAGGATCCGTCATGGTCTGGGGCGGTGTGTCACAGCATCATCGGACTGAGCTTGTTGTCACTGCAGGCAATCTCAACACTGTGCATTACAGGGAAGAAGACATCCTCATGTGGTACCATCCCTCATGTGGTACCCTTCCAGCAGGCTCATCCTGACACCCTTCCAGCAGGCTCACCATCCCTCATGTGGTACCCTTCCAGCAGGCTCATCCTGACATGACCCTCCAGCATGACAATGCCAGCAGCCATACTGCTTGTTCTGTGCATGATTTCCTGCAAGACAGGAATGTTAGTGTTCTGCCATGGCCAGCGAAGAGGCCGGAACTCAATCCCATTGAACACGTCTGGGACCTGTTTGATCGAAGGGTGAGGGCTAGGGCCATTCACCCCAGAAATGTCCAGGAACTTGCAGGTGCCTTGGTGGAAGGGTGGGGTAACATCTCACAGCAAAAACTGGCAAATCTTGTGCAGTCCATGAGGAGGAGAAGCACTGTAGTACTTAATCCAGCTGGTGGCCACACCAGATACTGAGTGTTACTTTTGATTTTGATCCTCCCCCCTTTGTTCAGAGACACATTATTCCATTTCTGTTAGTGACACGTCTGTGGAACTTGTTCAGTTTATGTCTCAGTTGTTGAATCTTGTTATGTTAATAAAAATATTTACACATGTTAAGTTTTTGCTGAAAGTGAACGCAGTTGACAGTGAGAGGACATTTCTTTTTTTTGCTGAGTTTGTAATTAAGTTAAACAAATACATTGACAGTAGCTCTAAAACATCTAGTTTTTTGCCAGTGTCCTGTACGCATTGTTTGTTTACAAAGCTATTGTGCTGCTTTACTCCAACACGCAAAGAATGAATTGATTAATGAATTAATGAATAATACAGGTGACTAGCAAAAAGCTAACAGAGACAGGCCAACAGGTAATAGAAAGGTGCAAGAAGATAAGCTTGTTGCAGCTGCAGGTGTGTTTAGTGAGTGCTTCCATCTCTGGCCGGCTGCTAGCTGAGGCAAACCATGAGGCACGGAGCCCCAGTCCCTTTGCCTGCGCTAATCACCCCAGTCATTATGAAGCGGGAGGGCCCCCTGATTACATCTCACAGTGTGTAATGAATATCTCCTACTTTTTTTCTGGCAGGGACCTCACAGAGACATTAGCTTACTCTCCAGCTCTTCTGTTCCAGCTCCAGCTCTCTTCTTTACTCCAGGTGACGTGGTAACAGAGACAGTAACAGTAGTCGTTTGTGGACAGCGTGCAATATCATGCAAGGCCGGCTCATTTAACGTCACGTTGAGGGACGTCCAGTTTGGGTTACTGGACCGCTAGCTGCAGGAGCGGGTGTGTGCTGAGGGGATTTGGTTACGGTAGCAGAAGGGTTTGTTGTGAGGAGAGGGTGTTTCCATGGAAGGCTGTCACCAGGTGACGGTTGAGTCTGGGATGTCTTTGACCTGGCTTTTACAGGACCTGGCCCTCAGGCTAAAAAGGTTCGTTGTAATGCCTCTGCCCTGTCAATTAGAACAAACACTTAGAGCTGTCAGTCGAATTATCACACCTTTTACATAATTATTATAGTATTATAATTGATTAGAGAACTAGAACAAAACACAATGAAATTGTGCATTTTCTCAGTGCAGGAACAAAGTTATGTTTTTGAATTAAGATGTAACAAGTCGAACTATTGACAGCCGTCATTGTTGTAATCAGACTATAGTGAAGGGTCTGTACACATGCTGATAAACACATACTCCTGATGGTGCAGTCTCTTTGTTTACAGCAGCGTTTTTATGGTAAAAAATGCTGTTTACACTCTTAGAAAGAAGGATCCCAAAAGGTTTATTCAACTGTCCCCATAGGATAACCCTTTTTGGTTCAAAGTAGAACCCTCTGTGGAAAGGCTTCTACAGTGCAATCGGAAAGTATTCAGACCACTTGACTTTTTCCACATTATGTTACATTACAGCCTTATTCTAAAATGTAATAAATGATTTGTTGTCCTCATCAATCTACACACAGTACCCCATAATGACAAGGGGAAAACAGTTTTTTAGAAATTTCAGCAAATGTATTAAAAATCTAAAAACATAAATACAGTATTTACATAAGTATTCAGACCCTTTGAAATGCGACTTGAAATTGAGCTCAGGTGCGTCCTGTTTCCATTGATCATCCTTGGGATGTTTCTACAACTTAACATGATTTGGAAAGGCACATACCTGTCTATATAAGGTCCCACAGTTGACAGTGCATGTCAGAGCAAAAACCAAACCATGTGGTCGAAGCAAATGTCTGTAGAGCTTTGAGACAGGATTGTGTCGAGGCACAGATCTTGGGAAGGGTACCAAAAAAATTCTGCATCATTGAAGGTCCCCAAGAACACAGTGGCCTCCATCATTCTTAAATGGAAGAAGTTTGGAACCGTCAGAACTCTTCCTAGAGCTGGCCGCCTGGCCAAACTGAGCAATCAGGGGAGAAGGGCCTTGGTCAGGGAGGTGACCCAGAACCCGATGGTCACTCTGACAGAGCTCCAGAGTTCATCTGTGAAGATGGAGAAACTACCAGAAGGACAACCATCTCTGCAGCACTTCACCAATTAGGCCTTTATGGTAGAGTGGCCAGACGGAAGCCAGTAAAAGGCACATGACAGCCTGCTTGGAGTTTGCCAAAAGTCCCCCAAAGGACTCTCAGACCATGAGAGTACTGAGTAAAGGGTCTGAATACTTATGTAAATTTGATGTTTCAGTTTTATAATTTTAATACATTTGCAAAAGAAATCAAAACATTTGTTTTTGCTTTGTCATTATGGGGTATTGTGTGTAGATTGGTGAGAATTATTACTTTTTAAATCCATTTTATAATAAGGTTGTAACGTAACAAAATGTGGAACATGTCAAGTGTTCTGAATACTTTCCAAATGCACTGTACATGGAACCCAAAACGGTTTCACTTGTAACCAAAAGGGTTCTTCTACCTGGAACCAGAAGGGGTTCTTCAAAGGGTTCTCCTATGGGGACAGCCGAAGAACCATTTTATGTTCTAGACAGCACCTTTTTTCTAAGTGTATAGACTGTTTTATGGTACCATGTGTGTTGTACAAGTTGTATGAATTGCATATCTGCATGCATGATTGATTATGTTTTGTATGTCATTAATTCATTGATCAGTCAGATGACACACAGTACTGTACAGTATATCACTCACAATGCTTTGGGGAGGAGTTGGGCTCTAATTGTGTCTAATTTTAAACAGATGATTTTGCAATTCTCAATATCTGTCTCCAAGGGGAGGAGTTTCAGATAAATGATGTTGGAGGCAAACTTTCTAAAGAACGATCCTGGTAAAGATTGTATATCAAACTCAAGGTAACACATGGAAACTCTGTAGAGTGCTCAAACATGGACTGTTAAGCTACTACTGGTAAATGTTTTGAAGGGTCATTAAGAATGGTTTTAATCTCCTACCATGTTTCGTTCTCAGAGGTTTTAGTATCTAGCCCAGTGATCCTATTTAGGGACAGTCCCAGACATGCCAGGCCAGGCCATTTTATACAAATGGGATTACATCAATGAGGCTTGATGTCTCAGCCAAGTAGTGCAATGTGCAACATTGGAGGCCTGCATTGGGACCTACACTGGCCCATTAACTGGAACATTCTTAGATGATTAAAACACGCACACACACACACGCACACACAAACGCACACAAACAAACACATGCGCTCCCACAAACACTTCCACCAAACACACACATACACAAACACACACACTAGATGCCGTAATTGACTGCTTGATAAGTCGAGGCGTAGATTGATGGCTTGATGGTTTCTTTCTGCAGGGGTGGATGTTGTTTTTTCTGGCTCTGTTCCAGTAGATGCTCAGAACATCTACTCAGTGATTGTGACAAGACAATACAGATTATTTTCTTTCTTGTCTCGTCAGCTACTTGAACAGAGAGAGAGCCAGACTTTGGACAGGCATTTCTGAAGCATAGCTTATATGACTTATATCCACTCAGGATACACATGGACACAGCAACAACTGTTTTGAGTGTATATGCAAATTTACTGCAGCTTATTTCTTATAGACTAGCAGAGGTGGGACCAAGTCACTATTATTCAAGTCACAAGTAAGTCTCAAGTCACAAGATCTGAGTCCCAAGTAGAACGGATCAAGACTCGAGTCAACTCCAAGTTGTGCATTCTAAGAGCAAGTAAAGTCTCAAGTCTATAAATCTATACTGTACATGCAACGACTTGTTCAAACACAAATCGTTGTCTATTTATTGAGGCTATAGGACAGCCCTTTGCGTTATTTTGTCTGCAATTATTAGCCTATGTAATTGTCAAATTTGGATCTTGCAGCAGTGGTAAGCGCATGAAATCAGCAGAAGGCAGGTTGAAGTGCTCAGAGTGTAGATTTATTTACAGGTCTTGGTGATCCATTGGCGGGTGGAGATTATAACAGAACATGGCCAAGATGTTCAAATGTTCATAAATGACCAGCATGGTCGAATAATAGTAAGGCAGAACAGTTGAAACTGGAGCAGCAGCATGGCCAGGTGGACTGGGGACAGCAAGGAGTCATCATGTCAGGTAGTCGTGGGGCATGCTCCTAGGGGCTCAGGTCCTCCGAGAGAGAGAAAGAAAGAGAGGAGAGAATTAGAGAACGCACACTTAGATTCACACAGGACACTGAATAGGACAGGAGAGGTACTCCAGATATAACAAACTGACCCTAGCCCCCCGACACATAAACTACTGCAGCATAAATACTGGAGGCTGAGACAGGAGGGGCAGGAGACACTGTGGCCCCATCCGAGGACACCCCCGGACAGGGCCAAACAGGAAGGATATAACCCCACCCACTTTGCCAAAGCACAGCCCCCACACCACTAGAGGGATATCTTCAACCACCAACTTACCATCCTGAGACAAGGCTGAGTATAGCCCACAAAGATCTCCGCCACGGCACAACCCAAGGGGGGGCGCCAACCCAGACAGGATGACCACAACAGTGAATCAACCCACTCAGGTGACGCACCCCCTCCAGGGACGGCATGAGAGAGCCCCAGTAAGCCAGTGACTCAGCCCCTGTAATAGGGTTAGAGGCAGAGAATCCCAGTGGAAAGAGGGGAACCGGCCAGGCAGAGACAGCAAGGGCGGTTCATTGCTCCAGAGCCTTTCCGTTCACCTTCCCACTCCTGGGCCAGACTACACTCAATCATATGACCCACTGAAGAGATGAGTCTTCAGTAAAGACTTAAAGGTTGAGACCGAGTTTGCGTCTCTGACATGGGTAGGCAGACCGTTCCATAAAAATGGAGCTCTATAGGAGAAACCCCTGCCTCCAGCTCTTTGCTTAGAAATTCTAGGGACAATTAGGAGGCCTGCGTCTTGTGACCGTAGTGTACGTGTAGGTATGTATGGCAGGACCAAATCAGAGAGATAGGTAGGAGCAAGCCCATGTAATGCTTTGTAGGTTAGCAGTAAAACCTTGAAATCAGCCCTTGCTTTGTCAGGAAGCCAGTGTAGAGAGGCTAGCACTGGAGTAATATGATCAAATGTTTTGGTTCTAGTCAGGATTCTAGCAGCCGTATTTAGAAACTAACTGAAGTTTATTTAGTGCTTTATCCGGGTAGCCGGAAAGTAGAGCATTGCAATAGTCTAACCTAGAAGTGACAAAAGCATGGATTAATTTTTCTGCATCATTTTTGGACAGAAAGTTTCTGATTTTTGCAATGTTACGTAGATGGAAAAAAGCACATAAGGTCTATGCATTTCAACGTGTGAAAGCAAGAGCAAACATTTCAGCGGGAGAAAAAAAGCCCTCCACTGGCGGGAGGTTGGAGAGTACAAGTGAAGAGCAGTGCCTATGGTGCGTCTTCGCCACAGTAATATTTGATTTTAACCACAAATTCCAATCACAAGCTTCATAAGTAAAATATCAATATCAAGCAACTGTTACGTACCAAAAGACCAGTAGACCTACAGTATGGTAGTAATTGTTAAGTTAATATTATTGATCACCAAACGATTTTTGGAGCTGCATATTTATTTCTAATGGCAATCCTCTCTCTCTCTCTTCAATTTGATGTTTGTGCTGCACCCGAACAGCATATCAGCTGTTTGTTCTCTTGCTCACCCAACCTGTGTTGATTGACAGTTTGCTGGTCCAGTCAGTGTGCAGAGTGTGCATTTCACTAGCCAATCTGTTGAAGTTTTTCTGCAAGGGAGATGCTGCGGCTACCATCTCTGGCTGCGTGTAGATTAATCCATGTAGACTCTGTGCCACAAAATGAGTGACAAAACATTACAAAATCTGGCCAGATAATTTCAAGTCATCAGTCTCAAGTTAAAGTCGAGTCTAGAGTCTTGAGGCTCCAAGTCCAAGTCAAGTCTCAAGTTATTTTATTTTATATCAAGTCATCAACTTTGTGACGCAAGTCCACAACTCTGTAGACTAGAATATAGCCTTCTACAGGAAACCTCGGAAATCTGTTGTATGGCCCTGACCAACAGGCACAATGTTCAACTGAAGTTAGGTTGTAATGCCAAAGTGTGTTTTCAACTTTGTTTACCCCTACTTATATACATCCAGTATATGCTCAACCTTTGTACTGTAGAATCATCAGAACATGGAAAAACATCTTCATGTCCTGCATGTGAATCTTTAGTTGCCGAGCGTGATTGATATCAAAAGTCATCCTCGTTATTGACGAGGATGAAGACAAGCTTGAAGTGGCTGCCAGCAGATGGGATGTTAAAAGAGATTATACAGGTACCATGAGTGTTAGATCAGCTCTTCACTCCTTTCATGTGTAATAGAAAGATATGATTCCCTTTTATCAAGACACTTCCGACACTCAGAAGCAGAAAAGAGCTAGTCGGGGAAGAAGAAAGTCTGATGAAAGAGAGGCGAAGGAGCTGAGAAGCTGTTCGTGTTTTTATTTCAGATGGAGTAGGGCTCCTACTGTACCCTCGCTGGATAAAGCCCAGCCTTGTCAGTCTCCATGTGATCCATAACCGTGATTGCCCCCCCCCCCCCTCGGCACAATCTGTTTGATCTCACTGCTTCACTTCCACTATGTTATTCCAGCCACACGCGTGTCCTACAAGAGATACTGACTGAGATATAGACTCGCAGCAGAGTTTAGAGGTTGAGAATCATGTTGTAGTTACAGAATGTTTCGCCAGACGTTGTCATATAAAAAGTATCATCCAAAGTAAAGGACATAGTTAAACTTTACACATTCAGTAGTCAGTGATGGAAAAAGTACCCAATTGTCATACTTGAGTAAAAGTAAAAATACCTTAAGAAAATGGCTCAAGTCGAAGTGAAAGACACACAATAAAATTATAATTAAGTAAAAGCCTAAAAGTATTTTGGTTGAAATACACTTAAGTATCTAAAGTAAATCTAAATGCAAAAATATACTTAAGTATCAAAAGTACATTTTCAAATTGCTTATATTTAGCAAATCAGACGGCACAATTTTCTTGTTGTAAATTGTTTATGGCTAGCCAGCGGCACACTCCAACATCCAGACATCATTTACAAATAAAGCATTTGTGTTTAGTGAGTCCGCCAGATCAGAGACAGTAGAGATGACCATTCAAAATGTAACTAGTACTTTTGTGTGTCTGGAAAAATGCATGGAGTAAAAAGTACATTATTTTCTTTAGGAATGTAGTAAAAGTTGTCAAAAATATAAATAGTAAAGTTAAGTACAGATACCCCAAAAAACTACTTAATTAGGTAGTAGTTTAAAGTATTTTTTACTTAAGTCCTTTACACCACTGTCAGTAGTCCACCATCCCATTGGGGTAGTTGGAGCAATTGTGATAAACAAAAGAAGGAACGGAGACATGACTTCAACTAACAATTTTCTAATTTCACCACCATCTTCCTCCAATACTATCAGCATGTTCCTTTAGAGTCACAGTAAAGCCTGGGTTGTGGCTAGAAAACATGCTCATGGCTTTGTTTACCTTGTACGCCAGGAAAACATTCAGTTGACTCACTATGCCACCAAGTTTGTGCTCCCCTTATTCTCTTCTCCTAGAGTCACATGGATTTCTTTCTCCCCATGAGGACAGGGATGTTATGACAGACAGTTTAGGCTCAGACAGGAAGTCATCTGGGGCGAATCCTGAAAGATGGCCCTCCTCTCTCTCCAGAGTTTCTGGGCCCTGAAGACTGGCTTCAAACGTGTACTGATCAGCCCTGTTAAGACAGATAGATGTACATGGGAAATGAACCTGGCTTCAAAGGGAACACCACTGGGATGAGAGCGAGAGATATCAAGAGGCGAAAATAGAGAGAGGTAGAGAGAGAATACGTAAAAAAATGTCATCGTCGCAGTTGAAGAAGAGATACAACAGCTGGGGTTGTTCTCCATTATCCCCTTGTGTAATCCGCTAGTTATATCTATGATTTGTGTGCATGCTTGTGTGTCTGTCTGGATGTAAGTCTCCCTGGATAAGAGCATCTGCTAAATTACAAAAATATAAAACATTTAAATGTCTGTTTGTCTTGGTGGTATGTATGTGTTCTTGTGTCACAAATAATGATTCTGTCAGCATATGTGCTAAGATGACTGACAGAGATGCTGATTGTGTTAAACAGGCCTTTGATATGGTCCGGGGGATATCTGTGACTGCTTGCCCTGCCACCTTATGGTTTAATATCACATTTTGCACCGTATCTCCTTCTCCCAGAATAAATCAACTGAGGATGTTCTGACTCAAAATACCCCTTACAGATAAAAGCTAAAACACTTCTATTCTTCTCTGAGACACCTTGCCTCTGTATAGGGAAATATATGTATGTGCTGTGTGCTGTGTAATTCAATCACATAGGCTACATAGAGTGGCAAGAACACACTAGGTGGTCTACTGTGATAGTCGTGTCCAGTGAGGATTTGAAAACACTGAAGAAGGAAAAAAAGGTTTTTAAATGGTTCTTCATCAGCTCTTAAGGTTCCTTGTAGAAATCTTGACTGATAAAGAGCCTTTGAGTTAAGTGGGGGTTCTTGACATGACATCTACTGTTCTTCAGAATTCTAAAAGGTTGAAATTTATGGAAGCCTGCAGATGTGTCCCTTTCATAGCATATTCCCTGCTCATAAGTCAACATGCTCTGATTGATATGCATTACAATCTTCTGCATAAATATCCAAACGTTTTTTTCTTCTAATAAAAAAATGCATGCTACTCATTGATATGTTTGAAAATAGTTGCTATAATGAAATCTGGTATACTGAAGCTTGCCATATACTGTACAGTAGATGCATGGAAAGCCATGATTTCTCCTTGAGACATCAAATTGATGTTGAAAGCCCAGCAAAATGCTTTAACTGATTGATTTAATCTGCCTATGAACTCATAATGCTATTCCAAGTCGCAGGTGTAGTACAACGTAGCATATCATTGCTTGACTCCAAAACACCTGTCGTCTTTCTTTTTATATGACATGACTAAAAACGGTGGATACGTGGTTTATGTCCTGCTCTCATCTGATCCTCTGAGGTAAATTGCAGCATAGCTACATCATCATCTGATGGAACAATTTGGTGAGTATCAAAGTTGGCTAGATTCGTCTAGCGTAATTTATTATAATTTATTTTAAACCATATTCCTAAATGTCAGTAATTTGTCAGTGAACAGTATAGCTACTACCAAACTGATCTGACTTGACAGAGCACAGTAAGGTAGATAAAGTTATAACACAGACACAATGTTAAACCTGCAGTTATTAGTTAGTTAGCTATCTAGTTACCAGTATCTTTGGATATATCTACTAACGTTAGCTGTCTACAAGCTAGACAGTATTGCTTCTTTGGTTTACAGGGAACTCTCACACATAGTGCAGCTAGCTTGCTAGCTATTTAGCACCATGTGATGTTAGCTAGCTAGGTACATTATCTAAGTTAGATATCTACCAAGCTTGGTATGCTCGCACCAAGTCAGATCACAAAAGTATCTCTGGCCTAGGCAGATGAGTTAGCTAGCTAGCTTGGGTTTTCCAAGTTAGCTAGAAAACAAACTTTTCAGTAATATCATCATGTGAGGTGTTCGGTTTTGGTTCAAACAACTATTACATTTACATTTAAGTCATTTAGCAGACGCTCTTATCCAGAGCGACTTACAAATTGGTGCATTCACCTTATGACATCCTAAATACGAACAGTGACTTGCTAATGTTAGTACAACACAGTGGTGTACAGCAAACTTTTATGCCCGGTGTAGCTAACTAGCTATTTACGTTAGCTAGCATCATGCATGATATTAGCTATAACATATTAAGCTGACAATATTGGGGAAGGGACACAATTTAATGAAATATTGGATATATATTGGAGATGGCTAGTAATCTTGGTGATTGTTGTTTCACATGTGAATCAGTTATTCATAAGTGGGTTGTCCGTTTAATTATCTTTTCACTTTTTAGTCAGCAATGCCATGCCTATATTATGGGCCAATGAGCACCTCACGCTGGCAGTGAGAAATGTAGCTAGTAGGGTTTGCCAAACAGTGCCCCTTACTGCCAGTAATAAATAATAGCATATTTAATGGGTATTTTGTTTAAGTACCTATTTATTAATGTATCTCATTTAGATAATTAAAACAATAAATTAAAAAAGAATGAAGGTACAGAATGTATTTACAATATATATGATGGAATTAACTCTTAGAAAGTCACACAATTTGACATATTTGTCTGGTATTTTGAGGACCTATTTAGTTGATCTCATTTAGTTCATGAATAAAATACAATAGATTAATTAATTTACAGAATGTGTGGACATCATGGATTTACATAATTTATGGTTTATTCTCTCTCTCTCTTCTCTCTCTCTAGCTTTTGGAAGAGATGACAGCACTCATGCACAAGGACCTGGACAAGCTACTGATAACCAATCTGCCTAAAATGGCAGTCAACGTAGTTGAGAAGGCCCCAAAGAGTCCCCCGAAGATGTCATGTGCCCAGTTGCTAGATGGCTGCCGAACAGAGGTGGAGAAAGTAGGTCTGTGGTTTTATAGGGGGGTCCACTGATTTTTCAATAGTGGTGGGCAGGCTAGGTGGCACAACAGTGGATGCTTATTCATACTTGGGCAGAGAATGTTAAAGCAATGTTCAATAACAATATAGGAGGTGTGATGAATTAAGATGTTTAATTCTGTCTTTCAGGCCATATGGTCAATAGAGCTATATTCCTGCTGCCATATATCTTCAAAGAGGATCAGCACAGTTTTGGAACACTCATTACTTTTTTGTAAGCCATTAGTGCAGTGCTCTACGATTAGATTACTGTTCACTTCTTAGAATATACTGTACCTCTATTATTGAACAATGACTTTGATTTAAATTGTACTTTGAAATAAATGGAAATTATACTTTGTACTTTGAGTTTGAAATGAAATGGTACTTTGTTTGAAATTGTACATTCTACTTTGTTTTGTGCTTGGTTGTGTAATAAACTATTGGTATATTTGAGATGTGTTTAGTCATGATTGATTATTATTTCATTACAGTTTAAATAATTAATGTATTTTAATGAAAATTCCTGAAGAACCACCATATGAGAGAACCATTGGAGAACCAAATGTCTAGAGATCTACGTAGAACCATCAATGCTGTGCTTCAAAGGGTTGGGTTATGGTTAATTTATAAACATTTATGCTGTTTCCTTGTGTAACCAATAATGGATCTTTGTAGAACCTTTCATGCTGGATCCTTGTGAATCTAATAATGGATCTTTGGAGCTTTAGCATTTGTTTGTTTGTTGGTAGGGCTCTTTAAAGAACCATCCCATTTATGGTTCTTCAGTGATCCCAAACAATGTCCAATATTGGGTTCGATCCCCGGGACCACCCATACGTAGAATGTAGGCACACATGACTGTAAGTCGCTTTGGATAAAAGCGTCTGCTAAATGGCATATATTATTATTATTAAGAACCCTATTTGGTTCCAACTTGCACCTCTATTGTTGATGCATTTATTGTGTTGGAATAATGCGATGTCTACCCAATTCACACACGATAACGTACACACAGAATGTGAGCAACACGCACGTGTCCCACAATGGCTCAGTAACAACCTTGGCTGTTCTGTACAATTTCTGTGCATGTGTGTCTGTCTTTGTTTGTCCGCCTGCGTGTGTGTGTAGCCTATGTACACGTGCGGTCGTAGCCTGTTATTTGAATGAGTATTAGGTACGTCCATTATGAGCAGTCTTAGCTAACAGGTGTGTGCTGGACAAGAACATCTGGGCTGAAATGTGTTATCTCTGGCCATTTAATGAAGTTACCCTCTCTTCCTCCCATCCAGGTGGGCAGGCAATAACATTTGACAGAAGATGCGACGGGGGCCATGTCTCTTCAGATGGCTGGGGATAAGCATGGCGCTCCTCTCTCTGACCACCTACAGCTGGGCCCAGAAAACAGAAGGTACAGTAGATGGACAGGCCTTAACGGGATGTGTGAAGTTGGGTATTGTGACAGCAAATCAATCAATTTCCATTGTAAAATTGACAATTAAGTATCTATTCTATTATATAGAATGTTATATGTGCTGAGTGAAAACATGCATACTGTTTAAGGTAGACCTTTTCACTGGAGTGTATGCATGTGAGCTTTTTCGAAAAGCATAATAACAAAGAATCCAGAGATTGGCTGGTAAGATGGGGGGGTCAGGACAAATGACCAGGACAAATTGTCTGAGTTAAGCCAGGGGGTCGAGGGAGAGCAGAGCGGTAGCTAATTACTTTCTTGGATGGATGTATAGATATTCTCTATGATACTTAATCACGGTGCACTCACAGTAAGCTCCCTAGTGTCAAGCATTTCCCTCGTCATCAATATGACTCAAAAGGCATTATGTTAAATATTTATACATCCCTCATTACTGTCAGTACAGTTGAATTAGCTGGAGAAGAGGGTGCTCCTTGTAGTGTAATGTACTGTACAGTGAAAATATATACTTTGTAACACTCCATTAAAATGTTTCTGAGACAGTCAGTAAATTCTGAACTGAAAAGTACAATAACTAAAGACATAACCATACTTGACTTCCCCAGTGTGATACTGTTTCTAACTTGCCCCAAAGATGTTTTATTTTATTTAACTAGGCAAGTCCGTTAAGAATAAATTCTTGTTTACAATGATGACCTACTGGGGAACAGTGGGTTAACGGCCTTGTTCAGGAGCAGAATGACAGATTTTGACCTTGTCAGCTCAGGGATTCAAACCAGCAACCTTTCAGTTACTGGCCCAACACTCTAACCACTAGGCTACCTGCCGCCCCAGGATATGTCACTTTACTTCAAGAAGTGTCCTTATTTCCTTCCTTTCTTCATTTCTTCCTTTCTTCCTTTCTTCCTTTCTTCCTTTCTTCCTTCCTCCCTCCCTCCCTCCCTCCCTCCCTCCCTCCCTCCCTCCCTCCCTCCCTCCCTCCCTCCCTCCCTCCCTCCCCTCCCCCCTCCCTCCCTCCCTCCCTCCCTCCCTCCCTCCCTCCCTCCCTCCCTCCCTCCCTCCTGTATTACTAAAGTATGATAATTGTACAAAAATGGAATGGAGTGCCTCCTCAAGGTGAAAGCAAAGCATTGTGGGTTCCTTGTGGAAACTGTCTAGATGCATAAACACTCACTGTTGAGTGAGGAGAGTACTGGCCTAAAATATCATTGTTTTTATTACCCCTGGAATATGGATTTATTTGTACCGTTTCACAGTTTCTGTAAAGTTAGTCTTCTTTTAATGCATGGCTTACCTTGGAGAAACCACTGAAGGTAATGCCTTCAAAGCTGCAATCTTTCACAGTTTTATAGAGTTTTGGCTGGCACGCACATCAGCTCATTAATTAGCTCCTGTCACCTCGGGGGGAAGTGAGTTCCTGCTTAAATAAGTCCTTTTTTCAGAGCCTATGCGTGTCTGTGTGTGAGTGCATGTTGGAGTCTTTGTTTTGTCTGTATGCACTTAAGTGTGTTATGCGCATATGTGTTTGTGTGTGTGCAGTCGTAGCCTGTAATTTGAATGAGTGTTTGTATTACGTACGCCCATGTGTATGTTTGTGCTTTTCTTGCATCCACATGTTGAGCAGGCTTAGCAGAAGCCTGGTTGGCCTTCGCCTAATCAAACAAACAACAACAACAAAAATGATCTTCTGACCACATTCAATCTCTTTGTGGGTAATTGAGTCTAGGCTGAGGTCTGACAATTTTACATATTTCCACTAGCCATTGTCAAGTATTTAACATGTAATTTGATGTAACATAAAAGTCGATGGGAGAGTGTGGTAGCTAATGTTATTTTGAACTAGTGCATTTAGAACCGGTATCCTCAGTCAGAGTTGTTGCACTTAAACTTACATCTCTTATGTATCTACTCCATATGGATGTAAGTGACCAGACTGGCACATGATTATATATTTCCTGTACTTGTCCTCCTCGCCTCTGTATTTATCTCACGGTACGGTGACCTGCTCCTGTATCAGTGGAGCTTCAGCCCACTGATTATAACTGGGGATGCAGCCTATAATTTGAATGAATACAGACGGGATAATTACACAGGGAGCAGGTAGGAATTAGAGGTAGTTAAAACAATCACAAGTGAGAGTTGATTGGATCACTGCGTGGAAACACGGACGCTTGTTGAAGCATGAGAGGGAACAGTGTCTGTGATGTGTTTATGAGAATGTGTGCATTCGTGTGTGTGTGTGTGTGTGTGTGTGTGTGTGTGTGTGTGTGTGTGTGTGTGTGTGTGTGTGTGTGTGTGTGTGTGTGTGTGTGTGTGTGTGTGTGTGTGTGTGTGTGTGTGTGTGTGTGTGTGTGTGTGTGTGTGTGTGTGTGTGTGTGTGTGTGTGTGTGTGTGTGTGTGTGTGTGTGTGTGTGTGTGTGTGTGTGTGCGTGCGTGCGTGCGTGTGTGTGTGTGCGTGTGAGTGTGTTCCCAACTGTGCATGTGGGTGCTTATTTTCTCAGTGTCACCTTGGTTTGAGCGGGCCTTCTTAGGCCATTTCCAACCATAAATCTCCCTGTCTATAGTCTCACTGTCCGTTTGTTGTCTGTCTGTCAGCATTCAAGGGTACAACAAGGTTGTTACAGTATACAAAAAACATGCAACAATAAAGCATGGAAATTACATGAATTAATAAAGATAAGAGAATAGTTATCGCACAGCTCTTTGTTTCTCTTTCCGCCTTTCTACAGTATGTCCCATCCTCATGTTTCTTTCATCCTCTCTTTCCTAGAGCTCTTTCTTCACCTTCTCATCTCCACTTTGCCTCATATGCTTTAACTGTATTATATCTCTGACAGTCACAGTCTGAATACTGTGAGTCTGTCTGAACAGTGTGGCATGGCGCTATGCAATGCAGTATTCCCATCATGCATATCCCCTGTCTGTCCATCCACTGTCTGTCTCTATGAGGATCAGCGATCAGCAGGCCCCATAGCTTAGGAAAGGATCATGAAAGGTCAAGCCTCAATCTGGATGACAACGCACAAACCTTTCTGATACCTCTCTCTACCTCTCTATACAATCACTCAAAATCTCCTGATGTTTTGTGTGTGTGTGTGTGTGTGTGTGTACATGGACTTATTTCTGTGGTAATAGACTGTACTAATGACAAGCGGCTATTATCTTTGAAGGGTTTCATCACTAGTATGTTTATTATGTCTCTCTTGAGGCTTTGATGGTTGCCCTATTCTCAGTAAATAATTGTGGGTGTATGTTGACAGCCATCCCAGCTACCCAAAAATTGGTTCTGTGAAAGTTCTCAAAACGTTAATTTGGTTGCAGCAAATGTTATCATAATACAAAAACTGTCCGGTTGTACTTATGATTATACAATGTTTGTACAAAACCTTTGCCTGATGTTGCAAGAACCTTTCCAGAACTTTACTCTCACATTTTGTTTCCGGCAGTATGTTCTAAAAACATTACTGGTACATTGTGTTATTTGATTACCTGGACACCTAAAGTTAGATAAATCCTTTACTAGAACTTAATGGGGAATCTTAGCTAATATTCTGGGAATATTAATGGTTTGCTGGGATGTGTCCTCTCCTCAGACTCCATCTAACCTTCTCTCTCATCCCCTTCCTTCCTCTCTCTCTCT
Organism: Oncorhynchus gorbuscha; assembly: GCF_021184085.1. Classification (NCBI taxonomy): domain Eukaryota; kingdom Metazoa; phylum Chordata; class Actinopteri; order Salmoniformes; family Salmonidae; genus Oncorhynchus; species Oncorhynchus gorbuscha. The sequence goes on along the minus strand of NC_060180.1, from coordinate 16,409,374 downwards.
CTCTCTCTCTCTCTCTCTCTCTCTCTCTCTCTCTCTCTCTCTCTCTCTCTCTCTCTCTCTCTCTCTCTCTCTCTCTCTCTCTCTCTCTCTCTCTCTCTCTCTCTCTCTCTCTCTGTCTCTGTCTGAAATTGTTTCTCTATTTTGGGGATTGTTTGATTAGAGGCCAGATGCGCAGACTCTGTCTAGCAGTAGCAGCCTCTAGCTGTGGGGGCAGTGGAGCGGCTGTGTGGATGTATGTTTTAATCTGGCAGCCAGCAGGCTGTAATCAGGCTCGGTGTGGCACAGGAGGATGGGGGTTTGCTCGGCTTGGCTGAGCCTGAACTTGGCCTCTCCTGGAGCTCAACTGGTCCATGTGCAGGATCAACTCCGAGCAGTTCAATGGGAGTGTGATTGCAACACTCGAAGCAATGTCCTTTTTAACATCGATCTTGCTTTTTTCCCTCAAGTTAAGGAGAATGGTTGTATATGATCTGAGTAATGCTCTCTGTAACTGTTTTCTAAACCCACCTGAGGACCTGTAAGGTAAAGAATCTGTTGATGTGCCCTTCAGCAAGGCACTTAACCCTAACGGCTGCTGTAAGTCACGCTGGATACGAGCGTCTGCTAAATGAGTAAAATGGAAATGTGGCATAAAAGTGTCAATCTGCAGTTAAAACAATAAAGCGGGAACCCCACCACTTCTTTGGTAAACAGCTATGGGATGGGGCTGGAGAAATGTAAACACTCTCAAATTCATATAAATTGAGGCAGGCAACACTGAACAATCGGTGAGAGCACCAGCTTTTCCGGTCGACTGTGTGGTCACGCTCTCCGTAGCCGATGTGAGTAAGACCTTTAATCCTTAAGAGTCTATTGATACACCTGTGCGCAAATCTACTGTGCCTTCAAAAAGTATTCATACCCATTGACTTATTCCACATTTTGTTGTTACAGCCCTAATTCAAAATGGATTAAATATGCATTTTTCTCACCCATCTACTCACAATACCCCATAATGACAAAGTGAAAACATGTTTTTAGACATTTCTGTCAAATGTATTTAAAATGAAATTCCAGAAATATCTAATTTACATAAGTATTCACACCCTTGAGTCAATACTTTGTAGAAGCGCTGTTAGCGCTTCTTTCTGGGTAAGTCTTTCTGGGTAAGTCTCTAAGAGCTTTCCACACCTGGCTTGTACAGCATTTGCCCATTATTCTTTAAAAAATTATTCAGACTCAGTCAAATTGGTTCTTGGTCATTGTTGGACAATCATTTTAAGGTCTTGCCATAGATTTTCAAGTAGATTTAAGTCCATACTATAACTCGACCACTCGGGAACATTCACTGTCTTCTTGGTAAGCAACTCTAGTGTAGGTTTGGCCTTGTGTTTTAGGTTATTGTCCTGCTGAAAGGTAAATTAATCTCCCAGTGTCTGGTGGAAAGCAGACTGAACCAGGTTTTCCTTTGGGATTTTAGCTGTGCTTAGCTATATCATTAATTTTTTTTATCCTGAAAAACACCCCAGTCCTTAACGATGACAAGCATACTCATAACATAATGCAGCCACCACTATGCTTGAAAATATGGAGAGTGGCTCTACCTGATGCTGTATTTAGAGCTCACAGTGAATAAGGTGAGCGGTAGCTGCCTGAGTTACAGTGTATTCGGAAAATATTCAGACCCCTTAACTTTTTCCACATTTTTTTTCATTTCCGATTCTGTTATTTAAAAAGGTATTTTAAAAATAATAATTATCATCAATATACACACAATAACCCATCATGACAAAGCAAAAAATGTTTTTTAGAAATTGTTGCAAATTTATAAAAAAAATATCAAAATGAAATACCACATTTACATAAGTATTCAGACCCTTTACTTTGTGAAGCACCTTTAGCAGCGATTACATCTTCAAGCCTTCTTGGGTATGAAGCTACAAGTTTGGCACACCTGTATTTGGGGAGTTTCTCCCATTCTTCTCTGCAGATCCTCTCAAGCTGGGGAGCGTCGATGCACAGCTATTTTCAGGTCTCTCCAGTTATGTTCGATCAGGTTCAAGCCTGGGATATAGCTGGGCCACTCAAAGACATTCAGAGACTTGTCCCGAAGCCACTCCTGCATTGTCTTGGCTGTGTGCTTAGGGTCGTTGTCCTGTTGGAAGGTGAACCTTCGCCTAAGCACTCTGGAGCAGGTTTTCTTCAAGGATCTCTCTGTACTTTGCTCCGCTCATCTTTCCCTCGATCCTAACAAACAACCCCAGAGCATGATGTTCTGAGTCCTTTAGGGGCCTTTTGGCAAACTCCAAACTCCAAATGTTATTTGTTTTGTCCACATGGTTAGCAGATGTTAATGCAAGTGTAGCGAAATGCTTGTTCTTCTTGTTCCGACAATGCAGTAATAACCAACGAGTAATCTAACCTAACAATTCCACAATAACTAACTTATACCCACAATGTAAAGGAATGAAAGATTATGTACATAAAATATATGAATGAGTGATGATACAGAACAGCATAGGCAATATGCAGTAGATGGTATCGAGTACAGTATATACATATGAGATGAGAAATGTAGGGTATGTAAAAATATAAAAGTGGCATTGTTTAAAGTGGCTAATGATACATGTATTACATAAAGATGGCAAGATGCAATAGATGATATAGAGTACAGTATATACATATGAGATGGGAAATGTAGGGTATGTAAAAATATAAAAGTGGCATTGTTTAAAGTGGCTAATGATACATGTATTACATCAAGATGGCAAGATGCAGTAGATGATATAGAGTACAGTGTATATACGTATACTTATGTAATTATTTGTAATATATTTGCAAAAAAAAAGTAAACCTGTTTTTGCTTTGTCGTTATGGGGTATTGTGTGTTTAACAAATTACGGAAAAAGGGAAGGGGTCTGAATACTTTCCGAATGCACCATATATCTATCATGAAAAAATCCAGCACTGCTATAGTGCAGTTTCTTTTGTTTTTACTGTTTTGTGGTTGCCATTGCCGTGACCTCCCTGTAACGCTTGTCGTTGCATGAAGAAGGAGTGGACCAAAGCGCAGCGTGGTACGTGTTCATGATCATTTATTTAAACTGAACACTGAGACAAAATAACAAAATGGAACAAAACGAACCAGTTCTATCTGGTGCAGACACAAAACAGAAAACAACTACCCACAAAAAACAGGTGGGAAAAGGCTACCTAAGTATTGTTCCCAATCAGAGACAACGATAGACAGCTGTCCCTGATTGAGAACCATACCCGGCCAAAACAAAGGAATACAAAACATAGAAAAATGAACATAGAATGCCCACCCAAAATCACACCCTGACCAAACCTAAATAGAGACATAAAAAGCTCTCTAAGGTCAGGGCGTGACACTCCCATTAAAATAAATATTCAGTAATTTTGAATGTTATATTGTTTTTGTTAATCTCTGAGCGATGTTCTATCGATTCCTGAGGTCATTTTATGTTTTCATGTGTATCTGATACTATTGCCGTTCAAGCAGGCAGAAATTCAGCCAGTGTGATATAGCTTAGCAATAAAGCTGCTCTCACTACAATGGAAGTTATTAGGAATCCGAATTTTAGATAGAAAAAAACATCTGTCATACAGTATATGTCAGATTTCAATACTGGCTGATGTCATAACGGCTTCTCTTGAATAAACCATTGATCATATTTTTTATGATATTCCTACCTCGAGAAATGTGCACGTTAACAGAGGGTCCACCACATTTTTCCTATTTGTTTTCCTCTTCAGTCCAGGCTGCATTGCATGGTGCTGTTGAATGGCTGTTGCAAATGTCAAATTCCACTCAATCCGCAGGTTGAACATGGTGAAATTGTTGACTCCTAAATTGATAGTGTAGTTTGTTTAGTGCAGTTTGTTTACAGTTAACTAACTACTTCACATGCTGATATTGACTTTGGTATTATTGTGTGTAGCTACGTTTGCTAGATAACTACCTACCTAGCTAGCCGGCCAGTCCACAGAGAGACCATTGCATTGTGGGTTTTGTAGTTGACTTGAGCTGCAACAGATTTCCACAACAATCTTCACATTTGCCACCAACCTTATTATGATGACAAAATGAAACATTTGTTCACCCAAAAATATTTTTTCTCACATATAAGTGTTACTTAACACTGCAAATGATAGGAATGAATGGTTTTGGGTGGATTTTTCCTTTAGCTGGCAATGGGCAGCGTTGAACAAATGCCTTCCCTGTCACTCTCAGCTCTTCACCAGCCAGCTGTTGCTGGCCCCAGACCAGGGTTCCCTGCTGCCCTTCTGGATGCCACTCTATGCAAGCAGATTACACTAAGCCCCCTGGGAAATTAAGAAGTCCCTGTTCAGTTCAGTCTTCAGTCCCTCATCTAGGCATCATGCCTGCCACAACAGGGATTGGCAGGGCCATAAATGTAACCTTTGACCTTGGAGTGTTTTAAGCTGATGACGATGATCAGTGACACTGAGGTTGGGCAATCTTCCAATCTTCTCACTGCTTGGAAAGTTGAGGTAAGGCGAGGGATATGGATTAGTTCAAGATTCCTCAGCTCTAGCCTTGAGAAAGAGAGAGGTGACATTGGAAAGGGACTCTCAGACAATTGCTCTCCGTCATCAAGGTTTAATATTTATTTAAAGGGCAGTAGTATTTATGAGTGCATAAGGAGGTATTAAAGGTTTTATGAGATGAAAGACCTGGTGTAAAACTGCCTGGAAGAAAGCCATTCATCTACAGGAGTAGTGTTCTCTCCTTTCATTCTCTGTCTCTGATGGGAAGAGACTGTCTGTGGCTGGAGAATACTGTCTTAGTTATTCTGACAATATCAATATGGATTGGATTGTGTTTATATATGCATTACTAGTTAGTTGAAAAGATGGCCCAGGTGTCCATCGGTGGTGTGAGACAATGCGTTATTATGGGAACAACTCCCATCAAATAATTATGAACAAACTTAATTCCCCATCAGCTAAAATGTGTTTTAAGAACGTTGAGTGAGCCGTGGCTATTTGATTTAGTTACTTTTTTCAGATGAAGTTGTGAAAACGCAGAGGGCACTGATTTCATAGGCAGCTAAAAAAAACCATTGTGAATATAAAATGTCAGTGGGCAGCATTATCTCAGTGGTGCCTTGTCTGAGTGCTCTGGTAATGCAGTGCTGATTCAAATGTCCTTTAAAGAATTAAGGCACTGTCTATTTCTGCTTCTGTCTAAGCCTGCTTCTTCTGAAAATACCTTGAAATATTTTGCAGCTTTTATATCCCAGTCATGGAACAAGGTAAGATCTTGCACAAAAACAACCACATCACATCTAAAACAGGCTAGTTGTGCCTCCATCCATCTCTGAGCCCAGTTCTTTTGTGAGGAAAAACGATAAACATTTATTAATTGAAGTTTTGTAGCTTAAGGGGGAATCGGCATGTTGATTAGTGCAGGATATTATCTCCTCAAATGAAAGCAAATTACCCCGAGGTTCTAATTAGAATATTTAGATTGTCCTTGGACTAAGCTCCTGGAGTATATAGTGCCTTGATTACCAATTACTGATGGAATACTGTGTCTTTAACATGTTCTGTTTTTCCTCCTATACTTCGACTAATTTGGCTGTGAACAAAAGAGATATATCCATTAAAGCAATGTTCCCCTCTCTATGGTTTGTGAGATGGCTAATTAAACATGAGTCTAGATGCTTCGGTGCTCGTTGATTTGCTTTGCTAATCCTAATTGTGGATAGACGTTTGTTGTTGAATGAATTATTATTCGATGTCTATTGCACTAATGCTATGCATTGTCTGGAGGTACAGTTACTGCAGTGCTTGTTGATCAGGTTGGTGTCCCTCCCTTCTGTGCCTTCAGAAACCCATCTATAGACAATACCCCATAATGACGAAGAGAAAACATGTTTTTAGAAATTTTAGCAAATGTATTGAAAAATGAATACAGAAATATCTCATTCACATAAGTATTCACACCCCTGAGTCAATACATGTTATAATCACCTTTGCAGCAATTATAGCTGTGAGTCTTTCTGGGTAAGTCTCTAAGAGCTTTGCACATCTGATTTGTAAAACATTTGCCTGTTATTTTCTTAATTCTTCAAGCTCTGTCAAGTTGGTTGTTGATCATTGCTTAAACAGACATTTTCATGTCCTGCAATAGATTTTCAAGTCAATTTAAGTCAAAACTGTAACTAGGCCACTCAGCAACTTTCAAAGTCATCTTGGTAAGCAACTCCAGTGTATATTTGGCCTTGTGTTTTAGGTTATTGTCCTGCTGAATGGTAAAATTGTCTCCCGGTGTCAGGCGTGTGCGTACTTGTGGTGAAGTCAGCTGCAGGAGAGCAGAGAATTGTGAACAGGCACACACTTTATTACGGCAGGAGAGATATACAGATGGACGCAGCTGCGTCAAAAACCTCCTTAAGCCAACAGGGCAAAGTGTATAGCGCGCACAAATATCACACAACATAAATGTATAGCAATACAAATAAGCTTAGTGAAAACACATGGAAAATAACAAACGCTTAGCCTAGTGTGTACAACATGTAACACACAAATAGTTTCACACAAAGACATGAGGGGGAACAGAGGAATAAAAACATGTAGGGTGATTGGGGAAACCAGGTGTGAATGGAACAAGACAAAACCAATGGATAATTGAACAATGGAGCGGCGATGGCTAGAAAGCCGGTGACATCGACCGCCGAACGGCGCCCGAACATGGAGAGGAGCTGACTCGACGGAAGTCGTGACACCCAGTGTCTGTTGGAAAGCAGACTGAACCAGGATGTACTCTAGGTTTTTGCCTACGCTTACCTCTATTCCATTTATTTTTATCCCCCCAAAAAACTCCCTTGCCGATGACAAGCATATCCATAACATGATGCAGCCACTACCATGTTTGAAAATATGAAGAGTGATACACTCTGTATCTTTGTGTTCTTATATTTGCCCCAAACATAAAGTTTTGTATTAAGGAAATAGTGTTAATTTCTTTGCCATATTTTTAGCAGTTTTACAGTGCCTTATTCTAAAACAGGATGTCTGTTTTGGAATATTTATGTTCCCTACAGTCTTCCTTCTTTTCACTCTGCCACTTAGGTAAAGTGGAGAAACTACAATGTTGTTGATCCGTCCTCAGTTTTCTCCTATTACAGCCATTCAACTCTGTAACTGTTTTAGTCACAATTGGCCTGATGGTGAAATCCCTGAGCGGTTTATTTCCTCTCCGGTAACCGAGTTAGGAAGGACGCCTGTATCTCTGTAGTGACTTATCCACAGTGTAATTAATAGCTTAACAATGCTCAAAGGGATATTCAATGTATTGTTTTTTTCCATCTACCAATAGGTTCCCTTTGCGAGGCATTGGAAAACCTCCCTGGTCTCTGTGGTTGAATCTATGTTTGAAATTCACTGCTCGACTGGGGGGTACAGAGATGAGGTAGTCATTCAAAAATCATGGTAAACACCGTTATAGCACACAAAGGGAGTCCATGCAAGTTATTATGTGACTTTGTTAAGCACATTTTTACTCCTGAACTTATTTAGGCTTGCCATAACAAAGGGGTTGAATATTAAAATAAAAAAATATGTAAAAAAATTCACCTTCATTTAACCAGGTAGGCTAGTTGAGAACAAGTTCTCATTTACAACTGCGACCTGGCCAAGATAAAGCAAAGCAGTTCGACACATACAATAACACAGTTACACATGGAATAAACAAACATACAGTCAATAATATAGTAACAAAAATAATTACATTTCAGCATTTTGTTTTAATTCATTTGTAAAAGTTTCTCAAAACATACTTACTTTATTTAACCCTTAATTTACCAGGTAAGTTGACTGAGAACACATTCCCATTTACAGCAATGACCCGGGGAATAGTTACAGGGATGAATGAGTAGCTGGGGATGATGAGGTGGCCATGATGTTAGGGGCTGATTGGACATTTAGGAAGACTTCCCCTTACACAGGGCAATGTCCCCAATCACTGCCCTGGGGTATTGGGATATTGTTTTCAGACCAGAGGAAAGAGTGCCTCCTACTGGCCCTCCAACACCACTTCCAGCAGCATCTGGTCTCCCTTCCAGGGACCAACTAAGTCCAAACCTGCTTAGGTATGCTGCTGGCCAATTCCACTTTGACATTATGGGGCATTGTGTGTATGCCAGTGACACAAAATCTCAATTTAATCTATTTTAAATCCAGGCTGTAACACAACAAAATGTGGAAAAAATAAAGGGGTGCGAATACTTTCTGAAGACACTGTATGTGATCCTAATTGTGGAAAGACCATGATGTTGAGATCATTGTTCCTGAAAGATGTCATTCTTGTTCTTAAAGTATATCCCTCTATTTCAGACAATTGTAACCTAATGCTTTTTTCCTGGTTATTGTATGATTGTCTCAAGTATAGGCCACATTTCCCATGCATCTACCACTAAGTGGCTTCACTGGAGGTGCATCAATGGGATGTTCAGCATAGCCCTGTAAATACCTTTGGTCACATTGAATTGGACATGCAGTCCTGGTAGATACCCAGGCCTCTGGTTACTGAGATACTGATGATCAGTAAAGAGTGTCAAGTCATCAGAGTATCATGTTACCCATGACACACCATGCTGTCGCACCCTCACGCTCAGTCCACTTAGGACTGTTGGGGACTCATTTTGACCCTTTTCTCTCTCAGCTATAGTGTCTTGCTGCAGAATATACAGTATCTCTTTACTAAGCATATTTGGGCTCAATCTTCTCAGAAAAGGAATCCAAATGTGTTGAATTAATTGGTTGTTGACCCTTATTGCAGTTTGGTTTTAGTTCTCTGTACGTTGTCCCCTCCTGTAGAATAGTTAAACGTATGTTCCAAGCTAGCCTCCACTCCCCCTGATATTCTCTGTTTGTATTGATTTTCACTTGAAGATCATTCTCTATACACTTGGTCCAACACTCCTGTGTGTGTGTGTGTGTGTGTGTGTGTGTGTGTGTGTGTGTGTGTGTGTGTGTGTGTGTGTGTGTGTGTGTGTGTGTGTGTGTGTGTGTGTGTGTGTGTGTGTGTGTGTGTGTGTGTGTGTGTGTGTGTGTGTGTGTGTGTGCGCACGCGCGCACGGGGGAGGGAGCGAGAGAGGTACATGTCCTCCCATCTCCCTCTGCCATTCCTCTTTCTCTGTCCTTCCCTTGGGTGTGTCTGACCCCACCTGCCTTTCGCTGTATCTCTATGTCTTATTTTTCTCACTGTCTTACACGTCGATTCAGAGCATCCCAAACATGTTCAATGGGTGACATGTCTGGTGAGTCTTCAGGCCATGGAAGAACTGGGACATTTTCAACTTCCAGAAATTGTGTACAGATCCTTGCGACATGGGGCTGTGCATTATCATGCTGAAACATGAGGTGATGGCAGAGGATGAATGGCACGGCAATGGGCCTCAGGATCTCTTCACGGTACCTCTGTGCATTCAAATTGTCATGGGTAAAATGCAATTGTGTTTATTGTCCGTAGCTTATGTTTGCCCATACCCATACCCCAACACCACCGTGGGGGATTCTGATCACAACGTTGACATCAGGAAACCACTCACCCATATGACGCCATACACGCTGTCTGCCATCTGCCCGGTATAGTTGAACCCGAGATTCATTCACGATAAGGACACTTCTCCAGCATGCCAATGGCCATCGAAGGTGAGCATTTGCCCACTGAAGTCGGTTACGACGTCGAACTGCAGTCAGGTCAAGACCCTGGTGAGAACGACAAGCATACAGATGAGCTTCCCTGAGACTGGTTTCTGACTGTTTGTGCAGTCATTCTTTGTTTGTACAAACCCACAGTTTCATCAGCTATCCGGGTGAGTGGTTTCAGATGGTCCCGCAGTTGAAGAAGCTGGATGTTGAGGTCCTTGGCTGGTGTGGTTACAAGTGCTCTGGCTGTTTAGACGTACTGCCAAATTCTATAAAACAACATTGGAGGCAGCTTATGGTAGAGAAAGGAACATTAAATTGCATGTCAACAGCTCTGGTGAACATTCCTGCAGTCAGCTTACCAATTGCACGCTCCCTTCAAAACATGAGACATCTGTGACATTGTGTTGTGCACATTTTAGAGTGGCCTTTTCTGTCAAGGTGCACCTGTGTAATGCTGTTTAATCAGCTACTTGATATGCCACACCTGTCAGATGGATTATCTTGGAAAATAGAAATGCTCACTAACAGGGATGTAAACACATTTGTGCACAAAATTTGAGAGAAATAAGCTTTTTGTGCATGTGGAACATTTAAGTGATCCTTTATTTCAGCTCATGAAACATGGGAGCAACACTTTACATATTGTCCAGTATATTATGACAAGCAGTGGTGTAAAGTACTAAAGTAAAAATACTTTAAAGTACTACTTAAGTAGTTTTTTTTTATATATCTGTACTTTACTATTTTATATTTTTGACTATTTTACTTTTCACTACATTTAAAAAAAAAGAAAATTACCCCATACATTTTCCCTGACACACAAAATTACTAGTTACATTGTTAAATGCTTAGCAGGACAGCAATAGGGTCCAATTTACACACTTATCAAGAGAACATCCATTAAAAAAATCTATATATATATATATACAGTGTATAAATTGATCCCATCTGGTTTAGTTAATATAAGGAATTTTAAATGATTTATACTTTTACTTTTGATACTTAAGTATATTTGAGCAATTACATTTACTTTTAACACTTAAGTATATTTAAAACCAAATACTTTTACTCTCATAATATTTTTCTGGGTGACTTGCACTTTTACTTGAGTCATTTTCTATTACGTATCTTTACTTTTACTAAAGTATGACAATTGCGTACTTTTTCCACCACTGGCGACAAGCTGTGTGTTCTTCCAAATATGTTCGCTTTCCTGCTTGCTGGCTGCACAATGCACTCCTTGTGGTTTTTGTTCTTGTACCCCTTTCCCTATTGGACCAAGTTAACTCAATGCATACCGCCTGACATCACAATTGAGCTTTTTAGGATTTGCCCTGGCCTGACAGATATGTCGATACATCTATAAGCAGCTTTGCCGTGGTGTGTGTATATGCCTATACCAACTTCAACAGTAGCCTTCATTAGCAACCTGAGGAACGTTACAGCCTATGGTATTTAGGAATTTCAGCATGACTAAGCTATGTTTACTATGAATACAGAATTCCAGGGGTGGGACAGTGATTGGAACCATCTCTGATATTCTCTTCTAACTCTGGGACGCCACCCGAGAGGGAAGAGTCCCAGATGAAGAATGTCAGAAAACAAACACACAAACACCCTGGAACAAATGTAAACACCAGATGAAATATGGTGTTCTCTTTTCTCTTTGGCTTTGTAGTCAACATGTGTCTCTTGACTGTGCTGACTTTAAAGCTGATGTGGTTATTATGTGTGTGTGTGTATATGTGTGTGTGTGTGTGTGTGTGTCTTGCTGCCCTTCTGCTGCAGTGTGTGCTCTAATCTCAACAGGGGACCATTAACAGAGCAATACAAGCCATTGTTCTTCCTCCCTGCTGGAGAATATTCTTCTCAAAGCAGGCTTTTGACATTACTACACACACACACACACACACACACATGCGCACACGCACACGCACACAGATGCAATAAAACCAACCGACTCCTTGGGATCCGAAGGTCTTGCTAAAGGTCTCATTTTAAGAGACATTCTGCACACACACATAGTTACACACATACACCTACACACACACATACACACACACCCTCATACACGCCTAAACATACTCCCACTCTCCCTTTCTCTCCACATATTTGCTCAGAGCTGATGAGCATACTCATTTTCATGTGCTGTGTTGTGTATGCCTCAGATTGGTAGGTCGGACCACTTTCTATTTTTGTCTGAATCAAAGGAAATGTAGATCTCTCTGTTTCTCCAGCAGATGCATTCATTAATCTAATTGCTGTGAAATTGTAGGAAATCTGAACTCCTATATCAGAGCTCATACTCCTACTCCTAACAGATTAGCTGTGCAGTTACAAAATGACTGAAATGAGATGAGCGGTGTGTCACCTTACTGATGAATTAAACTCTGAATTAATACACACATAGACAGCATACAGAAGAATGCTTTTTCTCTGTCACATTTCAAATGAATGTGCATCCACCTGAAGTCGAAAATGGACACAAACTGGATGTAAAGAATACACAATTTCATGAAACAACTGAACTTTCAAATATTGTGGCACCCCATATGGCCATTGAATCACTAATTATCATGCGTAGCTGTGCTAGAGAAAAAAACCAAATGGATATAACAGCGAATTCAAGCCTGCAGTTGTATTACTGATTCATGTGCACTTTTAAACCTTCACATTACTGGAAGGGCTCGTGGCCATGAATATTTGATGGGAAAACGATCTGCCCGTTCGCACCTAGCGACAGGTGTTTAGTTGCGTAAGAGGAGTTAAGCAACAGACTGCCATTGAGGAACCTTAGAGGGGCCTATTTTCTCTGTCCCTCTCTGATGACACACAGACATATTGTAAGGAGACACCTGGGCTGGACAACAGATCACATGTGTTCCTCAACATGCCGTAGACCGGGACAATAGTTGCTGAATGAGTTATAGTGAGAGTCAACTTGTTCTCCATATGCAGTAAACATTCTCCTTGAACCTGGTCTCTCAGCATCTCTAAGAATGTCACTGCTGATGTCAGTAAGGTACATACTGGACATGGGCCATAATATGTGCCTTTTATAAAGTGTGCCATTATGTAATTATGTGGGAAATTCCTTTCTTGGCTGCCAGTAAGGTGCATAGGTTCGTCATATTTGTCTCTAAACAGTGTGCTATTAAGTAATTAAGTGGGAAATGATTTTCTTGGAGAAAGACAGCAATACTTAGATGGTACTGTACTAACGTCAGTAAGGTATAGCTTGAGGAAATTATGCTTGGTTATTGTTTCTGTATGTATGTATGCATGTATTTATGTATGTATGTAATGTAATGTAATGTAATGGTATGTATGTAATTTTCATCATAGGTACACTTCAACTATGACGGACAAAATTAGGAAACAAAATCCAGAAAATCACATTGTAGGATTTTTAATGAGTTTATTTGCAAATGATGGTGGAAAATAATTATTTGGTCAATAACAAAAGTTTATCTCAATACTTTGTTAAATACCCTTTGTTGGCAATGACAGAGGTCAAATGTTTTCTGTAAGTCTTCACAAGGTTTTCACACACTGTTGCTGGTATTTTGGCCCATTCCTCCATGCAGATCTCCTCTTGAGCAGTGATGTTTTGGGGCTGTTGCTGGGCAACACGGACTTTCAACTCCCTCCAAAGATTTTCTATGGGGTTGAGATTTGGAGACTGGCTAGGCCACTCCAGGACCTTGAAATGCTTCTTACAAAGCCACTCCTTCGTTGCCCGGGCCGTGGGTTTGGGATCATTGTCATGCTGAAAGACCCAGCCACGTTTCATCTTCAATGCCCTTGCTGATGGAAGGAGGTTTTCACTCAAAATATCACGATACATGGCCCCATTCAGTCTTTCCTTTACACGGATCAGTCGTCCTGGTCCCTTTGCAGAAAAACAGCCCCAAAGCATGATGTTTCCACCCCCATGCTTCACAGTAGGTATGGTGTTCTTTGGATGCAACTCAGCATTCTTTGTCCTCCAAACACGACAAGTTGAGTTTTTACCAAAACGTTATATTTTGGTTTCATCTGACCATATGACATTCTCCCAATCTTCTTCTGGATCATCCAAATGCTATCTAGCAAACTTCAGACGGGCCTGGACAAGTACTGGCTTAAGCAGGGGGACACGTCTGGCACTGCAGGATTTGAGTCCCTGGCGGCGTAGTGTGTTACTGATGGTAGGCTTTGTTACTTTGGTCCCAGCTCTCTGCAGGTCATTCACTAGGTCCCCCTGTGTGGTTCTGTGAGAGCCAGAAATCTTGCTTGTTTGTAGGTGACCAAATACTTATTTTCCACCATAATTTGCAAATAAATTAATTAAACATCCTACAATGTGATTTTCTGGAAAAAAAATTTTCTCATTTTGTCTGTCATAGTTGAAGTGTACCTATGATGAAAATTACAGGCCTCTCATCTTTTTAAGTGGGAGAACTTGCACAATTGGTGTCTGACTAAATACTTTTTTGCCCCACTGTATGTATGTATGTATGTATGTATGTATGTATGTATGTATGTATGTATGTATGTATGTATGTATGTATGTATGTATGTATGTATGTATGTATGTATGTATGTATGTATGTATGTATGTATGTATGTATGTATGTATGTATGTATGTATGTATGTATGTATGTATGTATGTATGTATGTATGTATGTATGTATGTATGTATGTGCATGCCTCTGAAGAGTTCACTTAAGTAATTATGTTCAAAACAAACACTTATCATGAGTTTTTAAGTCAGAAAATGTATGCAACAATTTAAGATGGCCCCTTTAAGTAATATATGGTAATATATGTAATTATTTCCAAACTACAGTTATCATTTCCAAACTACAAGAAAAAAGGCTAACTATGTTGTGGTGGATGTATCTTGTTTCCTACTCCCATGCCAAATGAAGTCCATCTAAATATTGCTTTTATAGAGATGTTATTTTGATTCACTGACTCTATTCCTTCACTCCACTCCCCCCTTTCCTCTCCTGTTTTTATCTCTCTCTCTCCTCTAACATCAAACCTCTCCTCCAAACCATCATGCTATTCTTTTCTCCCATGATTCTTTTCTGCTTTCCTTCTATGGCACCATTAACCCTGACCTCTAAAGACTGGCAGTATGAGGGTAAGAGGGTAGACCTTCACTTTTCCTCTCTCTCGCTCTCCCTTTCTCTCGGCATTAAGTGTATATTGACTCTCAACTAGGGTTGCAAAGCTACCGGTAATTTAACAAAGCTAATAAACAGTTTACCTATGTCAATCTATGGTAACTTTGGTAATTTATACTTGGATAACAAAAAAAGATGTGTATATTAAACATCAATGGTATTCACTAAGTTGATGGTTTATGTTTAGGATAAAGTCATTCTTTGTCATTGTATTTTTTTAATCATCTTATTTTATATATTTTTATTTGTGATAAGGCCACACAGAGGGCCAGAGATAATTACAGACCAAAAAGGACACTAAATGTCTTGTTGTTAATTATATAAAATCATTGATAACCAAAATGCTGGTAGTTTACTGGCAAACGTTTTTCAGTAATATACCCTACCTTTGCAACCCTTCTCAATACCTTTCTCCTGTCTTTCTCTGTCATACAGTCATCACTGAAGCGCAATTCTCTCTTTGTACTCTGAGTAGTTCCCATCTGTGCATCTCCTGTACTGGACACTGTGCTCGTGTTGTCACCCACATGGTTGTCATATATTGTCATCATGTATTGTAGTGAATTGGTCATCACTGTGCTTTTGTGTCAGTGTCGTTCAACCCATTGATGTTCTTCAACAGTCATAGAAATGATGCAACCATTCTTAATCAGTTATGACAATTTATGTCAGCGTATAACATAAGGCTCTTTGTGGTGTTAATGTGTTTTATTGCATTCTCTCTCCGCATACAGAGTGTAAACTGTCTCGGTCAGGTCCCCCTGCTACCATAGTGACCATCGATGAAGAGAGCCCCAATGGTATGTACTACCTTTTTGTTTTCTCTGTACAGTACCTGCTGTTCAATATAGACCATAACATACAATTACAACACAGAGTTGAAGTACCGGTACTTGGATTTCTAAGTTAAGAGTCACCTGGTATGCTACTGGGTGGCCATTCAAACCTCTACACAAGATCCCAGGCTAGGAGCCTCTGTGCTCCTGTTGAGAACACATCTAGCTTAAAGACTTCAGTTACCTCTAGCACTATACTTTCTATTTACCTAATTAGCTCGATGAAAATCAACTTGTTGCAGGCACTTGTTATTGTGTACTATGTGTGTGTGTGTGTGTGTGAGTTGGCCTCCCCAGGCAGGGGACGTGTGTGCTTGGTACAGATGGTGTTTGTCGTGGTGGTGCGGTGTGGGGCTCCATTAGTGTATAGACCGCTCCCAACCGAGGACTGTACGGCTATGCATGGCTGTGTGCAACTGGTGACGGCTACAGCTCTGAGTGTGTTCAAGGACTCAGGGATGTCGCTAAACAGATGTGCACCAGTTTTTGGGGTCAAGTGTGCCGAAATCCTTCTCCAGTTTCCTCATTATTATCTTCCTCCACCTTTTGCCTCTCTTCCTCCTCCTCCTCCACTGCTAATATGGTTTTTGCTAGTGAGGTGAGATATTGCACCGTGCAGATTCATTTTATGTGTTTTTTTTCAACTGGTAAAAGGAATTTGGTTAAGAGTGAAGTAACTTCCAGCTGAGAAACAGGTGGACCTGCCTCAAAGTGGCTCCCTGCAGGAATAAGCTCTGCAGGTTAACAACATTTAATGAGCAGTTTTCAGTGAGCATGCTTTTCTGGGTCTGTTTATACAGTCAGTTTATTATTTCACACGCGCTTCACTGGGCTGTCACATCATACTGGAGTTGCCTCTCACAGGTGTGTGTGTGTGAGTGCACGAGCTCGACTCCATTTGCCTGTGCTCGTGCATCTCTGTTTCTGCTTTGCGGTTGTTTTGTTCTGGGTATGATTTATCGAAATTGAGAGCTGCATACATGTCCTTCCCAGCCCTACCTCTCCATACATGTCCTTCCCAGCCCTACCTCTCCATACACGTCCTTCCCAGCCCTACCTCTCCATACATGTCCTTCCCAGCCCTACCTCTCCATACATGTCCTTCCCAGCCCTACCTCTCCATACATGTCCTTCCCAGCCCTACCTCTCCATACATGTCCTTCCCAGCCCTACCTCTCCATACACGTCCTTCCCAGTCCTTCCCAGCCCTACCTCTCCAGTCCCCCTACCTCTCCATCCATACACGTCCTTCCCAGCCCTACCTCTACCATACATGTCCTACCTCTCCATACATGTCCTTCCCAGCCCTACCTCTCCATATGTGTTACTGTGATATGGCCATGATGGATTGTCTAGGGAATGTGTTAGACTGCCATGCATTCCCTTTTATATTAGTTTACGCCGGTCACCAGAAAAACTAACGGAATAATCATCAGTCCTTCACCATTTGCTTTGTCTGTAGGTTTCCAAGAAATGTCCTTGTTTTAGAATGTGTTTTGCATCACTTGAGGGACGAATACATCATAAGCCTTGTGATAGAAGACTTGAATCAGTTGCTGAAATTCTATTTTCAAAAGATTATTTCAATGGCCATTCATTGAAGAACAGAGTAGCCTGCACACTGCTCTTGCTCATATAACTTGTTTTTTTTAACCCGTTACACTCGTGGGAATTGGCCTATATGCATGTAGGGCCCAGTTCAAATGTTTCAAGCAGAAGAAATATGAGAAGCATATGCACAACTATAGTAGGAATTGAAAGGAAACCGAAAGTGAGGACACATTTTGAGCATTTGACATTTTCTGTACTTTTCGCAGCATTTGTCAATACCGAAATCTGACTCTTGATAGATTGAGTAACATAATAAGAATATACATGGAAAATGTGGGGATGTCCAACATAAGATAATAAAAAAAGGACAAGGGTTTGAGTAGATGTCTTAACTGCTGATTTGACTCAAGGAAATGAATGAATGTCACGTCACAACACAGTGTTAGCCTTTCACAAGGCACTTCGGTGAAACAGATTGTAATTTTGGTGTGCAAAGAATGGATCCATGAGCACATTCAGGTAATTGTTTTGTAGCCAATTTTCTTCACAATAGACAAACATCGGTATGTTTGCTGTACAATTACAAGTATGATATGGCGTCATTCCCCAAATTGTTCAGAGTAGAATAAGCCTATCATAAACATTAATACTGCAAATGACATGATTTTTATAATATTTATGCGTGTATGTGGTTTGCTTGCAAGGGATGTGTGGTTTGCTAGCATTACAACGAAACGGTATTTATTATAATCCTCAATGTCTCATCTTTCAGAACCCATCGAGTCCTCTTGATTTACAGCATTCCCGTCTCTCAGACGACAAAACGTTAGCAAAAGTAGCCAATGGGAGGGAGGGATGGGGGCATCTTCTTGTTGCGCTAGCCAATTAGTGTGAGGGAAGGGGGCATCTTCTTTTTGCGCCAGCCAATTAGCGGGAGGGATGGGGCATCTTCTTGTTGCGCTTGGTGCTCACACCAAATGTCTGTCAGTTGAATTCCATACAGCGCTGTAAAGAGGAGACATAGAGCTCTATCGTCATGTACAGCCCGTTACTGTACAGCCACTGCTTTCCAATTTAGGCACTTATCAATGACCAAACCGTATATGGATTGAAAAGTGCACAGCTTAAGTGTGGGCCTCTCTGCTATTGTCAGGGCTTTGAAAAAAAGCTCTGACGAAGGCCAAAAGGAATACATGTAAGCTTTAATAAAAAAGTGAAACAAGCGAGAGCAGTGTGCAGGTTTCTCTTTTCTTTGAAGTAATGCAACAAAACTCAGATGTGAGTGGCCATTCATTGGTATTGTGTGCTGTGGCATTATGGTGGGCCAAGGAAGGAACAGAAAACAATATTAATTCATGTTATGCAGGTGAATGAGGACCCAAAAGCGACTTGGCGAAAACAGAGTTTTTAATCCAGTAAAGTTACTTTACAAACAAAAGGCATAATACTACTCGTAATGACGAGAACAGACTGGAGACTTGATCAAGAACTGCAGGTTGCCTCGGGAAGGCACTTGAACGTAGCAGACTCAGACACCTGCTCACCACGCAGCATCTGAGGGAAACACGACACGACAGGGCAATACATAGACACAGCACGGTGAATAATAGACAAGGATCCGACAGGGCAGGAACGGAAAACAAGGAGAGAAATAGGGACTCTAATCAGGGAAAAGGATCGGGAACAGGTGTGGGAAGACTAAATGATGATTAGGGGAATAGGAACAGCTGGGAGCAGGAACGGAACGATAGAGAGAAGAGAGAGCGAGAGAGTGAGAGAGGGAGGGGGAGAGAGAGGGATAGAAAGAGGGAAAGAACCTAATAAGACCAGCAGAGGGAAACGAATAGAAGGGGAAGCACAGGGACAAGACATGATAATCAATGACAAAACATGACAATTCATGTCACTTTCTTTACTGCCTAGTACTTAACGTGCTCAAAGAGAGGTCTGAATAGCTTGAATGCCTCAATGTTTTTTCATGTTGTTGCTAAGGAAGAAATGGACCCAAATTTTGACGTCAATTTCCATTGTCAATCATACCATCATTGGTGTATTGAATGGGATAATGCAAATCAAATCAAATCAAATTTTATTTGTCACATACACATGGTTAGCAGATGTTAATGCGAGTGTAGCGAAATGCTTGTGCTTCTAGTTCCGACAATGCAGTGATAACCAACAAGTAATCTAACTAACAATTCCAAAACTACTGTCTTATACACAGTGTAAGGGGATAAGGAATATGTACATAAAGATATATGAATGAGTGATGGTACAGGGCAGCATACAGTAGATGGTATCGAGTACAGTATATACATATGAGATGAGTGTGTAGACAAAGTAAACAAAGTGGCATAGTTAAAGTGGCTAGTGATACATGTATTACCTAAGGATGCAGTCGATGATGTAGAGTACAGTATATACATATGCATATGAGATGAATAATGTAGGGTAAGTAACATTATATAAGGTAGCATTGTTTACAGTGGCTAGTGATATATTTACATCATTTCCCATCAATTCCCATTATTAAAATGGCTGGAGTTGGGTCAGTGTCAATGACAGTGTGTTGGCAGCAGCCACTCAATGTTAGTGGTGGCTGTTTAACAGTCTGATGACCTTGAGATAGAAGCTGTTTTTCAGTCTCTCGGTCCCAGCTTTGATGCACCTGTACTGACCTCGCCTTCTGGATGATAGCGGGGTGAACAGGCAGTGGTTCGGGTGGTTGATGTCCTTGATGATCTTTATGGCCTTCCTGTAACAACGGGTGGTGTAGGTGTCCTGGAGGGCAGGTAGTTTGCCCCCGGTGATGCGTTGTGCAGTCCTCACTACCCTCTGGAGAGCCTTACGGTTGAGGGCGGAGCAGTTGCCGTACCAGGCGGTGATACAGCCCGCCAGGATGCTCTCGATTGTGCATCTGTAGAAGTTTGTGAGTGCTTTTGGTGACAAGCCGAATTTCTTCAGCCTCCTGAGGTTGAATAGGCGCTGCTGCGCCTTCTTCACGACTCTGTCAGTGTGAGTGGACCAATTCAGTTTGTCTGTGATGTGTATGCCGAGGAACTTAAAACTAGCTACCCTCTCCACTACTGTTCCATCGATGTGGATAGGGGGGAGTTCCCTCTGCTGTTTCCTGAAGTCCACAATCATCTCCTTAGTTTTGTTGACGTTGAGTGTTAGGTTATTTTCCTGACACCACACTCCGAGGGCCCTCACCCCACCCAACGGGAAGCATTGTAAGGGAAGCAATATGATGCCTGTATTCAAATGATCCTCCTCATGTATATCATCTATACAATTCCAAGATTGATTGATGAGGACTTATTGGTCAGCTGGTGATATACTGATAGAAGGGTGAAGAGGTGGATAGGGAGATAGGTTGAGCAATGTAAAAGATGGCTAGGAGGACTGAGTGATACATTGCTATATAGATGACTAAACAAATCACTTGCTTATTATTGTTTATGTTCAGGCTTAGCTTTATTCTAGACATGCTTTTCTCATTACAGCTCACCATGTCTGCCTACTAGGGCCTCTGTGCAGTCTGAGAATACCAAGGGCTCACAAGGGGATATGACTGCTCATTCAAATGGAACATAGCATGTTTAATTTATTCAAAATGCTTGTTGTGCAGTCACTCTGACAGGTGCCAGAAAGATTCAAAGTATCACTTCACCATTTATTGCTGATTTCTATCGTAAAGACAAAGCTTGTTTTGTTTTTGCTTTTTTGCTGGTTCAATGTAGGAGAAAGCAAATGTGTTTTTTCCCAGGTTTCAACTGCAGTTAATCGGATTGAAGAGATTTCTATCTGGGGGATAAAGGATATGGGCTGTCTGCAGGTGTAGAGAGAGACGGGAACCGAACTAGAGAGAGAGCATTACAGAAGTGAGTGGAGGTAGAGAGAGGACGTTGGAGAGCGAGAGGAAGGACGGCGAGAAGGAGAGTGAGAAGACAGAAAAAGAGAGAAAGTGTGTGAGAGAACGAGAGAATAATACAGATTGTCTTAGAAGAGAGAAAGAAAAGTGAGTGACAGGTAAAGAGATGAAGTGAAAGAGATCACGTGAGCAGTATAGAGATAAAGAGATTAAGAGAGAGAGAATGAGAGAGTGAGACGGAACTACATAGTATGGAAAGAGAGGTAAATGAGAGGAACGAATACCCTGAGAAAGGTGAGGGAGAGTGAGAATGAGAGAAAGAGGCAGAGAATTTCACCGAGCAGAGCTATGAAAAGAGAGTGGAAGTGAGCGAGATGGGAGGGACAGAATGGAAGAAGCAGATCTAGGTGCCTGTAAACTAAGGGTCCGGTTCCTGGTGTTTTACTTTCCTACACAAATGCATGATTTATATCAGTTGAAGCTAGTAACGTGTGAAAGGCTGCCCATTCCTCTCATGGAAATATTGAGCGACAGCTTGCAGGAAATATAAAAATGTATTAAAGTAGTGCAGCTGAGTTTTTTTTTTAGAAAGGAGCATTTTATACAGTATGTGCGTGCTGTGGGCAAGCATAAGTCGCGGTGAGATCACTTGACTGATAAAGTCTTTGTAGTAAAGTAGGACTATCCATATGAATGACATACACTGATTATGCAAAATGTTAAGAACACCTGCTCTTTCCATGACATAGACTAACTAGGTGAATCCAGGTGAAAGCTATGATTGCTTATTGATGTCACTTGTTAAATCCACTTCAATCAGGGTAGATGGAAGGGAGGAGACAGGTTAAAGAAATATTTTTATGCCTTGAGACCATTGAGACATGGATTGTGTATGTGTGGCATTCAGAGGGTGAATGGACAAGAAAAAAATATTTAAGTTCCTTTGAGCAGGGTATGGTAGTAGGTGTTCTTGTGTCAATAACTGCAACCCTGCTGGGTTTTTCATGCTGAACAGTTTCCTTTGTGTATCAAGAATGGTCCACCACCCAAAGGACATCCAGCCAACTTGACACAACTGTGGGAAACATTGGAGTCAACCTAGGACAGCATCCCTGTGGAACACTTTTGACACCTTGTAGAGTCTATGGCCCGACAAGTGCAAGTGACCAATGCTGTTTCAGATTCTGTTCATGCCCTGACGCATTGAGGATGTTCTGAGGGCAAAAGGGAGGGGGGCAACTCAATATTAAGACGGTGTACCTGATGTTTGGTATACTCAGTGTATTTATGTTATGCAGGTGAATGAGGACCCAAAAGCGACTTGGCGAAAACAGAGTCTTTATTCCAGTAAAGGAAATATGCAATACTCCTAGACAAATCGGAGCGGTAAACAAAGCATAAAAAACTAATTCCACTCGTAGTGACGAGGACAGACTGGAGACTCGACCATAAACTGTAGGTTGCCTCGGGAAGGCACCGACCGTAGCAGACTCAGACACCTGCTCACACGCAGCATCTGAGGGAAACACGACACGACAGGGCGAGACAAAGACACAGCACGGTGAACAATATACAAGGATCCGACAGGACAGAAACGGAAGACAAGGGGAGAAATAGGGACTCTAATCAGAGGGCAAGATACGGAACAGGTGTGAAAAGATTAGATGATTGATTAGGGGAATAGGAACAGCTGGGAGCAGGAACGGAACGATAGAGAGAAGAGAGAGAGGGAGGGAGAGAGAAAAAAGGGAACGAACCTAAAAAGACCAGCAGGGGGAAAACGAACAGAAGGGAAAGCAAAATGACAAGACAATATAAGACAAAACATGACAGTACCCCCCCACTCACCGAGCGCCTCCTGGCGCACTCGAGGAGGAATCCTGGCGGCAACGGAGGAAATCATCAATCAGCGAACGGTCCAGCACGTCCCGAGACGGAACCCAACTCCTCTCCTCAGGACCGTAACCCTCCCAATCCACTAAGTATTGGTGACCCCGTCCCCGAGAACGCATGTCCATGATCCTACGTACCTTGTAAATAGGTGCGCTCTCGACAAGGACGGGAGGGGGGGAGGGAAGACGAACGGGGGTGCGAAGAAAGGGCTTGACACAGGAGACATGGAAGACAGGATGGACGCGACGAAGATGTCGCGGAAGAAGCAGTCGCACAGCGACAGGATTGACGACCTGGGAGACACGGAACAGACCAATGAACCGCGGAGTCAACTTACGAAAAGCTGTCGTAAGGGGAAGGTTGCGAGTGGAAAGCCACACTCTCTGGCCGCAACAATACCTAGGACTCTTAATCCTACGTTTATTGGCGGCTCTCACAGTCTGTGCCCTGTAACGGCAAAGTGCAGACCTCACCCTCCTCCAGGTGCGCTCACAACGTTGGACAAACGCTTGAGCGGAGGGAACGCTGGACTCGGCAAGCTGGGATGAGAACAGAGGAGGCTGGTAACCCAGACTACTCTGAACGGAGATAACCCGGTAGCAGACGAAGGAAGCGGGTTGTGAGCGTATTCTGCCCAGGGGAGCTGTTCTGCCCAAGACGCAGGGTTTCTAAAAGAAAGGCTGCGTAGTATGCGACCAATCGTCTGATTGGCCCTTTCTGCTTGACCGTTAGACTGGGGATGAAAGAGAGACTGACGGACGCACCAATCAAACGACAGAACTCCCTCCAAAACTGTGACGTGAATTGCGGGCCTCGGTCTGAAACGGCGTCTAACGGGAGGCCATGAATTCTGAACACATTCTCGATGATGATTTGTGCCGTCTCCTTAGCGGAAGGAAGTTTAGCGAGGGGAATGAAATGTGCCGCCTTAGAGAACCTATCGACAACCGTAAGAATCACAGTCTTCCCCGCAGACAAAGGCAGACCGGTAATGAAGTCTAAGGCGATGTGAGACCATGGTCGAGAAGGAATGGGAAGCGGTCTGAGACGACCGGCAGGAGGAGAGTTACCTGACTTAGTCTGCGCGCAGTCCGAACAAGCAGCCACGAAACGGCGCGTGTCACGCTCCTGAGTAGGCCACCAAAAGCGCTGGCGAATAGAAGCAAGAGTACCTCGAACGCCGGGATGACCAGCTAACTTGGCAGAGTGAGCCCACTGAAGAACAGCCAGACGAGTAGAAACAGGAACGAAAAGAAGGTTACTAGGACAAGCGCGCGGCGACGCAGTGTGCGTGAGTGCTTGCTTAACCTGTCTTTCAATTCCCCAGACTGTCAACCCGACAACACGCCCATAAGGAAGAATCCCCTCGGGATCAGTAGAAGCCACAGAAGAACTAAAGAGACGGGATAAGGCATCAGGCTTGGTGTTCTTACTACCCGGACGGTAAGAAATCACAAACTCGAAACGAGCGAAAAACAACGCCCAACGAGCTTGACGTGCATTAAGTCGTTTAGCAGAACGGATGTACTCAAGGTTCTTATGGTCTGTCCAAACGACAAAAGGGACGGTCGCCCCCTCCAACCACTGTCGCCATTTGCCTAGGGCTAAGCGGATGGCGAGCAGTTCGCGGTTACCCACATCATAGTTGCCTTCCGATGGCGACAGGCGATGAGAAAAATAAGCGCAAGGATGAACCTTATCGTCAGACTGGAAGCGCTGGGATAGAATGGCTCCCACGCCTACCTCTGAAGCGTCAACCTCGACAATGAATTGTCTAGTGACGTCAGGAGTAACGAGGATAGGAGCGGACGTAAAACGTTCTTTGAGAAGATCAAAAGCTCCCTGGGCAGAACCGGACCACTTAAAACACGTCTTGACAGAAGTAAGAGCTGTGAGAGGGGCAGCAACTTGACCGAAATTACGAATGAAACGCCGATAGAAATTAGCGAAACCTAGAAAGCGCTGCAACTCGACACGTGACCTTGGAACGGGCCACTCACTGACAGCTTGGACCTTAGCGGGATCCATCTGAATGCCTTCAGCGGAAATAACAGAACCGAGAAAAGTAACGGAGGAGACATGAAAAGAGCACTTCTCAGCCTTCACGTAGAGACAATTCTCTAAAAGGCGCTGGAGTACACGTCGAACGTGCTGAACATGAATCTCGAGTGACGGTGAAAAAATCAGGATATCGTCAAGGTAGACAAAAACAAAGATGTTCAGCATGTCTCTCAGAACATCATTAACTAATGCCTGAAAAACAGCTGGCGCATTGGCGAGACCAAACGGCAGAACCCGGTACTCAAAATGCCCTAACGGAGTGTTAAACGCCGTTTTCCACTCGTCCCCCTCTCTGATGCGCATGAGATGGTAAGCGTTACGAAGGTCCAACTTAGTAAAGCACCTGGCTCCCTGCAGAATCTCGAAGGCTGATGACATAAGGGGAAGCGGATAACGATTCTTAACCGTTATGTCATTCAGCCCTCGATAATCCACGCAGGGGCGCAGAGTACCGTCCTTCTTCTTAACAAAAAAAACCCCCACCCCGGCCGGAGAGGAAGAAGGCACTACGGTACCGGCGTCAAGAGACACAGACAAATAATCCTCGAGAGCCTTACGTTCGGGAGCCGACAGAGAGTATAGTCTACCCCGAGGAGGAGTGGTCCCCGGAAGGAGATCAATACTACAATCATACGACCGGTGAGGAGGAAGGGAGTTGGCTCGGGACCGACTGAAGACCGTGCGCAGATCATGATATTCCTCCGGCACTCCTGTCAAATCGCCAGGTTCCTCCTGAGAAGTGGGGACAGAAGAAACGGGAGGGATAGCAGACATTAAACACTTCACATGACAAGAAACGTTCCAGGATAGGATAGAATTACTAGACCAATTAATAGAAGGATTATGACATACTAGCCAGGGATGACCCAAAACAACAGGTGTAAAAGGTGAACGAAAAATCAAAAAGGAAATAGTCTCACTGTGGTTACCAGATACTGTGAGGGTTAAAGGTAGTGTCTCATATCTGATACTGGGGAGAAGACTACCATCTAAGGCGAACATGGGCGTAGGCTTCTCTAACTGTCTGAAAGGAATGTCATGTTTCCGAGCCCATGCTTCGTCCATAAAACAACCCTCAGCCCCAGAGTCTATCAAGGCACTGCATGTAGCACCCGAACCGGTCCAGCGTAGATGGACCGACATAGTAGTACAGGATCTTGATGGAGAGACCTGAGTAGTAGCGCTCACCAGTAGCCCTCCGCTTACTGATGAGCTCTGGCTTTACTGGACATGAATTGACAAAATGTCCAGCAAGTCCGCAATAGAGGCACAGGCGGTTGGTGATCCTCCGTTCCCTCTCCTTAGTCGAGATGCGAATACCTCCCAGCTGCATGGGCTCAGTCTCTGAGCCAGAGGAGGGAGATGGTTGCGATGCGGAGCAGGGAAACACCGTTAACGCGAGCTCTCTTCCACGAGCTTGGTGACGAAGATCTACCCGTCGTTCTATGCGGATGGCGAGAGCAATCAAAGAGTCCACACTGGAAGGAACCTCCCGGGAGAGAATCTCATCTTTAACCACTGCGTGGAGTCCCTCCAGAAAACGAGCGAGCAGCGCCGGCTCGTTCCAGTCACTAGAGGCAGCAAGAGTGCGAAACTCTATAGAGTAATCCGTTATGGATCGATCACCTTGACATAGGGAAGCCAGGGCCCTAGAAGCCTCCCTACCAAAAACTGAACGGTCAAAAACCCGAATCATCTCCTCTTTAAAGTTCTGGTAATTGTTAGAACAATCAGCCCTTGCCTCCCAGATAGCTGTGCCCCACTCTCGAGCCCGGCCAGTAAGGAGTGATATGACGTAAGCAACCCGAGCTCTCTCTTTACAGTATGTGTTGGGTTGGAGAGAGAACACAATATCAAAGGAGCGGCACTCCGTGGGCTGCCCGGAGTAACAAGGTGGGTTATTAACCCTAGGTTCCGGAGGCTCGGCAGACCAGGAAGTAACAGGTGGCACGAGACGAAGACTCTGGAACTGTCCAGAGAGGTCGGAAACCTGAGCGGCCAGGTTCTCCACGGCATGACGAGCAGCAGACAATTCCTGCTTGTGTCTGCCGAGCATGGCTCCTTGGATCTCGACGGCAGTGTTACGAGCGTCTGTAGTCGCTGGGTCCATTCTTTGGTCGGATCCTTCTGTTATGCAGGTGAATGAGGACCCAAAAGCGACTTGGCGAAAACAGAGTCTTTATTCCAGTAAAGGAAATATGCAATACTCCTAGACAAATCGGAGCGGTAAACAAAGCATAAAAAACTAATTCCACTCGTAGTGACGAGGACAGACTGGAGACTCGACCATAAACTGTAGGTTGCCTCGGGAAGGCACCGACCGTAGCAGACTCAGACACCTGCTCACACGCAGCATCTGAGGGAAACACGACATGACAGGGCGAGACAAAGACACAGCACGGTGAACAATATACAAGGATCCGACAGGACAGAAACGGAAGACAAGGGGAGAAATAGGGACTCTAATCAGAGGGCAAGATACGGAACAGGTGTGAAAAGATTAGATGATTGATTAGGGGAATAGGAACAGCTGGGAGCAGGAACGGAACGATAGAGAGAAGAGAGAGAGGGAGGGAGAGAGAAAAAAGGGAACGAACCTAAAAAGACCAGCAGGGGGAAAACGAACAGAAGGGAAAGCAAAATGACAAGACAATATAAGACAAAACATGACAATTTAAGTCACAAATATCACTTCCCTTCATGAATAAGATATCACTACCCTGATTAAAAAATACACATATTCACACACATACAGTGCCTTGAAAAAGTATTCATCCCCCTTGGCGTAAATAAACGCTAAAATTTTAAGACAGAGAATCGTTATTGTCTTTACTGGAGAAAAATACCAAAGAATGCGTTCTCATTCACGCGCTTGGAAACACTACAGCCAACATGGGAGCCACCTCGAACAACTACAATTTCTGGCTCATTTTTCCAAAAACTAGCCTAAAACTCTTTCTAAAGACTGTTGACATCTAGTGGAAGCCCTAGGAACAGCAATCTGGGAGGATTTTGCCTTCTAATAAAAGTGACAGCCATATCAGTTCTGTTATACTCAGAGACATTATTTTAATAGTTTTAGAAACGTTTGTATTTTCTATCCAAATCTACCAATTATATGGATATCTTTGCTTCTGGGCCTGAGTAACAGGCAGTTTACTTTGGGCACGCTTTTCATACGCACGTGAAAATACTGCCCCCTACCCAAGAGAGGTTAAGAGGAAACATTTAAATGTCTTGGAATGGCCTCAATCCAATTGAGAATCTGTGGTATGACTTAAAGATTGCTGTACACCAGCGGAACACATCGAATTTGAAGGAGCTGGAGCAGTTTTGCCTTGACGAATGGGCAAAAATCCTAGTGGCTATATGTGCCAAGCTTATAGAGACATACCCAAAGAGACTTGCAGCTGTAATTGCTGCAAAATGTGGCTCTGCAAAGTATTGCCTTTTGCGGGGTCTTATTTCTTGTTTGCTTCACAATAAAAAATATTTTGCATCTTCAAAGTGGTAGACATCTTGTGTAAATCAAAGTATACAAATCCCCCAAAATCTATTTTAATTCCAGATTGTAAGACAACAGATAGGAAAAATGCGAAGGGGGTGAATAATTTCGCAAGCCACTGTACTGTGCATGCAAGCACACACACACATGCATACAATGAAAGCTGAAGATGAAGAATGCTCCCTCTCCACAAAAGCAATGGCAACCGCAACAGGCTTCTCCAGAGCATCCCCTGTAGTTAGACTTGGACTGTATCGCCAAAGAGCTACATTAATGCTGATTAGTTAGCCTGAACTAGCTGATGCCAATCAACTAATGTGCAGAATAAGAATGCACTAGATTCAGTCTGCTAACGAGAGAGGCCGAAATACAACACTAGACACAGGCACTTGGCTCAGGACTGAGGCTGCATTAGAGGAATTGACATAGCAGAAGGAGAACCAAGCAGCTGAATCAGAGGGTTCCAGACAATAAATGTCATTCAGTCTCTCGGTCTCCTCTTTCTAGGAAAGCATTCAAGGACTGAAGGATGCTGTCTTCCATAGGAAAATGTCAGGTGCAAAGTACCTCAGAACCAGTTTCAAAATTGTTTTAAATGTTGTTTGTGGCTTCAACAATCTGAGAAAGCGCCCATGCAAGGGCCTTGTGACTGTTTTCTCAACAACCATGGATTCATTAGTTACTCCTCTCTCCAATTATCCACACACACATGACGGTGAACTAACACACTTTCAATTGTCAATTATTTTATTTCATTCTCACATTAGAATTAAGCAAATCTTGTTAATTTGTCTCTGGTGTACACCTGTTTGCCCTGTAGCACATTACCTATTTTAAGGGTCTCAGATTGTTATTGTTGTAACTTCTTCTAGCTGAGATGCCGGTTTGGTATTCTGGAGCCGTCTCTCTGTGATTCAAACGACGAGACCCCTGGTGGAAACGCATGCATGAATGCCTGGCAGCAGAGTAAAGAGAGAGAGACAGAGTGTGTGTTTGTGCGTTTTTGTTCCTGCATGAGTATGCATGTGCCTGGGTTGGTTACAGTGTGTGGATGTGTTCTGTGATGTGATTGGTTTACATTCAAGGGTTAAATTTGGATTTTGCAGATGTTCATTCCTAGTTAACCACTGACAGTCTGATACAGAGAAAGTGTTTGTGTATGTAATCATTTGGTTGGTGCCTTTATTTGCCCTATTTTAAAGGTTTTATTAATATGCATGTGTTAATTAGAAATGTTTTTTTTTTTGCATATCCTACACTCCCTGAAAGGACGACCCTGTAGCAATTAGGGTTAAGTGCCATGCTCAAGGTCACATCAACCAATTTATTTTTTTACCTGGCTTGAGGATTTGAACTAGAGACCTTTCGGTTACTGGCCCAACGCTCTGACTGCTAGGCTACCTACTGGCGAGTGTGTGCGCATGTGCATGCTTGCATACGTGCGTGCGTCCTGTTGAAGTAATTGCAAGGCCAGCAATATATAATTAGAGAGTGTGGCTGAAAGGACTGGATTAGTCCACGACACCTGCTACGTCTTTGGATTAGAGAGGGAGAGGAAGAGAGAGGGATTGAGAGGCGTGTGGGGGAGATGAGTATGGTGCATGGAAAGTGGAAAGCAAAGAGAGAGGGCAGTGTGTTGACAGTGTGCATACTGTTGGTGCTTGCATGCTTGCCTCCGTGCATGTGATGTATTAGCAAATAAAAATGTAATTCATCCAGACGTTCCATTATACTATTGTTTTTTTCATATGATGTATCTCGATGGCTTCGTGTTTGAATCTGCTTGCTAATTCAGTGGAACGTCAAATCTTTAGTGGAATGGTAGAACACTAGTTGATTTGTATCTCGGTGTCCACCCAATTAGCCTTGTGGAGTTGCTCGTGTGATTTTTTGGTATTGTCAAACATATTCCTACAGTTGATGTGTAATAAGGCTGCGATTACAGTATTATGTTGAGATAAACAGTCAGTTTAATTAGCTGTGTTGTGCTAAATTGATTTGACACTTGGTTTACCCTCATTAAAAACACGCTATAGAGATGAGTTTCTTTGAAGTATAGCTAGCATTCTGCATCCTCATTTACATACACTTAAATTCTTTGTGAGGATTCTTGCCTTTTTCCATTTAAAAACCTCCACCTTTGTTTAATTTTATTTTCATAGCTATCTACTCACAAAACAGATTACTAAATCAAATGTAATATGTTCACTCGCCTTCACAATATTATATAAACCTCTAATACAGAACTCATCCGAACAACTTAAATTCCCAACTGTAATGTAATTTTATAAGAAGTAGGAAGAAAAATGCCTCTTTCCCGTCCTTCACTTTCTCTCAAGTCGATTCTGACGTGAATTCTCAGCCCCAGTTGCATTATCCAATTGCCTCTCCCCGAGTGTCTGAGCATTGTCACGTTAGATTTAAAAATGTTCTGTGTATTGTCATTTTGGATTTGCATCTCTCTAAGAAAATCCTGGGGTAAATTTTCACAAGAACAGCATCCCCTTGTATTAGCTGCTTGGAAAATCTGATCTCAAGAAATTACTTTATTTTAATAGTTTCATGGTCACACAAGTAATACGGATTAAAAGTTTAAATGTATTTTTTTTTTTGATTTCAGTTTATGTGACAAAACAAGCAAGTAGATTGTAGAGAGTAATTGTACCATCTAAACCACTGTGAAATATATTTTCCATAATGTATATTTTTTTCAGCTGTTTGAAGCTGGTGTACAAAACAGAAAGTAAAATACACAAAAACGAAACTTCGGAAGGGAAAGCATTGAAGTAATGCACCTAGAAAAGATTTACCGCTTCTTGGATTTACTTTCAATGAGAATGACAGATCTATGTGAATTGAATGCCGCAAAAGTTACATATTGCAGCTTTAATCCTCTCATTAGACTGAGTAATCATTAAAGGGATAGGTCATCTTCATTTCACTATTGGATCTCATAAATTACCTGTAAAATCAGCGTGTAGATACTTCCCTTGAGAAGGGGGCTGAATTTACTGATTCAGCCTTGGTTTCAATTGTCCTCATTAGAAAATGCAACTGAGAATGAGATTTGGGTCTTGGAGGCGGGCGTTGATGTGGGTGTCTCTTGTGTAATAATATTAATACATTTTATTTGGGGAACGCCTTTCAAGATACTCAAGGACATCTTACATTAAAAGTAGGCCTACATAAAATCAAGTACAGTACATAAAATCAAATGAATGCACCATTTAAATGTGCAATTTAAAATCAAAGCACCAGATGAAACAGGAGGGAGGGGTTGGGAAGAGGATACGATCTCAGTTTAGGGTAAGGGTTTGGGTTGGGGACACACACAGGGATACATAGGGAACTGGGAAGGCACAGAAGAGGGTGGTAGGACAGAGTCAATCATGGATGCTAGCCTATAAGATATAAGCATCGTTGAAGAGGTTTGTTTTGAGGAGGTTTTTGAATGTGATGATTGCATGTGGTATGTGTAGGGGGAGTACATTCCAGAGCCTGGGTGCTGAGCAGCTGAATGCCCTAGCACCTATGGTGGAGAGGGGTTGTGACAAATAGGGCTATCTTCTGTATACCACCACTACCTTGTCACAACACAACTGATTGGCTCAAACACATTAAGAAGGAAAGAAATTCCACAAATTAACTTTGAGAAAGAAACACCCGTTAATTGAAATGCATTCCACGTGACTACCTCATGAAGCTGGTTGAGAGAATACCAAGACTGTGCAAAGCTGTCATCAAGACAAAGAGTGGCTAGTTTGAAGAATCTCAAATATAAAATATATTTTGATTTGATTAAAACTGGTAAAAAGCTTGTTGACATCCATGGTGCAGCTGTGGCAAGGCTGAAGTGGAGATTAGGCCAGCTTCATCAGCCTCGGTCTCTCTAGTTGAGGCTTAGGTCTGAAAAATAATCACACAATCCTCCCAGTTACTCACAACTGAATGGAGGAGAGAGAGAGAGAGAGAGAGCACTTGTATTTTTATCTACATTCTCCTTAAGATTGTATGTCTGCAGCAATGTTTAATAGGCTCGCATTGTTGAGAGCACGTCTTAAGTCTTGTTGTCACACACTGTCTGGACTGAGAGTGTGACAGAGCTTTATGTACAACACAAAGCTAATCAGAAGGCTTTACCTCTCCGAACAGATTTAACCTGCGGGATGCTCACTGGTTCCGTGAATAGAGACCCTAAAAGTCCTCATCAATACCACTTTCATGGATGTGAACATATTTACTGTAACGATGAAAGTCAAAGTCTCTCATTAGATGTTGGGGTGAAAGGGGATGTGATGCAGAGGGCGATACCCTATAGAAAATTTAACGAGCGATATAGCTGGTGCTGGTTGGCCACAATGAAGTTGTTTAGCTTTTAACTCACCCTTGGATCTTGTGCCCTCTGCCTTGAATGAGAACACGAACAAGACTAGAATAGTGTGTTTCAGTGTCATCTAAGGGACATGGGAGGGTTAGTGGCCCTGGAACACTCATATATATAGCTTTGAAATACTTTGAAAGGCTGGTCATGGCTCACATCAACACCTCCATCCCAGACACCCTGGATCTACTCCAATTCATATACTGCCCCAACAGAACAAGAGATGACACAATCTCTATTGCATTCCACACTGCCCTCACCCACATGGACAAATTGAATACCTATGTAAGAATGGTGTTCATTGACTACAGCTCTGCATTAACCACCATAGTCCCCTCCTAGCTCATTACCAAGCTCAGGACCCTGGGACTGAACACCTCTCTCTCTCTCTCTGGATCCTGGACTTCCTGACAGGCCGCCCCAAGTGGTAAGGGTAGACAAAAACACATCTGCCACAATCACCATCAAAACAGGGCTCCTTAGTGGTGTGTGCGTAGTGCCATCCTATACTCCCTTTTCACTCACAACTGAGTGGTCACGTACGACTCCAACACCATCATCAAGTTTTCTGAAGACACGATGGTGGTAGGACTGATCACAGACGGCAATGAGACAGCCTACAGGGAGGAGGTTAGAGACCTGGGAGTGTGGGGCCAGGACAACAAACTTTCAACATCAGCAAGACAATGGAGCTGATTGTGGACATCAGGAAACTGAGAGCTGGGCATGACCCCATTCACATTGACAGGGTTGTAGTGGAGCCGGTCAAGTGCTTCAAGTTCCTCTGTGTCTACATCACTACGGAATTAACATGGTTCACACACACCCACACAGTTATGAAGAGGGCAAGACAACTTCTCTTCCCCCTCAGGAGGTTGAAAAGATTTGGCATGGGCCCTCAGATCCTCAAAAACGTTTACAACTGCACCGTTGAGAGCATCTTGACTTGCTGCATCACCGGTAGGTACGGAAACTGCAAGGCACACGACCGCAAGGCACTAAGGAGGGTGACGAATAGGGCCCAGTGCATCACTGCGGCCAAGATCCCTGCAATCCAGGACCTCTATACCAGGCGGTGTCAGAGGAAGGCCCAAAAGATTGTTCAAGATTCCAGCCACCCAAGCCGTAAGACTGTTCTCTCTGCTACCGCATGGCAAAGGGGTACCAGTGCACTAACTCTGTAACCAACAGGACCATTAACAGCTTCTACCCCCAAGCCATAAGACTCCTAAACAAGACTGCTAGATACAGTGGGGCAAAAAAGTATTTAGTCAGCCACCAATTGTGCAAGTTCTCCCACTTAAAAAGATGAGAGATGCCTGTAATTTTCATCATAGGTACACTTCAACTATGACAGACAAAATGAGAGAGAAAAAATCCAGAAAATCACATTGTAGGATTTTTTATGAATTTATTTGCAAATTATGGTGGAAAATAAGTATTTGGTCACCTACAAACAAGCAAGATTTCTGGCTCTCACAGACCTGTAACTTCCTCTTTAAGAGAATCCTCTGTCCTCCACTCGTTACCTGTTTTTAACCTGTTGCGACGAGCAATCCCGTATCCGGGAGCGTAATTATAGCCTCAAGCTCATTACCATAACGCAACGTTAACTATGCATGAAAATCGCAAATGAAATGAAATAAATATATTGGCTCACAAGCTTAGCCTTTTGTTAACAACACTATCATCTCAGATTTTCAAAAAATGCTTTTCAACCATAATAACACAAGCATTTGTGTAAGAGTATTGATAGCTAGCATAGCATTAAGCCTAACATTCAGCAGGCAACATTTTCACAAAAACAAGAAAAGCATTCAAATAAAATAATTTACCTTTGAAGAACTTTTGATGTTTTCAATGAGGAGACTCTCAGTTAGATAGCAAATTAGATAGCAAAAGTTTTTCCAAAAATATTATTTGTGTAGGAGAAATCACTCCCTTTTGTTCATCACATTTGGCTAAGAAAACCCCCCGAAAATTCAGTCATTACAACGCAAACTTTTTTCCAAATTAACTCCATAATATCGACAGAAACATGGCAAACGTTGTTTAGAATCAATCCTCAAGGTGGTTTTCACATATCTACTCGATGATAAATCACTCGTTGCAATTTGGTTTCTCCTCTGTTCAAAATGGAAAAATGCACGCACCTGGAGATTACGCAATAGTTTCGACGGAGGACATCGAGCAGACACCTGGTAAATGTAGTCTCTTATGGTCAATTTTCCAATGATATGCCTACAAATACGTCACAATGCTGCAAACACCTTGGGGAAACGACAGAAAGTGTAGGCTCATTCCTTGCGCATTCACAGCCATATAAGGAGACATTGGAACACAGCGCCTCCAAACTCTGGCTCACTTCCTGTATGAAATTTCATCTTGGTTTCGCCTGTAGCATTAGTTCTGTAGCACTCAAATACAATATCTTTGCAGTTTTGGAAACGTCAGAGTGTTTTCTTTCCAAAGCTGTCAAATATATGCATAATCAAGCATCTTTTCGTGACAAAATATCTTGTTTAAAACGGGAACGGTTTTCATCCAAAAATGAAATACTGCCCCCAGAGGTTCAAGAGGTTAATGGTACCTGTTTGAACTTGTTATCAGTATAAAATACAACTGTCCGCAACCTCAAACAGTCACACTCCAAACTCCACTATGGCCAAGACCAAAGAGCTGTCAAAGGACACCAGAAACAAAATTGTAGACCTGCATCAGACTGGGAAGACGGAATCTGCAATAGGTAAGCAGCTTGGTTTAAAGAAATCAACTGTGGGAGCAATTATTAGGAAATGGAAGACATACAAGACCACTGATAATCTCCCTCGATCTGGCGCTCCACGCAAGATCTCACCCCGTGGGGTCAAAATGATCACAAGAACGGTGAGCAAAAATCCCAGAACCACACGGGGGGACCTAGTGAATGACCTGCAGAGAGCTGGGACCAAAATAACAAAGCCTACCATCATACACTACGCCGCCAGGGACTCAAATCCTGCAGTGGCAGACGTGTCCCCCTGCTTAAGCCAGTACATGTCCAGGCCTATCTGAAGTTTGCTAGAGAGCATTTGGATGATCCAGAAGAAGATTGGGAGAATGTCATATGGTCAGATGAAACCAAAATAGAACTTTTGGGTAAAAGCTCAACTCGTCGTGTTTGGAGGACAATGAATGCTGAGTTGCATCCAAAGAACACCATACCTACTGTGAAGCATGAGGGTGAAAACATCATGCTTTGGGGCTTTTTTTCTTCAAAGGGACCAGGATGACTGATCCGTGTAAAGGAAAGAATGAATGGGGCCATGTATCGTGAGATTTTGAGTGAAAACCTCCTTCCATCAGCAAGGGCATAGAAGATGAAACGTGGCTGGGTCTTTCAGCATGACAATGATCCCAAACCCACCGCCCAGGCAATGAAAGAGTGGCTTCGTAAGAAGCATTTCAAGGTCCTGGAGTGGCCTGGCCAGTCTCCAGATCTCAACCCCATAGAAAATCTTTGGAGGGAGTTGAAAGTCTGTGTTGCCCAGCAACAGCCCCAAAACATCACTGCTCTAGAGGAGATCTGCATGGAGGAATGGGCCAAAATACCAGCAACAGTGTGTGAAAACCTTGTGAAGACTTACAGAAAACATTTGACCTCTGTCATTGCCAACAAAGGGTATATAACAAAGTATTGAGATAAACTTTTGTTATTGACCAAATACTTATTTTCCACCATAATGTGCAAATAAATTCATTTTTGTCTGTCATAGTTGAAGTGTACCTATGATGAAAATGACAGGCCTCTCTCATCTTTTTAAGGGCGAGAACTTGCACAATTGGTGGCTGACTAAATACTTTTTTGCCCCACTCCAGCTAATCAAATGGCTACCTGGACTACCTGCATTGACACCTTTTTGCACTAACTCTCTTGCACTTACTCTATGCAGTACACACACACTGGATTCTACCCACACATTCATACATACTTACACACACACACACACACACACACACACACACACACACACACACACACACACACACACACACACACACACACACACACACACACACACACACACACACACACACACACACACACACACACACACACACACACACACACACACACACACACACACACACACACAGTCTCTGTACTGGCACTTCCTGTATTTTTTTACAAATTCTTTCTTTGTTTTGTGATTTTTGATTGGGTGGGCTACAGGCACATTATCCATTTCAAATGACAAGTTTATAAAACATGTACCCATAGGCTGCCAGTCAAAAGAAGAAGAAAAAACTAAGAAATAAAGTACATACTAGGTTATGCTAATAAAAGAAATATGAACAGGAAAATAAAATAGAAAATAAGTGTACCTCCACCCCCAACCTCCCATCCCATTCCCCCAACTCCATCCACGTTTTTGATGTAACTTATGAACCGCTTAATGCAAATCTCTACTCTGTGTGAACTGTATGAGCGTGTTTGTGTTCAACTTTGCTCACTCTCCCCATTCACGCTTGGTTGATGGGTGCTGAAGGGTCCAGGGTGTGAAACTTTAGGGGTCAAGCGGTGGGAGCCAAACCTCAGCCACTGACACATCCTTTTGAACACAGAGTTTGATCCACCATGTCAGGTATACACAGCCTCTTATAGAATAATCCTGGTCTTGAAAAGTCAGAGTATTGGATTGGTTCTTACAGCATGGTGTTTTTCACTTGATTGAGGACATTAATTACTTTTCAGTTAAGTTATGTTGTGCTTTTTGCATAGAACATATCATGTTTCTTGTATTCTTTCAAAGATCAAACACAATTAAACCTGCAATCGGTTCGACGTCAGTACAAAACAAATGAAATGCTTATTGATCTGTTTTTCGCTAATCTTTAGATTTTCTCCCCGCTAATTTCAAAGCCTTTGGTAAACCTCAGCACGTACTAAAATTATCCTGTGATTGATTATATTGGTCTAAGGTCTAAGATATTGTGAGTCTAGAAACTCTGCTATGAGTCATCAAGGACACCTTATGAAAGGTATATATTGAGGATATATATTCAATATCTACAGAACTCACACAAAGCGCCTGGTCTCTCAATTAGAGAAAATGGTCTGTTAACTAAATACTAATTAGATAATTACATAGCTATTGATTGAAACATATCCTCATATGAGTGGCAGGTAGCCTAGTGATTAAGGGCGTTGGGCCAGTAATTGAAAGATCACTGGTTCGAATCCTGAGCCGACTAGGTGTCGATGTACCCTTGAGCAAGGTACTTAACCCTAATTGCTCCAGGGTCGTTGCCAATAATGGCTGATCCCTGGCTGTGACCCAACTCTCTGAGAGCATCTCACGGAGAGTGGGAAATGCAAAAAAAATCCTAATAGGACAAATGTTATCACCAAAGTGTAATTCCACCGACGTACCTTCCCATAGC
Organism: Oncorhynchus gorbuscha; assembly: GCF_021184085.1. Lineage (NCBI taxonomy): Eukaryota > Metazoa > Chordata > Actinopteri > Salmoniformes > Salmonidae > Oncorhynchus > Oncorhynchus gorbuscha. Next base: position 16,370,990 of record NC_060180.1, on the reverse strand, counting down.
TTCTGAAATATAAATCTATTTGATTTGCAATCAGCCCTGTCTGGTACAGTAGCATGGTTCTGCAGAGTGTCTTTTGATATTTAGAATAAATGTCACCTGGTTTTCAACCTTCCCAACCTTCCCATGTTACCCCGCTTCTCCACAAACTCTGCTGGCTTCCAGTCGAAGCTTACATCCACTACAAGACCATGGTGATTGCCTACGGAGCAGCAAGACGAACTGCCCCTCCCTACCTTCAGGCTATGCTCAAACCCTATACCCCTACCCTAGAACTCCGTACTGCCACCTCTGTTCTCTTGGCTCTCCCACCCATTACGGGATGGCAGCTCCCGCTCAGCCCAGCACAAGCTCTTCTCTGGCCTGGCACCCCAATGAACCAACACTTGCACTTGACTCCTCCCCTTCTAGCACTGATTTAGCTGATAACTACTTTATTGAGGAAAGGTGAAGTTTCTATTCCTGTCATATGTGGTTGTCCCACCTAGCTATGGTAAGATGTTAAGATGTAAGTCTCTCTGGATAATAGCATCTGCTAAAATGTCAAATGAAAAAGAGTGAGTCCTCTGCCCTCCCTCAGTGGGCTGGTCACACTGTGAAGTCTGAAATAGATTAAATGCTCAGTGGAGAAAAACTTCTGCACAATTTTTTTTGCAAGGCTTCTCACCACCTGCAGAAGTTTACTTGTGTGAGTGTGTCAACATGACCTCTTTCCTGTGTGAGTTTTGTAAGTGTTAGATTGATAGAGTAAGTGACTAGAAGTGCATGAATCTTCCATTGACAGAAATAGTGAAAGCCATTGCTTTTGCCATTGCTTTACTTTCTCTTCAAAGTTTAAGTGTAATTAACATTATAAAGCAACAAGGCTCCATCCCCCTCTGTAATATAATCTGCAGTATAATTTATGACCAAGATATTCCGAAAAGATGTCCCTCTCAAGTTACTGAAGCGAAAGTATGAAAATGCATTGTTTTGAGATTAATGAACCTGCACGGGTCCCTGTCTTCCACTTTAAATTAAATTCTTAAAGATCTATTATTCAAATGGGGTTGTGTCCAAGTCAGCAGGAGATAATGGTGTGTCCTCTTGATTGCAACACAGCTGCATCAAACATGCCGTGCTCCAAACATGGAGCATACACTTTAATGGGGAAAATGTAGATCGTTAATAATCCTCTGACTTCCCTGGAACCTCCTTCCTGTATGTTACTGCATTAGGCCATTTGATTATAGCGTGAAATACAATGTTTTATACTGTCATGTCTGTGACTATCATTAAATGTGAAGACTGTTATTTTATATCAAATCAGTTTTCTAGGTTTAATTATTACGTGTTTAAATAATCATGTAAACAATAATTAACTAGGAAGTCGGGGCACCACGGCAAATGTTGAGATAACAAATATAACTCTTCAGATATTTTAATATCTGATCACTTAGTCTTTTATTAATTAATTATTACCTCATCAATTCTCATTCCAAACGCCTTAAAATTCTTGGTTATCTGCATGATCCCTGTCCATAATGCATCAGCAATATATAAATTGGCTTAATTATTTATTTACTAACTAACTAGATAATCACACAGAATTACATAACAAACAATACATATTGGTTACTAACTATGATAGAAAAGTCCCTAGAGGGCTACGCCGATATGACCACTTGGTAGACAAAGGAAAGGGGTGGGGACTGAGAAATGAAAAACAAAATAGATTCACTACACACCGTCTATAATTACATTCATTGAAATGCTAATCCTTTGCACATGAAATGCCGCTCATTTGAGAATAATTGCAATTTATATATTTACGCCCGTATGTCGTTGTTGTCTTTTCTGTTGGAATCCTTGATCGTTCTGTAAAGTTCATCAGAGACTCTGGTTAACCTCTTGCTCCTACCTGACACGCAGGCGTCCCATCTAGACATCTGGAAATGCAAATGCGCTATGCTAAATGCTAATAGCACTCGTTAAAACTCAAACGTTCATTAAAATACACATGCAGGGTATTGAATTAAAGCTACACTCGTTGTGAATCCAGGCAACAAGTCAGATTTTTAAAATGCTCTTCGGCGAAAGCATGAGAAGCTATTATCTGATAGCATGTAACACCCCAAAAGACCCGCAGGGGACGTAAACAAAATAATTAGCATAGTCGGCACTACACAAACCGCACAAATAAAATATAAAACATTTATTACCTTTGACCATCTTCTTTGTTGGCACTCCTAGATGTCCCATAATCACTATTGGGTCTTTTTTTTATTAAATCGGTCCATATATAGCCTAGATATCGATCTATGAAGACTGTGTGATCAACGGAAAAAAATAGCGTCTTATAACATAACGTCATTTTTTTAAATTAAAAAAGTCAACGATAAACTTTCACAAAACACTTAGAAATACTTTTGTAATGCAATTTTGGGTATTAGTAAACGTTAATAAGTGACCAAATTGATCATGAGGCGATGTGTATTCTATAGCTGTACATCTGGAAATAATGTCCGGGTAAATCTCAACCAAAATATCCGGTCGGAGACCTGAAGAAATGGGCTGTCTCTTCTTCGTTTGACCAAGAAACAAAGCCTAGGCAAATGACAAGACTGTTGACATCGTGTGGAAGCTGTAGGAATTGCAATCTCGGCTCCAGGTAATTTGCTTTCCCATAGACAATTCATGCAAGTGGTGCGTTGATATATTTTCAAATTTTCAGTGATCCGGTTTTCCTGCGATTTTCGATGAAACGCACGTTCTGTTATAGTCACAGCCGTGATTTAACCAGTTTTTATAAACGTCTGAGTGTTTTCTATCCACACATACTAATCATATGCATATACTATATTCCTGGCATGAGAAGCAGGGCGCTGAAATGTTGTGCGATTTTTAACAGAATGTTCAAAAAAGTAGGGGGTAGGAGTAACAGGTTAACTTTCCATGAAGTCACAAAGTCTTTCATGGTTGTAGGTGGTTAGAATGGATACTTAAGAGTACCATTCAGAAATGTTCTCATAGAATAGTTGCTTCGGAGGTTGTCAGTATTCTCGTTCTAGACATACTTAATTTCTAGCTGCAGACTAGTAATTATACGTCTAAGATTTGCTCTTATTCTGCAGTGATCGATAGTTTCAGAGTTGAACCATTTCCAGCCGTGTAGCCAAACACTACAGTTGTATGGTCTAATGGTCTATAGAATTGTAGCTATTCCAACGTGGGAAATCTGACAGCTGGGAAATATACACTTTAAGAGTTACAGTTATGTGTGTTTCCTGTTCTTCATGAGATCGCCAAATGAAACACACATGACATGACTGTCCCTGTTTAGGTCTATGATCCTCCCCCCAGGGCATGTCATGACAATACTGTGTAATTAAAATATCCATAACATACAGTGGGGAGAAGAAGTATTTGATACACTGCCGATTATGCAGGTTTTCCTACTTACAAAGCATGTAGAGGTCTGTAATTTTTATCATAGGCACACTTCAACTGTGAGAGATGGAATCTAAAACAAAAATCCAGAAAATCACATTGTATGATTTTTAAGTAATTCATTTGCATTTTCGTTTTAGTTAAGCCAGGTGAGGTTTCCGCATATGTATGGGGTGGGACGTTAGTCCGGCATTTTGAGCGGGACTGACGGCTCTAGAGTGAAATAAAACTAGAAAAACTAGAAAAACAGCAGTAGACAAGGCATATTGACATTAGAGAGAAGCATAACGTAATCACAGGTGTTGATCAGGAGAGCTAAGACAACAACGGGTAAATGGCGATGAATGGGCAGAGCGCGTCAATTAGGTACATACAGGAGGCTGGGGCCGACAGGTAAACAAAATGAGGTACCATGTTATTGAAACAGCCTAGGGGGCATCAGCTGTGTAGCCAAGTGATCATAGGGTCATAAGAGCAGCAATAGATTAGTCAGGGTGCTGTTCGGCAGTCAATACTATGCTAGGCGAGCAGGGGACACAGCGTTCAGAAAAGCTAAGCTAGCAGGCCGGGGCTAGAAGATGGTTCTTTGGCGACATCTAACAGAATAGCCTGTTGAGACCACATCGGGCGATCACATCGGCAGTCCAGTCGCTTTGGATCGGCGGGGCTCTGTGTCGACAATAAAGGGTTCAGGCCAATTGGCAAAGGATGTATTGTAGCCCTAGAATTAGCTGGTGTCGTGTCTTTACTGAAGACTGCTAGTTTTGATCAAAGATTCTCTGTAATTAGTTGCTATGCGATCAACTGATTAATCACGTAACTAATTAACTATGAAATCGGGGCACCAAGGAAAAATATTCAGATTACAAAGTTAGCATTTCCTAAAATAACTTTTCAGATATTTTATCTGATCAATTAGTCTACGAATTTATGAATTATTTACTTTACCTCACGTTAGTCTCATTCCAAACGTCGTAAATGGATCCTCTTCTTCACTATGAGTCATCCATACATCAATTGTCTTAAATAATTTATTTATTACTAACTAAGTAATTCACAGAAACAAACAAACAAAGGTAAATGTAATGATAGGAAAATGTGCCCTAGTGGGCTGAACCGGTCGACTAAGAAGTGACTACAGAGTGATAATTATAACAATTAAAATGCTAATCCTTTTCACATGAACGTTCACTCATTCGGGAACAATTGCAATCAATATATATATATATATATTTACGCTCAGTGTGTCGTATTGATCGCTGGTGAAAAGTTTTTGTCTTTCGTAGAATTGTCCGTCTCTCTCCCTCTCTCTCTCTGTCTTGGTTAGAGGGGATTGTTCAAATTGACATTCATTATAGAATGATGTTTCGGCGGTTGTTGTTCTTCGCGTTCAATGATACCGAATTCCTAGCTGCAGACTAGTATTTAATATCAAAGACTTGTTCTCATTCTGTCGGTATCGATAGTCTAAGAGTTTAACCACGTGGTATGGTTAAAAGATTCAGCATTGGTCTGCCACCTTTTGTCCCCCTCATAATGGCGGAAAAACATGGTCTGGTATTCATTTCTTGTTTTTTTCAGAATGGCACAAAAGGGCTGTCCCAGGATGTCTGACCCTAACTGGGCTCAGGGGCGGTCCTCTGATTTAGTTCAAATCCAATTCCCTTTTTGAGTTTTCCTTCATTAAACAGTCCAAAATCACATTTGTAAAATTGTGTAAACAGTATCATACTCACTCAATCATCTTATACAACAATTAGATGTAAACCTTATATCTGGGGCTATTATATAAACAGCGTTATGGTAATGTGGCCACACCGTCTCCCATGAACTTCCCAAGTTGTGACAAACGGACCAGTTCATAGCTGGATTCTTCACCGATCTTTTACACTTTCTCCGGAACATGAAATTTGTTCATACCTCAAGTTCTGTGAGGTGGAAGGATTTCCTTTGTCTCCATGAAAAACTACTCTCTATAACTGTGTGTCCATGGGGTCTTCTCAGGAATTTACGACCTCTGACCACAGCGGCCCAGTTGAAGCGGGGGGGGGGTTGCTTTACTCTAGACCTTGGCTAACGCCACTGCCACGAAGCTAGCACCAGTTAGCCGTGAGCCAGGCACATCTCCCTGCAAGCAAACTAAATTCTACAATACCTCTTTCGCCATCTGGCTTGGATTCTCTGTCGACACGGCCCCCCGCCACCCCACCCCGACTGGTTCTGCCGACGAATATCAATCCGCTGTGCCTTCAACCGGCCTCCGTCTGAGCAGACCCCCCCTACCACCTCCGGGCTACTAACTTTAAACGCTGTGTCGCCTGCGTGCTAGCGTAGTGGCGGCTTCCCTGTTCCATCTACTGCTGCCCACTGGACACTATGATCACTTGGCTACATAGCTGATGCCTGCTGGACTGTCCATTAATCACGGTACTCCATTCTGTTTATCTATGTTTTATCTGTCGGCCCCTGCCGCGAACTCAGTCTCTGTGTGTAGTTAATCCGACCCTCTCTGCCTAGTCATCGCCATTTTACCTGCTGTTGTTGTGTTAGCTGACTAGCTGTTGTTGTCTCACCTGTTGTTTTAGCTAGCTCTCCCAATCAACACCTGCGATTACTTTATAACTTGCTGTATGTCTCTCTCAAATATTAATATGCCTTGTATACTGTTGTTCAGGTTAGTTATCATTGTTTTAGTTTACAATGGAGCCCCTAGTTCCACTCCTCACACCTCTGAGACCTCCTTGGTACCACCTCCCACACATGCGGTGACCTCACCCATTATAACCAGCATGTCCAGAGATACAACCTCTCTTATCATCACCCAGTGCCTGGGCTTACCTCCGCTGTACCCACACCCCACCATACCCCTGTCTGCACATTATGCCCTGAATATATTCTACCACGCCCATAAATCTGCTCCTTTTATTCCTTGTCCCCAACGCTCTAGGCGACCAGTTTTGATAGCCTTTAGCCGCACCCTCATCCTACTCCTCCTCTTTTCCTCGGGTGATGTGGAGGTAAACCCAGGCCCTGCATGTCCCCAGGCACCCTCATTTGTTGACTTCTGTGATCGAAAAAGCCTGGGTTTCATGCATGTCAACATCAGAAGCCTCCTCCCTAAGTGTGTTTTACTCACTGCTTTAGCACACTCTGCCAACCCTGATGTCTGAATCCTGGTTTAGGAAAGCCACCAAAAATCCTGAGATTTCCATACCCAACTATAACACTTTCCGTCAAGATAGAACTGCCAAAGGGGGAGGAGTTGCAATCTACTGCAGAGATAGCCTGCAAAGTTATTTCATACTTTCCAGGTCTATGCCCAAACAGTTTGAGCTTCTAATGAAAAAAATGAATCTCTCCAGAAATAAGTCTCTCACTGTTGCCGCCTGCAACCGACCCCCGTCAGCTCCCAGCTGTGCCCTGGACACCATCTGTGAATTGATCGCCCCCCATCTAGCTTCAGAGTTTGTTCTGTTAGATGACCTAAACTGGGATATGCTTAACACCCCGACAGTCCTACAATCTAAGCTAGATGCCCTCAATCTCACACAAATCATTAAGGAACCCACCAGGTACAACCCTAAATCCGTAAACATGGGCACCCTAATTGACATTATCCTGACCAACTTGCCCTCCAAATACACCTCTGCTGTCTTCAATCAGGATCTCAGCGATCACTGCCTCATTGCCTGTATCCGCTACGGGTCCGCGGTCAAAGGACCACCTCTCATCACTGTCAAACCTTCCCTAAAACACTTCTACAAGTAGGCCTTTCTAATCGACCTGGCCCGGGTATCCTGGAAGGACATTGACCTCATCCCGTCAGTTGAGGATGCCTTGTCATTCTTTAAAAGTAACTTCCTCACCATCTTAAACAAGCATGCTCCGTTCAAAAAATGCAGATCTAAGAACAGATATAGCCCTTGGTTCACTCCAGATCTGACTGCCCTCGATCAGCACAAAAACATCCTGTGGCGGACTGCAATAGCATTGAATAGTCCCCACGATATGCAACTGTTCAGGGAAGTCAGGAACCAATACACGCAGTCAGTCAGGAAATCCAAGGCCAGTTTTTTCAAGCAGAAATATGCATCCTGTAGCTCTATCTCCAAAAAGTTCTAGGACACTGTAAAGTCCATGGAAAACAAGAGCACCTCCTCCCAGCTGCCCACTGCACTGAGGCTAGGTAACCCGGTCACCACCGATAAATCCGTGATAATCGAAAACTTCAACAAGCATTTCTTAGCGGCTGGCCATGCCTTCCTCCTGGCTACTCCAACCTCGGCCAACAGCTCCTCAAGGTACTAAACAATATCATAAACCACCATTGATAAAAGACAGTACTGTGCAGCCGTCTTCATCGACCTGGCCAAGACTTTCGACTCTGTCAATTACCATATTCTTATGGGCAGACTTAGTAGCCTCGGTTTTTCTGATGACTGCCTTGCTTGGTTCACCAACTACTTTGCAGACAGAGTTGAGTGTGTCAAATCAGAGGACATGTTGTCCGGTCCTCTGGCAGTCTCTATGGGGGTACCACAGGGTTCAATTCTCGGGCCGGCTCTTTTCTCTGTATATATCAATGATGTTGCTCTTGCTGCAGGCGATTCCCTGATCCACCTCTACGCAGACGACACCATTCTGTATACTTCTGGCCCTTCCTTGGACACTGTGCTATCTAACCTCCAAACGAGCTTCAATGCTATACCACACTCCTTCCGTGGCCTCCAACTGCTCTTAAACGCTAGTAAAACCAAATGCATGCTTTTCAACCATTCGCTGCCTGCACCCGGATGCCCGACAAGCATCACCACCCTGGAAGGTTCCGACTTTGAATATGTGGACATCTATAAGTACCTAGGTGTCTGGCTAGACTGCAAACTCTCCTTCCAGACTCATATCAAACATCTCAAATTCAAAATCAAATCTAGAGTTGGCTTTCTATTTCGCAACAAAGCCTCCTTTACTCACGCAGCAAAACTTACCCTAGTAAAACTGACTATCCTACCGATCCTCGACTTCGGCGATGTCATCTACAAAATAGCTTCCAATACTCTACTCCGCAAACTGGATGCAGTTTATCACAGTGCCATCCGTTTTGTTACTAAAGCACCTTATACCACCCACCACTGTGACCTGTATGCTCTAGTCGGCTGGCCCTCTCTACATGTTCGTCGCCAGACCCACTGGCTCCAGGTCATCTACAAGTCTATGCAAGGTAAAGTTCCACCTTATCTCAGTTCACTGGTCACGATTGCAACACCCACCTGTAGCACACGCTCCAGCAGGTGTATCTCACTGATCATCCCTAAAGCCAAAACCTCATTTGGCCGCCTTTCCTTCCAGTTCTCTGCTGCCTGCGACTGGAACGAATTGCAAAAACCGCTGAAGTTGGAGACTTTTATCTCCCTCACCAACTTTAAACATCTGCTTTCTGAGCAGCTAACCGATCGCTGCAGCTGTACATAGTCCATCGGTATATAGCCCACCCAATTTACCTACCTCATCCCCATACTGTTTTTATTTAATTTACTTTTCTGCTCTTTTGCACACCAGTATCTCTACCTGCACATGTTCATCTGATCATTTATCACTCCAGTGTTAATCTGGTAAATTGTAATTGTTAACTCCTACGGCCTATTTGTTGCCTAGCTCCTCATGAATTTTGCACACAATGTCTATAGATTTTTTTCTACTATGTTATTGACTTTATTATTTATTGTTTACTCCATGTGTAACTCTGTGTTGTTGTCTGTTCACACCGCTATGCTTTATCTTGGCCAGGTCGCAGTTGCAAATGAGAACTTGTTCTCAACTAGCCTACCTGGTTAAATAAAGGTGAAATATATATATATATTTCTTTAAATACTCAGTGGCCAACGTCATGACATACCCCCCCATGTGGTTTGGATCTTGTTTTTCCTGCAGGTTACAAATCAACATAAAATCCTGAACACGTGATGTCCAGTTTGTAGATCATCGTTGCAGTCCCCTCTGGTGGTTAAACTTGGTAGGCTTCTTTGAAAGAGGAGCAGTCCACCACAAGGATGGCAGTTGATGTCCAGTTGGTGATCGCCATTGAGGTCCCTTCTAGTGATGTACCTTGGTAGGTTCCCTGGAAGCTGCAAAGTACCCCAGGGATGGCCAGGGGAAGTCCTGGTTGGTGATCGCCATTGTGGTCCCCCCTCCCCCCTCTGGTGGTTTACCTTGGTAGGCTCCCTGACAGCCGGGCATGCCGCCACAAGGATGGGCCGTGGGTATCCGGATATGGGGTCGCCGTTCCGGACCCGTCATCTGGTCGTCGTCCAGACTGGATGATCTGGGCGTCGTCCAGACTGGATGATCTGGGCAGTAATTTAGGCAGATGTTAACAACGCACACACACTCATGAAATATATATAATTACATTCGTTCCCCAATGAGATGTGTTGTGGCACTAAGTGATGGTTGTATGGGTCTTTGTTTATGGCTCTATCACTTCCTAAGTGTCAAAGGAACTGAACCGAAAAGAAATGAAAGCATAAACAAAAGATATACAAAATATAGTTCTCACACAAAAAAAAGAATCTAATTGGACTGTATTCTAAATACGTCCAATGTTCTGGCAAAATGACTATCATGGCATTGTCTCTAATGTCATATCTATGGTTTTCCTACTTAGTATGTTGCTTAGGCACTATCCTAAGTTGATAACTATATGATAAGTTTACAGCTGTAAGGCACTAGTTTTGGGCAGTCTACAGGGATGACCTGTGGACTTCTGGGAAGACAACTGGTGAGTGCTGTAGAGTCAAAGGCCGAGAAGTAAATGTTCAACTTTATTTACTAAGGCTGGTATTTTGCTTGGACCCTTAAGTGGTCCTAGCATAAATCCTAATTGTATGTTCCATTGTGTATGTGCATTTATGCTTACACAAGTGTGCCTGTCAAGGGAAGAAAAGCAAGTTTTCTTGCAGATTACCACTTGTTCAGAATGAATCTGACGTAGTCAGGTAATTTTCAGGTCAATGCCTAGTAGTTTTTACTACACATCTCTGTGTCTTCCACTATTGTAGTGGTGATAGGTATGAAGTCTCTTTCATAGCTATGTTATCCACGGAGGAGCTAACCTCACGACGGAAGTACTCTTTAAGTATTGGACCAGTTTTCTCCTGAATGGAGGATTCTATTTATTAGTGACATGTGTGTTAACCATTGGAAGAGTGCACTGGAGATTCCCTTCCACGTGTTGCACTCTGAGTGACTCGCTATGTCGCTATTGTCAAGGGTAATTTGATTGGTTAGGTCTCTAACCTTCTTACTGATTGTAGCTAGACTGACTGTCGCTGGTATTGGTACTGGTGCTCAAAGGGACCAGTTATCCTACAGATTTATTCTGAAATATTATACTACCGGAACATAATGATTGGAGCATTTTACTAGTTGTATTGTAGTTGAACCTACACATGGCAAGGAATGATTATTGTTGCCATTTGTTTTGGAGGTGGACAAGTCCACTGGACTTCCTTTACGACCAGTGTGGTACACCTCAGTACTATCTTAGATGTGTTCTAAGATAATCCCCGTCTAGGGGCCTGTCTGCTCCTCACTGTTCTCATAGGGGGAGTTTACAACTAGATTTAATTTATGCTCTGGCGGCCTCATACGGTGTTGTCCGTAGTCTCGACCCCCCCACCGGCCTCGATGAGGCTCATTATGGGTCTGGGATACCCTTTGTGTCTTGGGACCCCCCCCACCAGCGGGTGGTGTTGGTATCTGAGGCGCAAACGAAAAGGTCGGACCCTATGTATGAGTTGTCAGTGGCCGCAGTTGTTATGAGAATGGCTGTAACCCTTCAACCAAATCTTCTGGTGTTTGTGCTTCAAAACGCTCAGTGGCTGTAGAGGCATGTCAGTCACCACCGCATCCGCGTGTGGCAACCTCTTCAGTACCTGCGAACTGAGATGAGGATATCGGTCTGTGATATTACAAAGTCTTTCACCAGTGGGAGTCATCGGGTCAGTTGCTGGTCTGATGCCATTAGTGACATTGTAAGGGGTGACAGTCCCCAACAAAGCGGAAGGTGTATCATCGGAATCAGAGTATCAATGTTTTTCTTGCGGAGACGGCCACAGTGCTTGCGGAAGTGTCCGAAGGGCCGGAGAACTTAATCTCAACTACTGTTTTGCACGACTAGGAAGTTGCTTATTCACAGAGACAGCTGGCTCGAAATCATGAAAAGAATGGTCAATCAGGTTGGCTGATGGAATGTGTCGAGATATCGTAATATCTCCTTGGATCGGATTCTGCCCCAAGAGGTTTTTAAACATCTTTTTCCCAAGGGGTGTTTTCGACAGATACCCCTCGTGAATGACTGCATTGCAGCTAGCGTTAGGGGAAGACAGTGTGGTCAGTGGAGAAGGCACGGTGGCCTGTGACAATACCTGGATGGTTTTCCAATCCATCAATGGGAGTAACTGATCCATCAAGTCTGCTCCAAGTAGCACGGTTACAGTTTCGAGGCTGGTAACATACACAGGGTGAACGAGGCAGGTAACATACACAGGGTGAACGAGCAATACGTCCTGGAAGTGTAGTTTCAGCATGACTCTCAGTGTGAGAGGCGAGGTAGTCTGAGTGACCCCTCCAAGTGTACTGTCGCCTCGTTCCACTTTTAACCAACATTTAGTTGGTTTCAAAGCCTTTTTGAGATCATCAAACAATGTTTGAGAGATGAGTGATATTGTTGCACCCGAATCGATTAGCGCATGACAAGTTAAGCAGTCCTCCAGGGCTGTTTCCAGGTATGGCCGTTTAGATTTGTGGTTAGTGGACATATTCCCCACAAAGTGGAGTGGTCGTTCGCAACGACATGATGTGCCATTTCTGTTCAAGGTGGAAGCAGATGGACTTTTCTGATTTTGAGTGGGCTTCGCTTTAACGAAGCGTTTGACCTTTTCCTTCGCAACCTTTGTATCAGAGTCTATAGACAAAGCCCGGGGTCTTGTTTCTTGATCAAGTGGGCCCTGGATAGGGTCTTGAATGAGAACGGGAGAAATTTGAACTTTAACGTCCTTGCTATGTGTGTTAATTCCTGCGGACCTTGTGTCCGGTAATTCCCCGTCTAGTCCTTTTCTCAAATCGTTCTTGCTTCAGTTCTTCCCGTAGTGGAACTGCTGGAGAACATTGGTCGACGTTTTGATCGTGCTTCAACCCTTTGTTACCCTTGTGCTCTGACACTTTTTGTGGGTTGGGTGCAGGAACATAGCGAACAGGTCGATTGTAGCGGTAGTTATGTTGATGGCGACATACTTTACAGTTATTTCGACCGTGGAGGTTATTGGAATCATGGTTTCGTGGTAGAAACTGTTGTTGTGTGTCATCTCTCAACGCTCCAATACCTGATAATACACCCTCTAACTGGAGTGAGTGCTCCTGGTCAAACTTCAAAACCGAGTGGTCAGGGCTCTTAGCGTTGTGAACTTTTGATGCCTCAAAAGCTGCGCTTGCAAGCTCTCTGAGTTGAAAGATAGGCAAGCCAACGTGGGCGGCAGGGCCCAAGTAGGTAATGAAGGTAGGATACATGTTCGACAGGAACATTTGTTTAAAAGGTAACAGGTCTTCCATGCCTGTTTCAGTGAGTAGGCCATTGTAAGCTGAACGAAGCCTATGATAGTAAGCTTGTGGGTGTTCGTTCCAAGCATGTTTGACGGTGTTAGCCAGTGGACTATCGTGTTTGCGAGTCTCGGAACCACTGAATTCTAATTTTAAAGCTGTGGCAAGTTTAGCGTAGTCATTTAGCACGTGTTGCTGTTGTAGACGAATGAACCTTGTCACGTGTCTATTCGACGTTGGCTTCAACAGGTAAACCCTGTCAGAAACCGTAGCATTCGGGTAGCCATCCAACGCGTCCTCTATGTTAGCTAGGAACGCCTCAGTATCGTTTGGCTGACCTGGAACGGGGTCAAAGGTGGGGAAATTCTTGATGAGTTTGTCAAGGTAGAGCGTGATCATTCTGGAGTTCCTCCAGATGGTACCCAAGGGTGGTATTCTGCTGCATTGCAGAGTCCACTTGAGCGCTTAGACTTCTGATTTTGGACATGTGAGTGTCACACTTGCTCCTCTCGGTCTCAAACTTATCTGTCATGGTTTGCAGATAGAGGTCTTGAGTACGGAGCAAGAGATTCAGTGATGATATTTCCTCTGCTTGCTTAGAAATCAATAATTCCATCTTCATCACCTGAGTTCTCTCATCATTCATTTGGTCAGCGACTTCAATGAGTTCTGCTGATTTGTCATCCAACTTGTCATTGTGTTCATTAACTGATCATGTTTGGTCTGCAGCGTTTTTGAGTAGAACCGTGTTACTTTGTGGTCCTTCTGTAGCTCATTTGGTAGAGCATGGCGCTTGTAACGCCAGGGTAGTGGGTTTGATTCCCGGGACCACCCATACGTAGAATGTATGCACACATGACTGTAAGTCGCTTTGGATAAAAGCGTCTGCTAAATGGCATATATATATATATATACTTTGAGTAATGTTCAACAAAACTGCATGCATGTTATCAAGTTGAGCGCTCCTGTTTGTAGATAATTCTTCAGATTTATCTAGTTTGTCGTGAACGTCATCGTATTTAGTTTTGGCTAAATCGAGTTGTTCCTGTAGCATATGATTTTCTTCCTGTAGAAGACAATTTTGTTGAAGAGCTTGTGCTTGTTCATCGTCATACTTTTTTGCAATTACATTTAATTGTTCAGTTTTCAAGCGCAGTTCCATAGCTAGCAGGTTCTCTCCCTCTGTCCCTTTATGTCTCCCATTACCTGCTTGTGCTTCAGCTGTGCACTGCGGTATTGGACAGATGCCAATCTTGGGTGGCAAGACCTCAGGGCTAGACTGGAGAGAACCTTTACGAGGCCTGCGTCCAATGGTTGATTTTGGAAAGCGTTGTTGTCTGCTTTTCCACTAATGGCATAATTAGGTCAGAGATCAATCCATTTGCAGCCTCATAATGTGCAACCCCCTCTGATTGCTTGCACATTATTAGAACATTTTGAAATAAAAAAATGTTTTCCTAATTTTCCAGTTTGGTTTTGGAATATATTGGGAGCTGCAAAGATGATTTTAATCAGATTTTACTGATTGATCAAATGTAATGAATAATCAAACCTGTATAGGCTATCTGGGAATTAAATTTTAAATTCACCTGGTAAGTTGGTTCATCTAGGTTACTATTGCAAAGTTTAAGGTGTCTATTTAATTGAAAGAACCTAGAAAGGTATGTCCGACAATTTAAATAAATAAATTGAATGAGACGATAATACCCAAGCAATTGAGATTGCTGGATTATTTTAACGTGATCCACGTTTGGATTTCCAACGCTTATTTTAAGAGATGTACTTCCGATTCTTCACTACCGGTGATGCTGAATGCTGAAATCAAACGGAAGTACAAAGGGCGGGGCTTTCGTCGCACAAGGCTGATGAATTTAAACGGAACACAGGAAGTTGATATGTGTCTGTTACTTGACCTCTATGAAGCATTTATTTAGGCTTCAATCTGAGGTTCAGTTAACTCTAATGAACTTATCATCTGGAGCAGAGGTAACTCTGGGTCTTCCTTTCCTGTGGCGATCCTCATTAGAGCCAGTTTCATCATAGCACTTGATAGTTTTTGCGACTGCACTTGAAGAAACTTTCGAAGTTCTTGATATTTTCAGTATTGACTGACCTTCATGTATTAAAGTAATGACGGACTGTCATTTCCCTTTGCTTATTTGAGGTGTTCTTGCCATAATATGGACTTGGTCTTTTACCAAATAGGGCTATCTTCTATGTATCACCCCTACCTTGTCACAACACAACTGATTGGCTCAAACACATTAGGAAAGAGTAGGAAAGAAATTCCACAAATGAACTTTTAACAAGGTACACCTGTTAATTGAAAAGCATTCCAGGTGACTACCTCATGAAGCTGGTTGAGAGAATGCCAGGAGTGTGCAAAGCTGTCATCAAGGCAAAGAGTGGCTACTTTGAAGAATCTCAAATATAAAATATATTTTGTTTTGTTGAACACTTTTTTGGTTACTTAATGATTCCTTGTGTTATTTCTTAGTTTTGATGTCTTTACTATTATTATACAATGTATAAAATAGTAAAACATAAATAAAAACCCTTGAATGAGAAGATATGTCCAAATCTTATACTGGTTTTGTAAATGCAAGCAGAGATTACTGCATATGCCTTGCTACATTACTTCTGAGTATATGTACTTTGTCTTGCAATTTTTTTTTCAAAAGGTGGCTCCACATTAACAAGGTCAGAAGGTTTTGTGGTGGAGTCATGGTACCCGAACAAGCATGCCAATCAAACAAGACACAATCGGTTGGTTTCCTCCAGCCAATTCCAAGCCCAGAACTCCAAGGCTGTGTTTCTAGAGGCATCTGAGCAGAGAGAGAGAATGTCTGGCCAGTGCTCGAGTACTGCAGTATCGGATTCTAATCATTCTAATCCTGATTCAAAAACAAGGATGAAAATCATCTAAAACTTAAGTGGCTCTTGAGGAACAGAATTTGGTCATGCCTGGGGTGAGCTATGATGTAGCTTTCTCCACAAAGGGATTCAGAAGTTTTGGAGAGTATGTGGACCCTGATAATTATGCTGCTGTGTAACTGTTAGTTGAGGCATAGTGCTTGCAACACCAGCGTTAATGGTTTGGTGTTTGCATGGGTGACATACTGGACATAAATCTGTTAAATAAATTTAAGTTGCAATGGATAAAAGTGTTATGCTAAATTACAATATAACATACTTCTTCTGTGCAGGCACAGTTCTGGTGGAGAATATGCAGATCAACGGGAGAGCAGAGGACCCAGACAGGACCATCTCTCTGATCCTGCTTGACAACTATGCCTACTGGGTCATCCTGGATCCCCTCAGACAGAGACTGTTCCTCAACAGCACTGGACGTGTCCTGGACAGAGATGTGAGTATGGACCTGGGTTTGGATACTGTTAGTAGAGGAAAAGGCTTTTACATTTTAAAAAATTGCAAGCACAGGCACACTTGCCTACACACACACACATACACAGTTCCACTGATACTTAAATTGTATGCAAATACATTGTAAGCTCTCCAAAACGCATTGATATTCCAAAACCACACAATTATTTTATTATATATATATATATATATTTTTAATTCATGGGTTGGGGGGTAGAATTGATATTGCAGATAGATTGTGGCTTCCATCAATGTAATTGCCTGGATCATTTCCAATCCCCCATATACATATATTTTTGAATATGGTTTCCTTATTATTTTCCCCTAACCCTACCACCCCTGCCCTAATTGGAGTGAACTAATGGACAACACCACTTAGTCTTATTGATTTGAGAAAATAAGACAGGCCTTCTGCATGCTGGAAAGGTTCATCAATGTTTAACTGTTTTTCACAACGAGAACAGTTTGGCCACTCTAAATACTGGTATCAAAACAAGTCCAATAAAGTTTAAAGTGCTATACAGAACTCACTGTTTTGAGGCTCCTGGTTTGATTGCACTGCAATTTCCTCATTGTAAGGAAAAATCAGTTCTGTTGGATTGATTTGTAACCTCTGCCTCCTTGTCTTGGAGCCCATCCACCACTTCCCTGTTCAGTCTGTAAAATCCCAGGACACTGTGAGGTAGAAAAGCATTCTTTATGTGGCTGTGTTGGAAACATTTGGAACTAATCATCTACTGAGTGTGTTCGAGCAGTGTGACAATGTATTTTACAAAGATGATTGCATAATCATTGGTTTATTGAATTGGTTGAATTCTTGTATCTCTTTCTCTTGCTCTCTCTTCTCTCTCTCACTCTCTCACTCTCTTTCTCACCCTCAGCCCCCTTCCTCTATCACTACAATCGTGGTGAAGGTCCAGTGTACCAGTGAGCTGGTTGGGACAGTGATTCTTCACGAGGTCCGGATTGTAGTCAGGGACAAAAATGACAACACACCTCGCTTTCAGCAGCCACGCTACTATGTGGCCGTCAACGAGGTGAGCGAGAGGGAGAGAGAGTTACTACAACAATTGTTGCTTTTTGCTTTAGTGAGCATATCTTTCTGCCTCGGGTAAGTAATTCAGCCTGGCATGACCCTTCCCACAGAGGTCAGCGAAGCCCAGAGGCCTTACAGACAGTGACTCCTATACAGATTACCGTTGAAGCAATTATGTAGTACATTAATGCTTCATTATTTCAATTACAAAGAAAGGTCAAGGTTTGGTCATCATTGAAGTTAAGGACCTTTGTTGATTTAGGCACAGTGGAATAGAGTGTAGACTAGGCTACTCTGCAGTAACAGGAGTATTTTGCACTCGGTTCACATTTAACATTTACATTTAAGTCATTTAGCAGACGCTCTTATCCAGAGCGACTTACAAATTGGTGCATTCACCTTATGACATCGAGTGGAACAGTCACTTTACAATAGTGCATCTAAATCTTAAAGGGGGGGGTGAGAGGGATTACTTATCCTATCCTAGGACATCTTATTTTTCTCAGTTTTTTTTCTCTGTTACGCCTTCTGCATGGAGACAGAGTAAAACATGACAACAGCTATTCTACGCATATTAGGCAGCAGCTTCCGAGAATAACAAAACAATAGCAGGTCCTTAGATCTCCTGGATATCTGTTCTTCCTCTATTGCATGAAATTGTTCTGACGCATGGACGGTATCACGCTAGTTATGCGTTCCCAGTGAATCATGGGGTTCCTGTCTGTGTTCTCTGCGTGTATTAGATGTCACCATACTCCCTATCTAACCCAGAGAGCTCAACGATGCTAGTGTGTGCATGTTTTATTTACAACAAAGTGATAGCTGCATGAGTCAGTACTCTCCCTACCAGTCCATACAGAGAGCACAGTGGAATATCACATTTTATCCAACGGG
This sequence comes from Oncorhynchus gorbuscha, assembly GCF_021184085.1. Lineage (NCBI taxonomy): Eukaryota > Metazoa > Chordata > Actinopteri > Salmoniformes > Salmonidae > Oncorhynchus > Oncorhynchus gorbuscha. Next base: position 16,352,656 of record NC_060180.1, on the reverse strand, counting down.
TGGGTCTAATGCTGAATGGCTAAAACTGCAGTTCCAGCCGGTGTCTATTCCACAAGTTACCACCGGCTAAATCTACAACGTTAAAATGCCTATTTACTCTGTTCCATCTGACTGCGTAATCAACTATCTCATCAACCCAGCCAGGCAATTTATAATCTTGATCTCCACTATAAAAACACACATTTCTTTTAGACTAACATTTAGTTTTCAACAGCAGAAATGTGTATAAACCTTGCTGTCTGTCTCTCCAACTTTTGCAACATTGTTTCAGTATTCAAATTCGATCTCCAACTGTCGCAAAGTAATGAACGTGTTGGGGATCAGGATGAGACAGACTTGCAGGCAGCTTTTCTCAGCCAGTTGAAATCAAGAATCAGCTAAATTTTTAATGGATTTATACAAATAAATGTCAATAGAAAACAGATAAAATGCAGCTAGTTTGCAGTCTCTCCAGCTTCAGTTTGAAGTGATTATGTTAGTTGTGTTGTTGGCGAGCTCCTGTGAACAACCCTGTTCTGACGAGAGAGCACATTTTCTATGCCTGGTGAAATCGCACATCATTAACTCATTAGTTCACAGTTTAAACAAATGCAAATGTAACTACATTTGCACTGTTTGATGTGACTGTAAGTTAGACGTAGTTGGCTAGCTGGCAAGCAAGGGATAAGAACATTGCCAGTCAGTATGGCAATGAAACATTTAGAACGAACGACTGGGTCGCGTCCATAGATATAGAACAAAAAGACTGAACAACTGGGTCGTGTCTCTGGCAACCGAACCAATAGAACGAACAACCAGCCAGCTTTGGTAGCAACCCTAGATTTGTGTCGGGACTATATATTGTGGAAGGATGAAATAGTATGAATAAATTCCCATTGTATAAAAGTTACAATTCCCCCGAAAATGGTGTTTGGAGGATATGTTGGTACAGTTAACCAATACCCATATTATGTCATGTTTCATGTTTTGTGTCGACCCCAGGAAGAGTAGTTGCTGCTTTTGCAACAGCTAATGGGGATCCTAATAAAATACCAAATACCAAAATACCTGTGCCAATATATCCTCCAACACCGGATTCTCTTAAATATTTTGCATTAGGCATCAATGTGTTTAGAACGATATAATATGTTTAATCAAAAACAGCCAGTGATATCTACACCTACAGCAAATTGACTTTTGGCTGCAATTTGCAGTATAACTTTTTTTTTTACCACAAACTGTTATATACCTACAGTATGCTTGAATTAAACTTACATTTTGACCAAAACGTCTGCAGAAATGAACAAACAAGCTAATTATGTGGATACAGAATGTGCATTCACATTTGATGATTGATTTTAATCTCCTACATTTGCTGAGATAGCTCTCTGAAATTACCATGGTTCTCATCCATCATATCTCGCAGCTGTCAGAGGAAATACATTTAATTTACTGTTGAGTGTCACTGTCAAATACACTAGTTATTTCTCTGATTCTCTTTTCCAAAATGTCATCACATTAATGACACTGGACATTATTTCAGCAAGCTTTTGATATGTCCAGATATCAGATCTTAATTTGAGCCAGTTTGCTACAGTTGGAAAATAATCCTGCAGCAACAGGAAATATGAACTATTATGTGGATTAAAATAATGGACATTTTTGTAGAGGTTGATACATTTTTTTTGTTTGGGCAAATCAAGTCTGAAATGTCAAAGTGGAAATTACAAACTTTAGAAGGCTTTTTAAACCTCAAATACACTTAAAATGTGCAAATTCTCAGCAAAAAAAAGTGAACAAATTAAGATCCTACATAAGACGCCTGTATCGAGAGCCTCCGAGTCAGACAACCATGACTTTTGTCTCCTTTGTTGACACTTCCTATGTTCTTCACTCTAAGTTCCTGTCAGTGTGTATTATCCCAGGAAACATTACTCCCTGAAAAGTGTTCTGAATCAGACTCCACTGCTGTCAAACCTCTCCTGAACTGAGCTCAACTCCCCTCAGGCCCCCAGGTGCTCTAGAACACAGCTCTCTGGAGGCCCCTCTCTCTGCAGCATCTCTCTGAGAGGTTGTTATGGCTGTCAGTGTGGTGCTGAGGCCCCAGAGAAATACTCATCCACAGCTGCCGACGAAAACATTTTCAGTTCAAATCAGTGCATTCATTCACTCTTCCTAACAACAAAGGTCTCCACTTCTTGCACTTCTGTCAGTATTTGGCCACCTTCCATAGAAGACACTGTGTTCCTGCGATCTTGGGAGGGGTCAGTAATATCAGTGAAATGTAAAATATAGCGTTGTTACAATGTCCAGACAGAGGGACATGCCTGTTGATAGTATTCTGTCTCTATCTCTGCCTCCAGCTCACTCCTGCCGGGACCACCATATTCACAGGCTTCAGTGGAGAAAATGGGGCCACAGACATCGATGACGGGCCCAACGGACAGATAGAATATGGCATCCAGTACAACCCCAATGACCCAGTACGTGGATGTAATGATTACTGACTGCAGATTTTGACTTACTGAAGCTATACGACAATGGGACAGCGGAACAATGTCTGTTGACAGTGAAACCTATGACTGAACACTGTCTGTCTGTCTCTCTCTCTTTCTCTCGCCCTCTCTGTCTCTTTTTTCTTTCTCAGGTGTCTAATACAACTGTGGTTGTAGGGAATACTCTCTCTGGAAACATTGTTCTGGCTGAGAGACTAAACTACGAAGAGAAAACACGCTACCTGGTCATTGTTAAAGCCAATGTGAGACACTTTGTTTGTTTGTTTGTTTGTGCTCCAGAAGTGTGTGCATACGCATGTGTGTTTGTGCATATTAAATATTAATGAACAATATGTTTTACTTGGTGTCATTGTAGTGAATTGACAGTGAGATGGATCTGTTTGTTTTCTACTCTGGCTAAGAGAATGGATTGGCGTTTTGCGAAGGTTTTGGACTGAATGGTTGGTTTAGGGCCTTGTTTTGTTTAAAGTATTAAGTGCTGATGTTTAGAATATAGGGTAAATTGCTGATTGTTACTTTGTTTGGTTTATGCTTCATTAAGTGTGCCATTGCCAGATAAACCAAAACCTTACTACAATGAACAAAAATATAAAGGCAACATGCAACAATTTCTAAGATTTTACTGAGTTACGGTTCATACAGTGGCTTGCCCCATTTTGTTGCCTTACAACCTGGAATTAAAATGGATTTTGGGGGTTTGTATCATTTGATTTACACAAAATTTACACAACATTTGAAGATGCAAAATATTTTTTATTGTGAAACAAACAAGAAATAAGACAAAAAAACCCTGAAAACATCAGTGTGCATAACTATTCAGCCCCCCAAAAAAAATAAAAAATAATTCTTCACTTTGTAGAGCCACCTTTTGCAGAAATTACAGCGGCAAGTCTCTTGGGGTATGTCTCTATGAGCTTTGCACATATAGCCACAGTGATTTTTGCCCATTCGGCAAAACTGCTACAACTCCTTCAAGTTGGATCGGTTCCGCTGGTGTACAGCAATCTTTAAGTCATTCCACAGATTCTCAATTGGATTGAGGTCTGGGCTTTGACTAGGCCATTCCAAGACATTTAAATGTGTCCCCTTAAAACACTTGGGTGTTGCTTTAGCAGTATGCTTAGGGTCATTGTCCTGCTGGAAGGTTAACCTCCGTCCCATTTTTTAATCTCTGGAAGACTGAAACAGGTTTCCCTCAAGAATTTCCCTGTATCTAGCGGCATCCACCATTCTTTCAATTTTGACCAGTTTCCCAGTCCCTGACAATGAAAAACATCCCCACACATGATGCTGCCACTACCATGCTTCACTGTGGGGATGGTGTTCTCGGGTGATGAGAGGTGTTTGGTTTGTGCCAGACATAGCATTTTCCTTAATGGCTAAAAAGGCTATGGTATAGTCTCATCTGACCAGAGTACCTTCTTTCATATGGTTTGGCAAACAATACATTTTCTTTAAGCAATGGCTTTTTCTGGTCACTCTTCCATAAAGCCCAGCTCTGTGGAGTGTACGGCTTAAAGTGGTCCTATGGACAGATACTCCAATCTCCACTGTGGAGTTTAGCAACTCCTTCAGGGTTATCTTTGGTCTCTTTTTTGCCTCTCTGATTAATGTCCTCCTTGCCTGATCCGTGAGTTTTGGTGGGCGGCCCTCTCTTGGCAGGTTTCTTGTGTTGCCGTCTTTTATAATGGATTTAATGGTGCTCCATGGGATGTTCAACGTTTCTGATCTCTTTTTATAACCCAACCCTGATCTGTACTTCTCCACAACTTTGGCCCTGACCTGTTTGGAGAGCTCCTTGGTCTTCATGGTGCCACTTGCTTGGTGGTGCCCCTTGTTTTGGGGTGTTGCAGACTCTGGGGCCTTTCAGAACAGGTGTATATATACTGAGATCATGTGACACTTAGATTGCCCACAGGTGGACTTTGTTTAACTACTTATGTGACTTCTGAAGGTAATTGGTATCACCATATCTTATTTAGAAGCTTAAAATATAGGTTGTAATGAACAGCATAGGTAAAACGCCAAAAAGGATTAATCATTTTGCAAGGCACTGTATAAGGAAATCAGTCGATTGAAATCAATTAATTAGGCCCTAATCTATGGATTTCACATGACTGGGAATACAGATATCCATCTGTTAGTCACAGATATCTTCAAGAAAAAGTAGGGGTGAGGAAAACCAGTCAGTATCTGATGTGACCACCATTTGCCTTATGCAGTGCAACACATCTCCATCGCATAGAGTTGATCAGCCTGTTGATTGTGGCCTGTGGAATGTTATTCCACTCCTCTTCAATGGCTTCAGTGGCATTGTGTTGTGTGACGAAACTGCACATTTTAGACAGGCCTTTTATTGTCCCCAACACAAGGTGCACTTGTGTAATGATCATGTTATTTAATCAGCTTCTTGATATGCCACACTTGTCAGGTAGATGGATTATCTTGGCAAAGGAGAAATGCTCACTAACAGGGATGTGAACCAATTTGTGCATAAAATTTGAGATAAATACGATTTTTGTAAGTATTTCTGAGATCTTTTGTTTCAGCTCATGAAACATGGGATCAACACTTGTTGCATTTTATTTTTTTGTTCTGTGTAGTTACTATTTGTTGTTACTGAAATTAAAATGTACATAATTGGTAGGAAAGATAGCAGCTGTTGCAGATGACACATTTGCAATTAAAGCGCAAAGCTTTTTACAAAGCCTCTATACGCTTTGATTGTTTGACTGTTTTTAATTCTTTTCTTGACTGACATGGTGTTCTAATCCTAGAATAAAAGCAGCACAATGATCATTGATTTGTTGTGGTTATGTAGATATTTGTGTTCTGGATTATGAAAGGATGGAGACAGCTCCTCATCAAGAGACCATTGTTTATTCCTTAACAAGAAACAAATCCACAAACAATCAAAGTTCAAATAGCCTACAAGTTACATAGCCCATAACTACTTTTAGTCCAGAACGACCTAACTGAAAGGTCAGTCCCTTTTTCCTGTTTCCATTACTATTTATTTCCAAATTTGCATAACGACTCCAGGCTCTCTTTGGAGCTCTGTCAGATAACTGTTCGTAGGCTAACAGCCTAACATATCAGGACTTATTTAATTAGAACTTTAATAAGAGGAAGGGCAGTGGCTCCCAGACTCCCAGCAGGCCACATTAGATATTGGAAATCAAGTGGCTCTAATGAGACTGGTTTAAATGCTTAGGTTTTTAATAAATGCATTTTTATAAAAGATGTAGTGTGGCCTTGCTTATTACTGCTGGTCATTAGCCGTGAAGAGTCCCTGACAAGGATTATGAATCAGGCACTGTAATGCTACAGAATTATATTTTAAGTAGAGCGATGGTACATTAATATATATTTCTCAACCCATTATGATCACTAATATTACAAAGTTGATCATGGAATTGAAAAGAGAAATTGGTCTCCTTTGATTGATTTTGATGATATTTCAATGTGTTATTCATTAATAGCTTTGGTAAGTAATCATGTTGACTTGCATCCTACAGGACCGTGCCCCGTACGATGCCAATAGGCGGACCGCTACGACCACATTGACAATAGACGTTCTGGATGGAGATGACCTGGGCCCCATGTTCCTGCCCTGTGTCCTGGTCAACAACACCCACGACTGCAACCCAGTCACCTACCGAGTCACCATACCAGAATTCACCAAACCGGTACAAAACACACTGTGTGTGTATGTTTTTGGTTTTGCTATCCTGGTTACCAGAAGTCCTCACAAGGATAGTAAAACAAGAAGTCCTCACAACAACAGTAAAACAAGGACATTTGACCAATTCCCACAAGGTATAAGGCTATTTTATGCTCAGGGGTAATGTTTAGGGTTAGGTTAGTGGGGGTATGGGAGGAGGATTAGGCTTTGTGCGCGTGTAAGCGAACAGGTAGTGAGTGAGTGAGTGAGTGAGTGAGTGAGTGAGTGAGTGAGTGAGTGAGTGAGTGAGTGAGTGAGTGAGTGAGTGAGTGAGTGAGTGAGTGAGTGAGTGAGTGAGTGAGTGTCAGGCAGGTGATGATCTGACAAGTGTGTATATCATAAGTCACAGCGCTATACTGGCACAGACCAGCACCACACTGGCAGAACAGCATGGCAGGAGAGTGGGGAAGTAAATGCCACATCTGCAGTGTTTGAAGTGTGAGCGTGTTCCTCACGCACACTAATCCTTGCTGTTTTGTCTCAGCATGGTCATTTAAAAGCATTTTCTGGTCTGGTGGAACAGCAATTACAGCTGAAGTTTCAGTTAGCTTCAGACTAAAAACACCAGCTGAATTCCGATCAAAAAGCGATAGAGATTGATATAGCTTTGGTAGGAGATGTAGAGCAGAAAGAGATGGAGAGAGGGGTGGGGGTAGTCAGACCGAGGGAAAGAAAGGGGGGGGGGGTGTGGTGGGGTGCTGTGGACCTGACATCTCTCACAGGATGTCAGAAATAAGAGGGAGAGAGAGAAGAGGAAGAGGCCTTTATGAGTGCTGGGAGGTAGTGACCAACTACAGTGTCAAACTGAGATTGGAGTTGCAGAACGTGACAGTCCCATGTGTTTTTTGACAATGGATCTCTGTGTCTTCTCTGCTCACCCTGTGTCACTGGGTCCCTGAGGGAGTTAGAGAGAAATACTTAAAAATATGGTGATAGTGACTGAGAAAGGGAGAAGGAGAGGAGATGGACAGTGACCTAAATAGTTAGAGACATGGATAAAGAGAGAGAAATAGAGAGTCATAGTGAATCCAGTTGTTGGCTGAGAGGAGTCAGGGTGATTTATAATTAATGATAAAAGGTTTGCAGACTGCTAAGTATGCAGGGCCGGGGAGCTGTGTGGATTTCTACAGTACAGTACCCAAAGCTCAGCTTTCTCATCAGTGGAAGAAATGTTGGAAGCTAGAGAGCAGGATGGGAAAGTCTATCTCTTTCTCTCTCTGTCACTTTCTCTATCTCTTGTTCTCTATCTTGCTTTCTCTCTCTCTCGCTCTATTGCTCTCGCTTACTCTCTCTTTCTGTCTCTCTTTCTCTCTCTCTCGCTCTGTCTAATTGTGTCCCCTAAAAGCTTCACTTCAAGTACTGTCTTTTCAAGGTAACAAATTTAGCCAACATCTGAATGTTTCATATTTCCCCAGGCATATAACAATGCCTAGTCTAACATTCTGGTGGCTAAACCTCCTAGGCAAATAGTGCCTAGGCTAACATTCTGGTGGCTAAACCTCCTAGGCATATAGTGCCTAGGCTAACATTCTGATGACTAAACCTCCTAGGCATATAGTGCATAGTCTTAACATGCTGGTGGCTAAACCTCCTAGGAATATAGTGCATAGTCTTAACATGCTGTTGGCTAAACCTCCTAGGAATATAGTGCATAGTCTTAACATTCTGATGACTAAACCTCCGAGGAATATAGTGCATAGTCTTAACATTCTGATGACTAAACCTCCTAGGAATATAGTGCATAGTCTTAACATTCTGATGTCTAAACCTCAGAGGAATATAGTGCATAGTCTTAACATGCTGTTGGCTAAACCTCCTAGGAATATAGTGCATAGTCTTAACATTCTGATGACTAAACCTCCTAGGAATATAGTGCATAGTCTTAACATGCTGTTGGCTAAACCTCCTAGGAATATAGTGCATAGTCTTAACATGCTGTTGGCTAAACCTCCTAGGAATATAGTGCATAGTCTTAACATGCTGTTGGCTAAACCTCCTAGGAATATAGTGCATGGTCTTAACATGCTGGTGGCTAAACCTCCTAGGCATAGAGTGCATAGTCTTAACCTTCTGATGGCTAAACCCCCTATGGGCTCCAAATCATAGGTCTATGACCGGTCGTACACACAGTAGGCCTACTGAATAAATCCAGGCTTTCTAGGTTTCCCATAATTTATATTCCACCTCCAACCCATCTCCCCAACATGACAGAATGAGTGGTGTCAGGTGTAGGAACTTGCCTACCTTGTTTTGTGCAGGCTCCTGTTCCACTGATTCAGACTCTTTAGTTTTGACTACAAATCTTGGTGAATCCAGCCAATAACGGCAATAGTTAGGTTCTAAACTCCGGCTCAGTAATCCAGATGGATACCAAAAGAAAGCTCTAGCTAGATGTATTCACCACACTAGGTTATGCAGCAGTGAGAGCAGATACAGAGTCACAACATATATTTATAACCTCCAACTAGGCCTCCCTTCCCAAACAGACCCCTTTCTGTGTCTAGGATGAACGATCAATCTCTGTGGCTGGGCAGATGGTGTTATCATCCCAGCTTGAGTCCAGTACTCCTTCACGCCTCTCAAAGGTCTTCTTATCAGTCAAGTTAGGGAGTATTATTCCACACATTATTCCACATTCCACATTATTCCAGTCCACTACAGTCCACAAGGTGGGAACCACACATGCAGAGATCATCCGTTCACCTACCCTGCGTCGCACAAAAACACGGTGGTTGTAACCAAAAATCTCCAATTTGGACTCATCAGACCAAATTACAGATTTCCACCAGTCTAATCTCTATTGCTCGTGTTTCTTGCCCGAAGCAAGTCTCTTCTTCTTATTGGTGTCCTTTAGTAGTAATTTCTTTGAAGCAATTTTACCATGAAGGCCTGATTCACGCGGTCTCCAACAACAGTTGATGCTGAGATGTGTCTGTTACTTGAATTCTGGAAATAATTTATGGGCTGCAATTTCTGAGGCTGGTATCTCTAATGAACTTATCCTCTGCAGCAGAGGTAAGTCTGGGTCTTCAAATCCTGAGGCGGTCCTCATGAGAGCCAGTTTCATCATAGCGCTTGATCATTTTTCGATTGCACTTGAAGAAACTTTCAAATGTCTTTAAATGTTCTGTATTGACTGACCTTCATGTCTTAAAGTAATGATGGATTGTCATTTCTCTTTTCTTATTTGAGATGTTCTTGCCATAATATGGACTTGGTCTTTTACCAAAAAGGGCTATCTTCTGTATTCAACCCCTACCTTGTCATACATTTTTAACAAGGCACACCTGTTAATTGAAATGCATTCCAGGTGATTACCTCATAAAGCTGGTTGAGAAAATGCTAAGAATGTGCAAAGCTGTCATCAAGGCAAAGGGTGGCTACTTTGAAGAATTTCAAATATGAAATATATTTTCATTTGTTTAACACTTTTGTGGTTACTACATGCTTCCTTGTGTTATTTCATAGTTTTGATGGCTTCACTATTATTCAACAATGTAGAAAATAGTAAAAATAAAGAAAAACCATGGAATGAGTAGGTGTGACCAAACTTTTGACTGGTCCTGTATATCTATAGATATATTAATGAATAGCTTACTAACATTAGTAAATATAAGATAAAATATTAATAAATGTTTAAAATGCAATTGACAATATTTTATCAATTCTTTATGACCAGGGGTTATTATAAAATGTTACTGTCACGCCTTGGTCTTAGTATTTTGTGTTTTCTTTAATTATTTGTTCAGGCCAGGGTGTGACATGGGGTTATTGTATTGTCGTATTGGGGTTTTTGTAGGCATTGGGATTGTGGTTGATTAGGGGTGTGTCTAGTATAGGCTTGGCTGCCTGAGGGGGTTCTCAATCAGAGTCAGGTGATTCTTGTTGTCTCTGATGGGGAACCGTATTTAGGTATCCTGGGTTTCACTTTGTATTTTGTGGGTGATTGTTCCTGTCTCTGTGTAGTGTTCACCAGTTAGGCTGTAATAGGTTTCACGTTCCGTTTGTTGTTTTTGTATTTATTAGTTATTTCATGTATTGTACCGCGATTCATTCATTAAAGACATGAGTAACCACCACGCTGCATTTCGGTCCGACTCTCTTTCGACAAACGAAGAACGCCGTTACAGTTACCTAATTTGTTTTGCAGAGTTTGTTCAGCCTTCCTAGATTGCAAGGCTATATTATCAGCTTTTTTTCTGGTAGTTGCTTGGAAAACTTTTCCTGCTGCAGTAAAACCATTGTGTTACTGCAGTGCTTTCAGAAAGTATTACAATGTGGGATTAAAATTGATTTAACTTTTTTTGTACACAAAATAATATGTAATGACATAGTGGACATTTATGAAAAATAAAACAATACATGTTAATCAATACATGTTAGAATCACCTTTGGCTCTAAGAGCTTTGCACACGTGGATTGTACAATATTTTGTACAATATTTTGTACAATATTTGCACATTATTATTTTTTAAATGATTCAAGATCTGTCAAGTTGGTTGTTGATCATTGCTAGACAGCCATTTCCAGGTCTTGTCATAGGTTTTCAAGTCGATTTAAGTCAAAACTGTAACTTGGCCACTCAGGAACATTCAATGTCATCTTGGTAAGGAACTCCAGTGTAAATTTGTTCCTGTGTTTTAGGTTATTGTCGTGCTGAAAGGTGCATTTGTCTCATAATGTCTGTTGGAAAGCAGACTGAACCATGTTTTCCTCAGGAAATGTTTCTGTGCTTAGCTCTATTCCATTTCTTTTTATCAAAAAAACTCCCTGGTCCATGCTGATGACAAGTATACCCATAACATGATCCAGCCACCACCATTATTTAAAATATGTTAATCAGTGATGTGTTGTGTTGGATTTGCCCCAAACATACAGCTTTGTATTCAGGAATTAATGCTAATTTCTTTGCCACGTTGTTTGCTGTTTTACTTTAGTGCCTTAATGCAAACAGGATGCATGTTTTGAAATATGTTTATCCTGTTCAGGCTTCCTTCATTACACTCTATCATGTAGGTTAGTGTTGTGGAATAACGACAATGTTGTTGATCCATCCTCAGTTTTCTCCTATCACTGCTATTAAGCTCTTTAATAGTTTTAAAGTCACCTTTGGCATCATGGTGAAATCCTTGAGCGGTTTCCGTCCTCTCTGGCAACTGATTTAGGAAGGACACTTGTATCTTTGTAGTGACTGGGTGTATTGATACATCATCCAAAGTGTAATTAACAACTTCACCATGCTTAAAGGGATATTTCATGTTTTGTTTTTACTTTTACCCATCTACCGATAGGTGCCCTTCATTTGCGAGGCATTGCTCTACTAAGGGACCTTTACAGATAATTGTGTGTGGTGTACAGAGATGAGGTAGTCATTCGAAACTCATGTTAAACACTATTATTGCACACACAGATAATAATGCAATTATAATCTGAGTTTAATCACATTATTATTCCTGAACTTATTTAGGCTTGCCATAACAACGGGGTTGAATACTTATTGACATTTCAGCTTTTCATTTGTTATTCATTTGTAAACATTTCTAAAAATATAATTCTACTTTGACATTATGTGGTATTGTGTGTAGGCCAGTGACCCCAAATTCTCAATTGAATCCATTTTGAATTCAGGCTGTAACACAACAAAATGTGGAAAAGGGTGTGAATACTTTCTAAAGGCACTGCAAATTCATATGCTGTATGGTGAGGCTTTTCTCTGAATGAATAATTGATGAGTGTATTGTATGTAATTATAGAGGCTAGACACACCTTATTGAGTTGATATGTATTTATTTGCTCCCTTAGGGTTATTAGCTATCTGCTCTGGAGTCCTCACGAGAATGGCTGCTGGAGGTGTATTATAGCTAATCATCATTGTGCAGAGCTAGAGGGATTTGATTTAGCGCACCTCTATACATTGTAAAAGTGGTGGTGTGTGTGTGTGTGTGTGTGTGTGTGTGTGTGTGTGTGTGTGTGTGTGTGTGTGTGTGTGTGTGTGTGTGTGTGTGTGTGTGTGTGTGTGTGTGTGTGTGTGTGTGTGTGTGTGTGCGTGCGTGCGTGCGTGCGTGCGTGCGTGCGTGCGTGCGTGCGTGCGTGCGTGCGTGCGTGCGTGCGTGCGGGGGAATAAGGATTACAGTGGACCCTAGGATATAAATACTTTCCCCAAGGGAGGGATTCTGCCAGAGCTGTTGGTTAGCCATGTGCCTTCCTGTGCTTGGGAAGTACAACGCAAACCGCTAAGCACACATCCACTTACTGTATTAGCCATATGTGGGTACACTAGGGAAATGCAGAGCAAGCTAATTAGTACTAAGGGTGTCTATTAGCAATGAGTGTGCGTGAATAAGAGAAGTAGCCTAGCCTACAGCACAACAAACAGATTAGCTGTGATGTATGGTACTATTATGCATGTTGGTGAGAATTCTGAGGAAGAAGAAACCTAAAGCTGTTTAATTAGATTGTTAGCCTGTTGTGTTAACAGTAGTGTACTGTGTGAATGGGGACTGAATCTAACAAAGCCATAATACTGATATATTGTTTATGATATTTAATATTGAACATTTATTTGCATTTTGTCACGTTTCCCTTGTTCGCAAAAGGCTTAACAGTGTAATGGGGATACAAACTACTAACACAGTTAATTGGTTACTGACTCCCCCCTCTTCCTTCCTCCCTCCTTTTCAGAGTGAACTGAACCCACTGGGGGTGACCCCACCTATTCAAGCTGTGGACATGGACAGGAACATTCAGCCCCCGTCTAAAAGGCCAGGGATCCATTACTACATACTGGTTGGTAGGTTCCTCACAGAGCTACCAGTCACACACATGCATGTTTGCATGATCAGTTCCACTATTCCACTTTGATCCTTTAATCGCTATGTCTTATCAATGGTCACCATTCATGTCCAAAAGCACAAAAACAGATTATTTGTGCGTGTTGTTTTACTTCAGGCCAGCCCTCAAAGTACCCAGACTACTTCTCCCTGAACAAGACGACCGCAGAGCTCCTCCTCTTGAAACCAGTCAGCAGAGACCTGTACACCAAATTTACCCTCATCATCAAAGTAAGCAAACCCACCTTTAACCTGAAATCAAGGTGCAACATGTATCACACTATTAACCAGAGAATTTGGGTAAGCTTAGTCAGCCTTTAAGCCTGACAAAAGGCAACTAAACCAATACTTACAGAAGTGTCAGTAATCTAGGAACATGTGATAGGAATTGTTGCTGTAACCTTCTTATGAATCCTGATCAGAACTAGGGATTACCTGTGATGATGAACAGAGCAGACTATCATCCACCACCCAGAACCTCTCTCCATTTAAAACGGTAGCCCCTGAGCACTGATCAGGTTGCCATGCACACAGAGAGGAGAGCAGAGGAGGGAGTGATCTCCACGCAGAGGAGAGGAGAGAGTGATGATGTGTGAAGATTATGTTTTGTGTCGCCAGGAGAGTTGTCTATGGTGCGATGTCAGGCTTATCTAGCTGAGTCACATGGAGATGGACCTGGTGCTGGGGGAATCAGAAGTATCGTGTCTTTGGCTATGCCGGATTAAGTGAAATAACATGCTATTCTATAAAATAATTTATCCGTAATTAATATCACCTGAGTGAGCTTATCATGTAAATGTAATTAACGAGAGTCGGGCACCACAAAATAATATTTATATAGCTGTTATCTTCCGAATAAACTCTTAAAGACCTAGTAATATTTTACATCAATAGCAGTCAATGTCAATCGTTGTCTTAATTCAGTCTCATCTGAAAGTTGTAAATTATTTTATCTGCACGAACCCTGGCTAACAAGTTAAATCAGCAATACAAAATTGGGTTTAAATATTTATTTACTAAATACCTAACTAATCACACAGAATTACACATACACACAATTAATAATAACTTGATTACAAATTACGTCTTAAAGGAAAATGTCCCTAGCGGGCGGAACAGATATGACAGCTTGTTACACAAAAGAAAAGGGGCTGGGATTAGTGAAGGAGCAGGAAGACTGAGGAACAAAGGGAAGAAGCTGGTCTATCGTAAATACAGTATAGTATGCATTCTAAATTACCGCCCATTTGGAAAAGGAAAATGTAATTAATATTTACTCTGAGCTGCGTTTGGAAGGCTGTGTTGCCAAACCGAGTCCTTTGTCCTTTGTCCTTTGAAAAATGTCTCTGGTGGTCAATTGGATACGTTGTAGTAACGTTGTTGTGTGGTAGACGGCATACTCTGTTCCTAACCTGCGTTTGCAGCTGCGGTTGCTAACTCAACGGCTAGGAGGTAGCACTTCTGTAGTGAATAATAATAATAATATATGCCATTTAGCAGACGCTTTTATCCAAAGCGACTTACACTCATGTGTGCATACATTCTACGTATGAATAAGAGTTCATAGTTCATACCATTCGCAAACCAAAGCTCAGGCTGATGTTGGCTTCATTCTGTAGTTATTATCTGAACCATTCTGAACCATTCTGCCATAGGACTGTCATCCTACATCCCCGGAACAGGAAGTTATTTTGTCGTCAAGGGCTTATATAGGAAGGGAGAGGAGGGCATGTTTGAAAAGTTGTATAGCCTATGTCCCTTCACAGGGCGGGCCACTGATTGAGCAGCCTTATCTTATGAAAACCCAAATCTCACATTTTAGAAGCTAAAATCACATTTCATCCCATCACAAATAATTTCATATTCAAACATTTAAATTGAACAATAATTCCATGTGAATCCGATAACTCTGATGTGTTGAGTTTATGTCATCTTCTCATTGATGAGAATGTCTCAGATGACAACCGAACTGATATCATATTCATTAAGTACCACCGCATATTGGTCGCATTACCAGAATATAGTTAATTTCCCCCCACCTTCTGATGTTTCCCGAATCTCTATGTTAACCAAGGGTTTTGGCAAATGTAACCTCAGTAGGGTAGAGAGAGGAAAAAAGGGGGGAAGAGGTATTTATGACTGTCATAAACCTATCCCCCAGGCCAACGTAATGACAGCAGGGAAGAAGATCGAGAATTATAGGTTGGTATCTGGAGACTGCTCTTTATGTTGGCTAGCATATACTGCTTTACAAATATGCCTACTGCCATTGAAATACATTGAGATACGTGGAGGAGAGAAAATAGTATAACATTGTTGTATTTTATTGTCACTTGTTGTAGAATGTTCAGCACCAAGGACATGTTGCACAAATTTTATCATTGATTCTGATGTCTCATTGGAAAAAGCCATTTTCTCTCAGAGGGTGGCTAGGACAAAAGTGAAAAATAAAGATGGGTGAGATGAATGGATGGGGAAAGAGGAGGAGACAATAATAGTCAGATCAATACAGAGGAAGGGGAAAGAAAAAAATAACAAGAGAAATAGAGAGAGAGAGGGGATTGAGGGGGGGGCAATGAAGATTGAGTGATAAACAGTGACTGTAGGTGGCAGAGAGTTTCCTGCAGCCTGGTGTGTTCTAGCAACGGAACACAGGTAATTTACCACTGCCTCCCAGAAACAGGGACATTACTAAAGAGACAAACCACAAGGGAACATACTTCATCATCCTTTTCCCTCCTACCCTCTCTCTATCTGCCTAACGCTTTCACTCGCTGCCTCTCTCTCTCCCCATCTCCTCCTTCTAAAAGCATTTTCCCTCCGGTGTTCCTGAGAGTAGATTAGATCCTAGGGAGAAACCACAGGGTAGAAGTGGGTGGTGGGTCGATGGTTGTCCAATCTCATCAGTCTGAGATGTGCAGGAGGTGGGGATGGTCACAGGAGATGGACACAGTGAAGATGTACAGATAAATTGGTGGTGGTAGACATGGAAGGAGTGCTCTTCAAGCTGGGCAGCAGGAGGATATGAGAAAGATGGACAGATGAGGCAGCACACTAAAAGTGAAAGTTGGATAGCAAAGCAATGACCAGGGTAATCTTTTATTTTATACTCCAATATACTTGCAATAGATTCTATGAAATTCCATAGATTCTATGCACAGGTACTCCGACCTTAAAAAGAAAACAGAGAGAACGTCCTAAAGAATATATTTTCTTGTGAGTAGCTAGGTTTACATCTAATTGGGGACTTTTCATTCAAATATTTTAAAATCAGCATAAAGAAGATATGTGAATTTTTCCACCAGTGGTGTGTCTCCACTGAACGAACTTGTGAATAAAAATCAGTGTGTGATGACGTAGTACACACAAAATGTACTTTTTCGCTGAAGTTTTCACGTACCGGATAAAAATCTAAAGTTCAATGTGTTTCCATCACATTTTAAACCGATAGTTTTGTCACAAAAACTGTTGCGTTAATAAATAGCAAATGTGCCTACTTTGATCTTGGCATGTACGCTCTAGCCAACAGCTCGGGTATATACTGTACAGTGAGGGTAGGCTGCGGGTTGGCTAGTCTACATGATGAGATTATTACTGATAAGAGCAAGAATATTTTCAGTTGTCAAACGATACTCAAGCATCAAGTCACCAGAATTAGACCCTCAATATTTATTGTAAAGGAGCATCAAGAAAAGAAGCACTTTCACCACCCAAAAAGATAACACCATGTCGAACGAAAGAATGATGTCGGCATTTATAAAGTTATACTGAAACTTCCTGTTACCATCACAGCAGTTGTGATTTTTTTTATACGGTATGACTTTACTCGCACAAAAACTGTGGATGGAAACGTAGTTACTGTGATCTCTTATTTGGATCTTTAGACTACAGAAAATCTACAGTACATACTAGCGTGGTGGGTCAGTAGGTTCCCTCTGCTAGCATGATGGCATCATAGTATTCAGGTCATCTCTCTGCCTTCCCTCCTCCCTTCCTCTACGCCTCTCATTCTCTCCTCCTCGCCAGGTTCACTTGCAATGAAACAACATTTGTGCAGGAACTGCCTTAGATCAAGTAATTGTGTAATATATTTTTGAGGAATTATGGTGGTCTGACTGTATGACTGCACACAATCGGTGGCTCATCATCCATGCTAGGATATAGTTTCACACGCGTGTTAGGTTACAGTGTAACTATCACTAAAAGCTCATGTGATACTTGGCTGAAGCGACATGTAAATTGATGCGTGCTAATGTGGCATGTTACTGTAGTAAATTCCCCCACCAACTGTGCTGCAATAAATGCAAAAACAATGGAAGCAACCTGTACACCCCTGTGTTTTTTTCACATAGATTGGTTACAGTATCGTATTATCCACTGTCCATTACACAAGACACCGACATGGTTTGTTGAGTACAAAAAAGAATGTTGAGTACAAGTGTGTGTACACGGTACAATGATGATCTCTTAGCTGCTGGGTTAAATTAAGACGGTTATTTATGTCCCCCCAGAAGGACAATGTTTTGAACATGTCCTGGTCTTTGTCAGAACGTTCTAATCGGGTGTTGAATGGTGCATTGAATGTGCACACAGTTTTATGATTGCCTCAAGCAAATACGAATGCTGACATTTAGATTAAGTGTCTGATTGCTGTGACTGCTTGTCAATAGCTAGGTTTAACATCAAAGATCCACATTACAAAATGATATGATTTGGATGCACTTATCCATTGAACTGGTTTCCACGGTGAGCAGCATGAGAAGGCACATTGTTAAGAGAGCTACTAGGGGTGCAGGTCTTTGCTTCAGCCCAGCTCAAACACACTCAGTAGCGGTGCGTGGGTAAAATCACTGAGGAAGCCATATTACAACCTATGTTGTACTATGTTTGCTCTATAACCCGTTCGTTCATAGGCCACCATGATATACAATAAGGCCGTGACAACAAAAAGATAAATCAGGCCTACCAACGTTGTGTCGTCGGAAAACTTAATGATGGTGTTGGAGTCGTGCTTGGACAGATTCAGATTCAGAAAACGTTTAATGTCTTCAGTGGTGGAATAAATTTAACAACACATCACATAACCAGAGAGCCGCATCAGTCCGGTGAAGTCTGCACATATTGCACGTAACAAACAGTTAATATTTCCAACAGTTTACTACACAGCTACTGATGTAGAAACACAGCGAGTTACCCCAAGTCAGCACAAAGAAAACAGGAGCACTTTCTCAGCTATTCCAGAAGCATTTCAACTTAAACAGTTCAACATCATCAAATCAAGATACCACAAACAATTTAGTCCAATCAACGTTGCTAAATATCACGTGGCTGTCCATGGTGCTGATTATATTTCTGTGCGTGTGTGAGTCAAATCAAATCCAATTTTATTTGTCACATGCGCCAAATTCACGAGAATGGGGGCGTGCTCAGCCCTCCTTTTCCTGGAGACCACGGTCATCTCCTTTGTCTTGATCACATTGAGGGAGAGGTTGTTGTCCTAACACCACACTGCCAGGTCTCTGACCTTCTCTCTATAGGCTGTCTCATTTATCAGGCCTACCAACGTTATGTTGTTGAAAAACTTAATGATGGTGTTGGAGTCGTGCTTGGAGTCGTGCTTGGACAGAAAACGTTTAATGTCTTCAGAGAGGCAATTCATCTAGCAGCAGTCATAAAACATATCACATCTAAAAATGAAAAATAAATAGCAAAGGACTTTTACAAACAAATAGGCAGGGTAAGTGCAGTTTCATAGTGCAAGTGCTAAGTGCAATTAGTCTAACATTTTGTTAAGTTGCACAAATGCATTCGGAATAAAAGAGTACTTGGCCCTATTTTTTAACCTTAGGTAGTCTGTACCTGAGGCCAGAGGGAAGGAGCTGGAATTCAGAGTGGAGTGGATGGGAAGAACCTCTATTTTATTTGCCTTATGAAGGGCTCTGGGTGAACAGGGAGTACAGGAGGGGACTAAGCACGTACCCCTGGGGGTCCCTGTGTTGAGGATCAGCGTGGCAGATGTGTTGTTGCCTACCCTTATCACCTGGGGGCGGCCCGTCAGGAAATCCAGGATCCAGTTGCAGGGGGAGGTGTTTAGTCCCAGGGTCCTTAGCTTAGTGATGAGCTTCGTGGGCACTATGGTGTTGAACGCTGAGCTGTAGTCAATGAACAGCATTCTCACGTAGGTGTTCCTTTTGTCCAGGTGAGAAATGGCGGTGTTGAGTGCAATAGTGTGTGTCATCTGTGGATCTGTTGGGGTGGTATGCAAGTTGGAGTGGGTCTAGGATTTCTGGGTTGATGTGAGCCCTGACCAGCCTTTCAAATCACTTCATGGGTACAGACGTGAGTGTTACGGGTTGGTAGTCATTTTGGCAAGTTACCTTCAATGGCTTCTGG
Source organism: Oncorhynchus gorbuscha (assembly GCF_021184085.1). Taxonomy (NCBI): domain Eukaryota; kingdom Metazoa; phylum Chordata; class Actinopteri; order Salmoniformes; family Salmonidae; genus Oncorhynchus; species Oncorhynchus gorbuscha. The sequence goes on along the minus strand of NC_060180.1, from coordinate 16,333,214 downwards.
TTGGGGTATGTACGTGGGGTGACTGTGAGGACCACGTCATCAATGCACTTATTGATGAAGCCGTTGACTGATGTGGTATACTCCTCATTGCCATCGGATGAGTCCCGGAACATATTCCAGTCTGTGCTTGCAAAACAATCCTGTAGCTTAGCGTCTGCGTCATATGACCACTTCCGTATTAAGCGAGTCACTGGTACTTCCTGCGTTAGTTTTTGCTTATAAGTAGAAATCGGGAAGATGGAATTATGGTCAGATTTACTAAATAGAGATTGAGGGAGAGCTTTGTACGTGTCTCTGTGTGTGGAGTAAATGTGGTCTAGTGATTTTTTTCCTCTTATTGCACATGTGACATGCTGGTGTAAATTTGGTAAAATGGATTTAAGTTCCCCTGCATTAAAGTCCCCGGCCACTTGGAGAGCCGCCTCTGGATGAGCATTTTCTTGTTTGCTTATGGCTTAATACAGCTCGCTGAGTACGGTCTTAGTGCCAGCATCGGTTTGTGGTGGTAAATAGACAGCTACAAAAAATGTAGATGAAAACTCTCTAGGTAAATAGTATGGTCTACAGCTTATCATGAGATACTCTACCTCAGGCAAGCAAAACCTTGAGACTTCCTTAATATTTGATTTTGAGCACCAGCTGCTATTGACCCCTTGTCGTACCGGAGGTAGCTGTTCTGTCTTGCTGATGCACGGAAAAAGCAGCCAACTGTATATTATCCATGTCCTATTTCAGCCACGACTCTGTGAAACATGTTACAGTTCTTAATGTCCCGTTGGTAGGATAGTTTTGAATGGAGCTCATCCAGTTTATTCTCCAATGATTGCACGTGGCCAATAGGATGGATGGTGGAGACTGGTTACCCACTCCCTGACAAATTCTCACAAGGCATTCCGACCTGCATCCCCTGTACTGGTGTCTTCATGTGAATGATAGCGAGTGGGTAATGGGAATTGATGGGAAATGATGTAAATATATCACTAGCCACTTTAAACAATGCTACCTTATATAATGTTACTTACCCTACATTATTCATCTCATATGCATATGTATATACTGTACTCTACATCATCGACTGCATCCTTATGTAACACATGTATCACTAGCCACTTTAACTATGCCACTTTGTTTACTTTGTCTACACACTCATCTCATATGTATATACTGTACTCGATACCATCTACTGTATGCTGCTCTGTACCATCACTCATTCATATATCCGTATGTACATGTTCCTTATCCCCTTACACTGTGTATAAGACAGTAGTTTTGGAATTGTTAGTTAGATTACTTGTTGGTTATCACTGCATTGTCGGAACTAGAAGCACAAGCATTTCGCTACACTCGCATTAACATCTGCTAACCATGTGTATGTGACAAATAAAATTTGATTTGATTTGATTTGGACCTGGTCAGGTAAATCCTTCGCGTCCTACTCATTAAATAAAACATCTGGCTTTAGTTCGAGGTGAGGAATCACTGTTTTGATATCCAGAAGCTCTTTCCGGTTATAAGAGTTGGTGGCAGAAACGTGATGTACAAAATAAGTTACAAAGAACGTGAAAAACACACAAAATAGCACAATTGGTTAGGATCCCGTAAAACGGCAGCCATCTTCTCTCGCGCCATTCTTGTGAGCCTACTTCATGTGTGCAAGTAGAAAAACATGTTAACTCACCCAGACTAGATGAACATCAATGTCATCCTCCTATAGTACACATTTTTTGTTTTTGTTCTCCTAGACTGTAGGCTACCAGGATAAAATGCTTGCTAGCCTTACTACCTCGCATGGGCAACAAGGAACCAGTGAAATTGGCTAGCTAGCTTGAGCATACTACATATAGACTTCAATCGTCTCAGGCCATTGGCACAATGTATGAATTTATGGTCAGATCAGAAACTCAGTAATAATCATTGTCCTGTACGGAACCTCAAGTTCAAATCCATATCTCCATCCATGGCTTAGGAAAGGGTCGATTTTAGCAAGCTACTGCAGGACAATAACACAAGTGGACCAGAAATATATATACAAATAATATATATACAAATTCAGACAAATACATTTGACTTTTGATGTGATTTGATTGGTGTGGAACCAAATCCAAACTGGCCTCCCTTGAGGGGTGGTTTTGCTACGCCAGTATCACCCGGAGTTGAGCTAAACTAAAAATGTTCATCATGGGAGGCAAAATGCTCGCTGGCATCAATCAATCAAATGCTACATGTGGCAGCATGTCATACTCTCTTTGGCCAGACAGCATCAGATACATGCGCTACACATGCTGAGACAGATGGGTATTGTTTTCCTCGCTCAGATGATTCCTCCGGTGAGCTAGATTCAGCCACTTGCGAATTTAAGGAAATTTATGAAAACACAGAGAGTCGAAAGATAAGGTATAATTTGGGGGGGGGGTTAAAATATGTGGGGAAGCCTGGCTTTCCTTGACATCGATGAATACATGCCACTGAACACACCTGATTCTACCAATCAGCTGTTCATCAGGACCTTGATTAGCTTTAATCAGGTGTGTTAGAATAGGGCTGGAACAAATGCCTGCACACAGGAAGAGGGTTGGCCCCCCCTGATATAAACAATAAAGTCTGTGGTATCATTCAAAACAGAAACTGAACTGCTAACCATTTTAATTAGCGTCCATTCATCCCAGATTAAAGCATTTGTTTTAAGTTTCTTACCAATTACTGGAATCTAATTCAAAGTGGTTGTTTGATTAATTTGCCAATGATTTATGTAATTGAAATGACAGTCTTTCGGGAAAACAATGCCCTCTGCATTTCTATTCCCTTAGTAATCTGACTTTCAGAAGTTTCCATTTCAATTGTGACACTGAGTCCTTGTAAATGGTGTAATATCTGGCATTCAAATGTGTTTAGCTTTGTTTACTGATCTGCAACAGGTATTACAAAAATAGTCCGTCTGTCATAATAATCTTATGACCACCTTATGATTGTGTGTTCCATGTATGTTGTAAGTTGCATATCAGTACATGTTACAGTGAGGTTGAGGTAGTATGTACATGTAGGTATCGTTAAAGTGACTATGCATACAGTATATGATGAACAGAGAGTAGCAGTAGTGTAAAAAGAAGGGTTTGCGGGTGGTGGGACACAATGCAGATAGCCCGGTTAGCCAATGTGCGGGAGCACTGGTTGGTCGGCCCAATTGAGGTAGTATGTACATGAATGTATGGTTAAAGTGACTATGCATATATGATGAACAGAGAGTAGCAACAGCGTAAAAGAGTGGTTGGGGGAAGAGGGGGCACACAATGCAAATAGTCCGGGTAACCATTTGGTTACCTGTTCAGGAATCTTATGGCTTGGGGGTAAAAGCCTTTTTGTCCTAGACTTGGCACTCTGGTACCGCTTGCCATGCAGTAGTAGAGACTGGGGTGGTTGAGGTCTTTGACAATTTTTAGGGTTCATAATAAATATACACGTTTCTGCTTCTTTTAGGCTGAGCAGGACAATGGCCACCCACTCCCAGCATACGCTGAACTGATCATTGATGTCCTGGATGAGAACAACCAGGCTCCGTACTTCCAGTTCCAGTCCTACCAGGGATACGTCAGTGAGTCCTCCCCAGTAGGCACCACCATCTCTGCCAGCTCCAACCTCACTGCCCCCTTGGGCATAATCGCCCTGGACAAAGACATTGAAGAGGTATTGGGGATGTGTGCATGCACACACACAAGCGCACACTCTCACAAGCACAAGCATGTCACTTATGAACCTGCAAATACACAATACTATGAATGCACGCACAAGTACATACACAGACAGCGCACACAAATACACATAAGAATTAGCTGGCATGGCTACACACAAGAAACTAAATGTACATGTTAACCTTTTGAATGAATTAAATTTCATACAAAATATGAAGCCTATAGTGGGCTTTTCAGACTAAATAATTTCATGAGTACATAAGCCAATTAAATATTTACATTTTATAACATGTTTATGTTAGTAAAATACTTCCAGAAGCCCATGCTAAGATGGGGAAACACTCTCCCTCACACTGTATTATCATTGACGCTACTTTGTCTCTTTATTGTAGCTGCTGCCTGGTCAAACACCTGTAGGTAAACGTGTGGTTTGTGATGCTGTTATGACTAAAAGTGTGCCTTTGGGTTTTACTCTACTGCATGGTCTGTTTGGTCTGTTTTTTCAGATGTGTGACTCAGTTTTCCCTTCCAATTATCAATTTCTTCATCCACAAATGTCTAATGTTTTTGTGTTTTGCCGTGTGTGTCTATTGTTCTAGTCAAGTAAAAAAATAAAATGTTATTAGTGGGTAAATACACAGATCGCACCGATACATTTAGTACATTCAGTGTTTATGTGTGTGTGTGCGTGTGTGTGTGTGTGTGTATGTGTGTGTTGTTGAGGTGATGATTCTGAAAAGCACATTTCAAACAGGCGCTGACAGGAGTGGGTTTTCTAAGCGCCTCAACTGCATTTAAATGGTTGAAATCACACATTGAGACAGGCTGCCAACACACCAGGAGACACTCAGAACACAGATGCACAGCAGCATTCGCCCCCACTCTGTTTGTGCTTTTGTCACCAGGATATTTCTCTTTATGTTGATGATGTTGAAAATATTGTTTTATTCATTTCCTCAGATGGCACCTAACACAATAAACTCCTCAACAGAGATTTCTCCAACTCACTTTCCCTCTGTATCATGTCTTACTGTGTCTCTCTTTCTCTGTGTTTGTCTGTCTGTAACTTTCTATCTCTCGCTCTCTTGCACTCTCTCCCTCTCAGCAGGGTGAGATTAAGACATCAAAGTGCAGCTCTGAAACAGATCAATGGGCAAAGCAGTGTGAATGTTTAGCAGACAGGCAGGCCTCATTGACAGACCTGAATCTCCATAACAACCCAAACCTGCTTAAATCTCCCTTGTGCCAACATAACCCAGAGAAGAAAACCAATTTTGGGGAAAGTTGTAAAACAGTATTGAAATGTTTTTATATATGGTCCTCACTTTTAGACCAAATTACTCCGTACTCCATTTTATATTTATATTTAAAGATCGCATATGAGTTTGTTATTAAGACACATGAACTTTCACCTTCAAGAATGCATTTTTTTAATGAAAAAAATATTTTCTACTTTCAAACATATTGAACAGTAGGCCGGCATAAGCATAGGTTTCTGTAAATCGATCATATGCTGTAGCTTGTTGCCAGAGCCGCAATGAAAGACCTACTGTACAATTGTAGTGTGCTTTATAAGGGGGTATAAAATTACATGATTTCTTATAATTCCTTCAAGGCCTTCTCCTGTTCTCAGTACTATGTTCTCAATACTATGTTGTCTTTGTCAGCAGTCTTTTACCACTCAGACATGTTTTGGCTTGTTCTGTCTCACGATTGTTTTTTCCTCAGTGACACAGCTGCAGATTTGAGTAAGGTCTTGTCTCCATGGTAACCCTCTTCTCTCCAATGTCTTTACTTTTTGAAGAGCAAAGACCCTCTGGTGACAGTGACTCTGGATGACTTCAGCACCAGCTTTGCCATAACCCCGACCGGTATCACCCGCTACCTCCGACTGCTCAAACCTGTGGACAGAGAGAAGCAGATGACCTACACCTTCACGGTACGCCTCATTCCAACGACATCCACATATATTACCAAATAACACCCACCACTCTAATAAAGTATATGGGAGGAAACAGCACCCGCTTCTAAAATATATAACAGCTTGGTTTAGGCTGTATGATATGACTTGACGTAACCACACTGCCTACGGAATCAATTTATTTTCAACTCGGTCAATACAATTGAACTTAACTTATGTTGTAGCAGTTTGATTTATCTATGCCTCTATTGAAGAGATGAAATGACTTGGCAAGGCACGTTACTACTTTACACCTTTATTAGCATGTATTTATTCTGGATCACCTGTTTACTGACTTACAGTAGCTTTCCAAGAGCCAACCAATACCAGATGAAGCCCTTTCCTTCTGGACAGGAACACGCTGCAACTGTTGGCTCCTGCTGTATTTTGACACACAGTGCTCTCCAGCATATTCACAATGAAGGGATTTTATCTTACATTATTCAGAGACTTAATTGTGTTTCACTGTATTGATGGCATGCAATTACATAAATAGTGCTACTGTTCTCTTTAACATTAAGACCCTAAGTAGTCTCTGAAGAGCCTCCGGTGCTTTAAGCATCTACATGTGTGTACTCTCCCTCTGGGATGGTTACATATCAGAAAGCATCATTATTTAAATATTGAGGGAGTTTCCTGGAGAAAACACGTTTGATTAAACAAAAGAGAAAGTGTGAGGGTTTGGGCGATAGAGGTGGTAGGATACTGTTTTTTCAATATCTGCATCTGTGGTCATGATGTGCCAGCTGAGTTCAGAAGAAGCTGTGAAGATCAAATATATGCAGCTTCAGCTTCTTTATCTCTGCTACCTCACTCCCTCACTGGACCAGTCAGGAAGATATTGATAAAGGGCAACAGGTGCCATGTTTGAACTCTTTACACCCCTTTGGAGAAGGAGTTAGCTCTTTTGGATCTCACAATCAGAGGTCTCCGTGTGTGTGTGTGTGTGTGTGCGTGTGCGTGTATGTCAAGGACCTCAGCCACCCGAGCCATGGCCTGTTCACCCCTCAACCATATAGAAGGCGGGTACAGGTGCATCAAAGCTGGGACCGAGAGACTAAAAAACTGGCCATCAGACTGTTAAATAGTCACCAGCCAGCCAGCCCCTGCCCAGTAACCTCTGCCTTGAACTTTAGTCACGTTTACTAGCTGGCTACCACCAGGTACTCAACCCTGCACCTTATAGACTGCTGCACTATGTACATACTGTAGGCATTGAACACTGGTCACTTTAAAAATGTCTCAATACTGTTTTACACACTTCATATCTATACAGTGTATTCGGAAAGTATTCAGATCCCTTGACTTTTTCCACATTTTGTTATGTTACAACCGTATTATAAAATGTATTCAATATTTTTTTCCTCTCATCATTTTCTACACACAATACCCTATAATGACAAAGAGAAAACAGGTTTGAATTTTATTTTTGCAAGTCTATTATAAATTAAAAAAAACAGAAATACCTTATTCAGACCCTTTGCCATGAGACTCGAATTCCAGCTTGGGTGCATCCTGTTTCCATTGATCATCAATGAGATGTTTCTTCAACTTGATTGGACTCCACCTGTGGTAAATTCAACTGATCGGACATGATTTGTAATGGCACACACCTGTCTATATAAGGTCCTACAGTTGACAGTGCATGTCAGAGCCAAAACCAAACCATGAGGTCGAAGGAATTGTCCGTGGAGCTCCGAGACACCAAAAAATGTCAAAAAAATTGTATGCAGCATTGTAGGTCCCCAAGAACACAGTGGCCTCCATCATTCTTAAATGGAAGAAGTTTGGAACCACCAAGACTCTTCCTAGAGCTGGCCGCTTGGCCAAACTGAGCAATCGGGGGAGAAGGGCCTTCGTCAGGGAGGTGACCCAGAACCCGATGGTCACTCTGACAGAGCTCCAGAGTTCCTCTGTGGAGATGGTTATCCTTCTGGAAGGTTCTCCCATCTCTGTAGCACACTGGCATATATTATTATATTATTATTATTACAGAGCTTGAGAGGATCTGCAGAGAAAAATGGGAGAAACTCCTCAAATAAAGGTGTGCCAAGCTTGTAGCATCATACCAAGAACACTCAAAGCTGTAATCGTTGCAAAAGGTGCTTCCACAAAGTACTGAGTAAAGGGTGTGAATACTTATGTAAATGTGATATTTTCTTCATAAATTAGCAAAGATGTCTAAAAACCTGTTTTAATGTATCATTATGGGGTATTGTGTGTAGATTGATGAGGGACAAAATGTGTTTTATCCATTTTAGAATAAGGCTGTAACGTCAAGGGGTCTGAATTCCTTCCCGAATGTACTGTTTATTATTATTGTTACCTGTTATAATAGGGTCATAGCACTGTTATGATGCATATATTTAGACCTGTTGTGACATATATTGCGTTATTTAATGTCTGGTTATGACACCTACATAAGATCCCCAAAAGCTACCACACAAGGCAAAACATTACATTACACCATAGCATACATGTCAACAGTATGTTTATGTTATAACCATTTTTGGGAAATGTACTATATTATATTATCATTGTAATCACGCACACATTGATGTCAGACATGCACCTAACCCAATGCTCTGTTGCTGATGAATGGGATGAATGCAGGAGCAGATTTCAAGAGCAGGACAAGACACCCTCTTTTTGACTGATGACTGATATATGAGCATGTTTGTGAAAAGCCGACCCGGCTTATATGATTATGATGGTCATAATGCTTCTTGACAGTGTTATAAAGTGCATTTTCTACACGCTATATGATGGGAAAAAATGGGACTGTAAAGAATTCATTCCAACAACAACAACAAATGATATAAAAAACAAAGTTTAAAATGAAAGGAAACTTCCTGGCAGGGAAAAAAATAATTTATATATATTTGAGTTTTGACACTTGTATGTAGGTGTTACAACCAGCCATAAAATATTTGTCACAACTATATGACATAACAGCTGACATAACTATATGGGTCATGACAGTGTTATGACTATATTATGACAGGTTATAACAAGTTATGTCAGCTGTTATGAAATATTATGAAATGGATATCAAGTAAATTGTTACCATGTTCTGTAGATATAGATGCACAGTACCAGTCAAAAGTTTGGACACACCTACTCCTTCAAGGATAGTTCTTCATTTGTACTATTTTCTACATTGTAGAATAATAGTGAAGACATCAACTGTCAACTTTGAAATAACACACATGGGATCATGTAATAACCAAACAAGTGTTAAACAAATTACAATCTGCTTTATTTTTGAGATTCTTCAAAGTAGCCACCCTTTGCCTTGATGACAGCTTTGCACACTGTTGGCATTCTCTCAACCAGCTTCATGAGGTAGTCACCTGGAATGCATTTCAATTAACATGTATGCCTTGTGAAAAGTTCATTTGTGGATCTTCTTTCTTTCTTAATGCATTTGCACCAATCAATTGTGTTGAGAAAAGGTAAGGGTGGTATACAGAAGATAGCCCTATTTGGTAAAAGACCAAACGCATATTATTGCAAGAATAGCTCCAATAAGCAAAGAGAAACGACAGTCCATCATTACTTTAACACATGAATGTCAGTCAATATGGAAAATGTAAAGAACTTTGAAAGTTTCTTCAAGTGCAGTCGCAAAAAAACATCAAGCGATATGATGAAACAGGAAAGGAAGACCAAGAGTTACCTCTGCTGCAGAGGATAAGTTCATTGCAGTTACCAGCTGCAGAGGATACGCTCATTACAGTTACCAGCCTCAGAATTTGCAGCCCAAATAAATGCTTCAATGAGTTCAGGTAACAAACACATCTCAACATCTGTTCAGAGGAGACTGCGTGAATCAGGCCTTCATGGTCGAATTGCTAAAAAGAAACCACTACTAAAGGACACCAATAAGAAGAAGATTCTTGCCTGGGCCAAGAAACATGAGCAATGCACATTGGACCGGTGGAAATCTCTCCTTTTGTCCAAATTTGAGATTTTGGTTCCAACCGCCATTTCTTTTTGAGACGCAAAGTAGGTGAACGGATGTTCTCCACTTGTGTGGTTCTCACTGTGAAGCATGGAGGAGGATTTGTGATGGTGTGTGGATGCTTTGCTGGTGACAGTGTCAGTGATTAATTTAGAATTAATGGCACACTTAACCAGCATGGCTACCACAACATTTTTCAGCGATACGCCATCCAATCTGGTTTGCTCTTAGTGAGACTATCATTTGGTTTCCAAAACACCTCCAGACTGTGGAAGGACTATTTGACAAAGAAGGAGAGTGATGGAGTGCTGCATCAGATAACCTGGCCTCCACAATCACCCGACCTCAACCCAATTGAGATGGTTTGGGATGAGTTGGACCGCGGAGTGAAGGAAAAGTAGCCAACGATTTCTCAGCATATTTTGTAACTCATTCAAGTATGTTGGAAAATCATTCCTTGTGAAGCTGGTTGAGAGAATGCTAAGATTGTGCAAAGCTGTCATCAAGGTAAAGGGGTGGCTACTTTGAAGACTCTCAAATTTAGAATATAGTTTAATTTGTTTTACACTTTTTTGGTTACTACATGATTCCATATGTGTTATTTCATAGTTTCGATATCTTCACTATTATTCTGCAATGTAGAACAGATTAAAAAATAAAGAAAAAAGTAGGTGTGTCCAAACTTTTGACTGGTACTGTATATTCGGGACTCTGAAAGTGCTCGTTCTATATATTTCTTGATTCCTTTGCATGTATTGTTTTGTTTTGTTTGGTATTACGGCACTGTTTGATAACATCTGCAAAAAATGTGTACACGACCAAAACGATTTGATTTGATTTTAGATTTGTACATGGACTTGTTGCTGTGATAACACACTGTTCTAAGGATATGTGACTATTATCTTTGAAGAGTTTAGTCAATAGTATGTTTATTCTGTCTATGTTGAGGCTTTGATGGTTGCCATTTTGCCATTAGAATGATCCGGACTTATGAAAGAAATTGCTGCAATTTTAAATTCTTGAGCATCAAGCAATTGTGTTATATTGTCTTGGGCAAGCAATGGTAATAGAATAAGTGGTCCATTTAAATTTAAATTATGCCTTTAATGTTCTGTATTCTGGCTTCAAGGGTTCTGTTTTGTTTGGTTGTCCTTTCTTTTGGGTTGCGCTCACTTACTGTTTGTGTATGTGTACGTCACAGGAGGTTGGTGGCAACTTAATTGGGGAGGACGGGCTTGTGGCAATGGCTGGGGCAGAATAAGTGGAATGGTGTCAAATAGATCAAACACGTGGTTTCAGTGTGTTTTATGTCATTCCATTTGCTCCGTTCCGGCCATTATTATGAGCAGTTCTCCCCTCAGCAACCTCCTGTGGTTTACGTGTCTGTATGTGTGTGTGTGTGTGTTTGTCTGTGTGAGGGTGTGTCTTTATACAGTAAGCCTCAAAAGTTTGATTTAGTTTTGTGCCCCTCCTGAGGAAAACATCAACATCTGTGTTGTGAATTAAGCCAGGGGGACTGGCAATATCACATTAAAGTTGTACCCTTTACCCTTTTATGTAGCATTTATTTGTTCGTATTTACTCAGTTTTATCAGTTTGCTATTGTTTGTTTAGTCAGGCACTTAATAATAATAATAATAATATATGCCATTTAGCAGACGCTTTTATCCAAAGCGACTTACAGTCATGTGTGCATACATTCTACGTATGGGTGGTCCCGGGGATCGAACCCACTACCCTGGCGTTACAAGCGCCATGCTCTACCAACTGAGCTACAGAACAGAAAAGGAAACTGGAAGAGAATTTGCAAGAAGGCAGGATTTTTACTGCTCTCACTGTTGTTCTGTGTATAGATGATGGCATCAGATGGGGTACAGGAGAGCACGCGGGTGACTGTCAACATCCTGGTGATTGACGCCAATGACAACACTCCCACCTTTGGTGAAGTCTCCTACAGCGTTAAGGTGTTCACTGACATGCAGCAAGGAGAAACAGTACTACAGGTAATCAATACATATCTGTCTCTAACTTCCTGTCCCCCTTTCTCTCTGGCTCTCATTCTTCTCTTTTTCTCTTTATGTCTCTCTCTCACGCTTTCGCTCTTTCTCTTGCTGTCTCTTCTTTCCCTCGCTCTCTCTCTCTCTATTTCTCCCGTCTCTCTTTCTCTCTCGCGTCCAGTTTCCGCAAACAAACGTTGCCTTAGATCAACATTCCCAGCCCCAGAACAATTCACTCTTTCTTTGATCAGAGCTGATGACTCAAGAACAATCTACTTTCTTAATACAGTGGTCCAGACTCAAATATCATCAGCTCAATATTGACATAACTTGACGTAATACACTACCATGAGTCAACAGTCAGGACTCCAAATCAATCTCCTCTCCTATAACAACAATTGTCACTAAAATAGCTCCAGGGTCCTCCCGAGGGGGCAGTGGTCTAAGGCGCTGCATCGCAGTGCTAGAGGCATCACTACAGACCCGGGTCGATCCTGGGCTGTGTCGCAGCCTGCTGCGGCCGGGAGACCCATGAGGAGGCCCACAATTGGCCCAGTGTCGTCTGGGTTAGGTAAGGGGAGGGTTTGGCCCATCACGCTCTAGCGACTACTTGTGGTGGACTGGGCGCATGCACGCTGACTTAGTTCGCCAGCTGTACGTTGTTTCCCTGACTCATTGGTGAGGCTGGCTTCTGGGTTAAGCGAGCAGTGTGGCTTGGCAGGGTTGTGTTTCGGAAGGACAGATGGCTCTCAAACTTTGCCTCTCTTGAGTCCGTACAGGTTTTGCAGCGATGGGACAAGACTAACTACCAATTGGATAACACGGAAAAGGGTTTTAATAAAAATATTTGCTCCAGGGAGATCTGGTTTATGGTTTGTTGTCACCTCTACAATATGTCTGAATGGATTGCAGAGTTTATTTAGTGGTTTAAAGGTTTGGGGTTGTGTTGGGTGTGTGTGAGTGTGTATGAGTGCATGCGTGCGCATTTGTGTTTAGGGTCAAATTGTTTCCAGCTGGAAGTCCCCACATTGACATATCTGGTTTTGTGGGGTTTGTTCAGCAGCAGTGTGCGTTTGTCTCTCATTTAGTAAGCGGAGCATGATCTCCCATCTCAGTCGCTCAGCACACAGTCACAAAAAAAATGTCAGACATAGAAAAGGTCAAGTTTAATCTGTGTTTAAAATCAGCTGCCCAGCCCAGCTGAAATGAGGCCAGGGGTCACGTGGCAGACGACCATTTAACCTGTTTTTATAAGCAGTTTATATGAGAATCTCCTGGCCTCTAAGGAGGCAGGTGTATTTGATGATGCTGCCCTTGCTTTTTCATCTCTTAGACATCATAGCTCTCTATGGAAAAAGGGTTCAGTAAGCTACCCTAGCACGGATGAACATAGCAAGGCCTTGCAGATATGGAGCTGACGTTAATTTAGAGCTTGGCTATGGGTGGCACAAATTGGCCAGAATGGAGGGGAGGCTGTTTCATTTTCGAGATAGCACAGCATTCTAAGATCTATTTAAAACAAAGAACGCCATTTTAAGTTAGAAGTAGGCATTAGTCTGAAGCTGAAAAATAAACGAATTTCACATGAGCACCACAATGCCTACTGTACTCTACCCATGCTCTTCTAAGGTTTTCCAGCACACAGTTTTGACCTACTACAGTAGCTATGTTGGTCTATTGTATTTCAAAAAATGTGTAGGCAGGTTTCTTATTGTATTTAAACCTTCTCAAACAGCCTAATTCATACTCTTAAAGGAGGTGCTCCCACAATAATGTGATTTGTACCGCATACAAATATTTAGTATTGGATTTTTCACACAGCACGCTAATCCCACCTTTTCAAGCTTTTTTTATTATATGAAAACAAGTTTTGCTTTTATACTTCATACAAGACCATCATGCTTGATTAAGCAAGCTGTTTTGTCATGTTGTAATGTGGTGTCTGCCTGTACTTTTTTAACCCTTTTTATTTAGCCATGTTTATGATAAGCCAATATATTGCTTGATCCGGCAATGCGGTCCAGAGGCTCCATACGTGATTAATTTGCGGAGACTCCAGAGGCTTGCGTAGGCCAAATCATGCTCTGTACCGCATCGCCATGCATCTCCCACATTTTGCAGAGTGCTCTGTATAGCTCCGTATAACTCTGCATTGACATGATTGGCTGATGGTCACAGTAAATGCTGTCCCGCCAATGACAGAGGGAATTCTTAATCCCTTTATGTTTTATTGCCAAAATCAATTCAATTCGCACTCATTTCTAATTCATGATAAGTTGTGAGTTTATCATTTGCATGAATTTTAAGACCAGTCTTAAAAACAAGTTCAGCATTTATTCTTGATGAGTACTGGCCCAAAATACAAAGAACATTACATTTTAAAGAAAGAAGACATAAAATGACGTCATCAGTTACACCCCCTCTCTCCGATTCTCACAAGAACCCATTGTTTTAGGAATGGAACATTTTCCCAGGCATTTCTTATCTGTCTGAAAAGCCACAGCATCCCTCCTTAAACTTTCCCAGGAGACACAGACACAATTTGTTATGCTGGTGAATGAGGACCCAAAAGCGACTTAACAGAAACAGAGTCTTTATTCCAGTCTTAAACAAAAACGATAATCCTGGATATTATCTTAGGTAAATACAAAACAGGAAAACTGAAATCCTCTCGTCAGTAGAGAGGAACGACTGGAGACGCGACCACAGACTGCAGGTCGCTTCGGGAAGGCACAGGCCGTAGCTGACATAGACACCTGCTCACACGCAGCATCTGAAGAAGGCAAAAACACGACAGGGCGGAACAAGGATACAGAACAGCAAACATCAAACAAGGATCCGACAAGGACAGAAGCGGAAAACAGAGGGAGAAATAGGGACTCTAATCAGAGGGCAAAATAGGGGACAGGTGTGAAAGAGTAAATGAGGTAGTTAGGAGAATGAGGAACAGCTGGGAGCAGGAACGGAACGATAGAGAGAGAGAGCGAGAGAGGGAGAGAGGGAGGGGGAGAGAGAGGGATAGAAAGAGGGAAAGAACCTAATAAGACCAGCAGAGGGAAACGAATAGAAGGGGAAGCACAGGGACAAGACATGACAATCAATGACAAAACATGACAGTACCCCCCCACTCACCGAGCGCCTCCTGGCGCACTCGAGGAGGAACCCTGGCGGCAACGGAGGAAATCATTGATCAACAAACGGTCCAGCACGTCCCAAGAAAGAACCCAACTCCTCTCCTCAGGACCGTAACGGAAGACGATGAAGAGGGAATCTAGGGCTATTACTCTTTAAAAAATGAGACACGGGTAGAGAACTGTAAGCGTTAGAGCAATCAGGACCAAACAGGCCAGGAGAGTAACAACTAGGGACAGACTGAGACACAGCAAGGCTAAGACCAGGAACAGGAGAGAGGCGGTGGCTGTGGACAGACTGAGACACAGCAAGTGCAGGAGCAGGACCAGGAGAGATGCGGTGGCAGGGGACAGACTGAGACACAACAAGGGCAGGAGAGATGCGGTGGCTGGGGACAGACTGAGACCCAGCAAGGCCAGGAGCAGAAGCAGAAAAAAAGTTACCGGACTTCTTCTGCGCGCAGTCCGAACAAGCAGCCACGAAACGGCGCGTGTCACGCTCCTGAGTAGGCCACCAAAACCGCTGGCGAATAGAAGCAAGCGTACCCCGAACGCCGGGGTGGCCAGCTAACTTGGCAGAGTGAGCCCACTGAAGAACAGCCAGACGAGTAGAGACAGGAACGAAAAGAAGGTTACTAGGACAAGCGCGCGGCGACGGAGTGTGAGTGAGTGCTTGCTTGACCTGTCTCTCAATTCCCCAGACATTCAACCCAACAACACGCCCCTCAGGGAGAATCCCCTCGGGGTCGGTAGACGCTACAGAAGAACTGAAGAGACGGAATAAAGCATCAGGCTTGGTGTTCTTAGTACCCGGGCGATAAGAAATCACGAACTCGAAACGAGCGAAAAACAACGCCCAACGAGCTTGACGCGCATTGAGTCGTTTGGCAGAACGGATGTACTCTAGGTTCTTTTGGTCAGTCCAAACGACAAAAGGAACGGTCGCCCCCTCCAACCACTGTCGCCATTCGCCTAGGGCTAAACGGATGGCGAGCAGTTCGCGGTTAGCCACATCATAGTTACGTTCCGACGGCGACAGGCGATGAGAAAAATACGCGCAAGGGTGGACCCCATCGTCAGTATGGGAGCGCTGGGACAGAATGGCTCCCACGCCCACCCCCGACGCGTCTACCTCGACAATGAACTGTTTAGTGACGTCAGGTGCAACAAGGATAGGAGCGGATGCAAAACGCTTCTTGAGGAGATCAGTACAACAATCATACGACCGGTGAGGAGGAAGGGAGGTGGCTCTAGACCGACTGAAGACCGTGCGCAGATCATGATATTCCTCCGGCCCACCTGTCAAATCATCAGGTTCCTCCTGTGAAGAGGGAGCAGAAGAAACAGGAGGAATAGCAGACATTAAACATTTCACATGACAAGAAACGTTCCAGGAAAGGATAGAATTACTAGACCAATCAAAGAAGGATTATGACACACTAGCCAGGGATGACCCAAAACAACAGGTGTAAAAGGTGAACAAAAAATAAAAAAAGAAATGGTCTCACTATGGTTTCCAGATACTGTGAGGGTTAAAGGTAGTGTTTCACATAATATACTGGGGAGAGGACTACCATCCAAGGCGAACATGACCGTGGGCTCCCCTAACTGTCTGAGAGGAATGTCATGTTCCCGAGCCCAGGCTTCGTCCATAAAACAGCCCTCCGCCCCAGAGTCTATTAAAGCACTGCAGGAAGCTGCCGATCCGGTCCAGCGTAGACGGACCGGCAAGGTAGTACAGGTACTTGACGGAGAGGACAGAGTAGTAGCGCTTATCAGTCGCCCTCCGCTTACTGATGAGCTCTGGCCTTTAACTGGACATGAAATGACAAAATGACCAGCAGAACCGCAATAGAGACAGAGGCGATTGGTGATTCTCCGTTCCCTCTCCTTAGTCGAGATGCGAATACCCCCCAGCTGCATGGGCTCAACACCTGAGTCAGTGGGGAAAGATGGTAGTGTCGGGGAGAGGGGGGACACAGTTAACGCGAGCTCTCTTCCATGAGCTCGGTGACGAAGATCTACCCGTCGTTCAATGCGAATAGCGAGTTCAATCAAAGAATCCACGCTGGATGGAACCTCCCGGGAGAGAATCTCATCCTTAACCTTAGCGTGGAGTCCCTCCAGAAAACGAGCGAGCAACGCCTGCTCGTTCCAGTTACTGGAGGCAGCAAGAGTGCGAAACTCTATAGAGTAATCCGTTATGGATCGATTACCTTGACATAGGGAAGACAGGGACCAGGAAGCTTCTTTCCCAAAAACAGAACGATCAAAAACCCGTATCATCTCCTCTTTAAAGTTCTGATACTCGTTAGTACACTCAGCCCTTGCCTCCCAGATAGCTGTGCCCCACTCCCGAGCCCGTCCAGTAAGGAGTGATATGACGTAGGCGATCCGAGCAATACCCCTGGAGTACGTGTGGGGCTGGAGAGAGAACACTATATCACACTGGGTAAGGAACGAGCGACATTCAGTAGGCTCCCCAGAGTAGCACGGTGGGTTATTAATTCTAGGCTCCGGAGACCCGGAAGCCCAGGAGGTAACCGGTGGATCGAGGCGGAGATTGTGAATCTCCTCCGAGAGGCCGGAGACTTGGGCGGCCAGGGTCTCAACGGCATGTCGAGCAGCAGACAATTCCTGTTTGTGTCTGCCTAGCATCGCTCCCTGGAACTCGACAGCAGAGTAGAGAGAATCCGTAGTCGCTGGGTCCATTCTTGGTCGGATCCTTCTGTTATGCTGGTGAATGAGGACCCAAAAGCGACTTAACAGAAACAGAGTCTTTATTCCAGTCTTAAACAAAAACGATAATCCTGGATATTATCTTAGGTAAATACAAAACAGGAAAACTGAAATCCTCTCGTCAGTAGAGAGGAACGACTGGAGACGCGACCACAGACTGCAGGTCGCTTCGGGAAGGCACAGGCCGTAGCTGACATAGACACCTGCTCACACGCAGCATCTGAAGAAGGCAAAAACACGACAGGGCGGAACAAGTATACAGAACAGCAAACATCAAACAAGGATCCGACAAGGACAGAAGCGGAAAACAGAGGGAGAAATAGGGACTCTAATCAGAGGGCAAAATAGGGGACAGGTGTGAAAGAGTAAATGAGGTAGTTAGGAGAATGAGGAACAGCTGGGAGCAGGAACGGAACGATAGAGAGAGAGAGCGAGAGAGGGAGAGAGGGAGGGGGAGAGAGAGGGATAGAAAGAGGGAAAGAACCTAATAAGACCAGCAGAGGGAAACGAATAGAAGGGGAAGCACAGGGACAAGACATGACAATCAATGACAAAACATGACACAATTCATTTCTGCTTACATTTTCAGTAACAGTACAATTAAGAACCCATACTTTTCAAATCATAACATAATAGTATTAGCATAAATGGTTCTAATCATTAATGAATACATAATTGATCATCTAAACTATGTTTTCCTCTATCAAGACACCAGATTGACAATAAATCGGTGTTTACGCTTATGCTATGAACCCTGCCATATACGTATTATCTTGACACTATTTAATACCTTTTGTGACTAGGGGGAGTATTTTCATTTTTGGAAAAATAACGTTCCCATAGTAAACGCGATATTTTGTCAGGATAAGATGCTAGAATATGCATATAATTTACAGCTTAGGATAGAAAACACTCTAAAGTTTCCGAATCTGTAAAAATATTGTCTGTGAGCATAACAGAACTGATATTGCAGGCGAAAGCCTGAGAAAAATCCAATCCGGAAGTGTCTCATCTTTTGAAAGCTCTGCATTTGTAACGACGTTCGTCTGTTGTAAGAAGAGAGTCAGACCGAAATGCAGCGTGTAGGTTACTCATGACTTTAATGAAATTAATCGCGGTACATGAAATAACTGAATAAATACAAAAACAACAAACGGAACGAGAAACTAATTACAGCCTATCTGGTGAATACAACACAGAGTCAGGAACAAACACCCACAAAATACAAAGCGAACTCAGGCTACCTAAATACAGTTCCCAATCCGAGACAACAAGAATCACCTGACTCCAATTGAGAATCGCCTCAGGCAGCCAAGCCTAACTAGACACACCCCTAATCATACACAATCCCAATTAATACAAACCCCAATACGAAACACAACATATAAACCCATGTCACACCCTGACCTACCCAAACATATACCAAAAACACAAAATACAATGACCAAGGCGTGACAGCATTCCAATGCATCCCTATTGAGCAGTGAATGGGCTATCAACCAGATTACTTTTTCTCCGTATTCCCCAAGGTGTCTACAGCATTGTGACGTAGTTTTACGCATTTATGTTGAAGAATACCCGTAAGCGGCTACATTGCGCAACTGGTCACCTGATGGCTCCCAGAGTGATTCTCGCATAAAATACAGAGGTAGCCATTATTCCAAATTGTCCTACTGAAAAACCAATTGTCCCGGTGGATATATTATTGAATAGATATTTGAAAAACACCTTGAGGATTGATTATAAACAACGTTTGCCATGTTTCTGTCGATATTATGGAGCTAATTTGGAATATTTTTTGGCGTTTTCGTGACTGCAATTTCCGGGCGATTTCTCAGCCAAACGTGAAGAACAAACGGAGCTATTTCGCCTACAAAAATAATATTTTTGGAAAAAAGGAACATTGGCTATCTAACTGGGAGTCTCGTGAGTGAAAACATCCGAAGCTCATCAAAGGTAAACTATTTAATTTGATTGCTTTTCTGATTTCCGTGACCAAGTTACCTGCTGCTAGCTGGACAAAATGCTATGCTAGGCTATCGATAAACTTACACAAATGCTTGTCTAGCTTTGGATGTAAAGCATAGTTTGAAAATCTGAGATGATAGGGTGATTAACAAAAGGCTAAGCTGTGTCTCAATATATTTCCCTTGTGATTTTCATGAATAGGAATATTTTCTAGGAATATTCATGTCTGTTGCGTTATGCTAATTAGTGTCAGTCGATGATTACGCTCCCACACGCGGGATGGGGAGTCACTAGAGGTTAAATGGAATGTCTGTTGATGACAGGAAGCTTTTGTTGTTGTTCATTCACTCAGTACTGATTGAACTTTTATTTCTCCTGCTTTTTATTGTAAAAAAAATGTAACAGTTGATATATTGCAAACAGTCACATAGCTAATCAAATTAGGAAGCATTACAGTTATAATGGATTATAATGGGTACGTCAGATGTCCCAATGTTCTTTTGATAGGGAAATGTTCTTTAGAATGGATCTTTCAGAGTACCATACTTAAGTATTTAAACAGCTGCCGACTGAATGTTCCTATGTACATCTTCTTTCCTCGAGAAGGTTTCAGAGTTTTTAACCATTTTGTACTTTTCAGCTCACGCTGTCCATGTACTGGTCTTGTAGAGTCTAACCATTCGTGACGTCCGATTCACACCGTTCGCCTGCTTGGTCTGATGTACATTTTGTCACGCACTCTGGAAAAAGGGGCATTCCATGATGCCGATATACTGTCTGTGCTCACATGGGTGTGGTCACTAACTGGTTAAGACTTCATATGAAAACACTTATCTCATTTAGAAGGCTGACATCCCATCTTCTCACAAATAGTTTCATATTTAATCATATAAGTTCCACAACATCTGGATGTGAATTTGATCACTGGGAGATATACACATTCAGAGATACAGTTATGTTCTACTGGCCTTAGTTACATCACAAATTAATAATGAATTCGACATGATTGATCTTTAGCTACCCACGGACCATTCCAACTGTTTGGATTACAGAAATATTGTTTCATTATCCAACCTTGGATGTCGCAGTACTACAAAATCTCTCTGTTATAACAAATTAATTTTTAACTTCCCTTTCATTGTGTGGGAGAGAGAGAGTTCCTGCAGGTATTTATGACCATCATAAAATGGCCAACTTCACCTCTCTCCCCCTCTGCAGGAGGGGGGGGGATCTGGCACTTATGAAGTCATGACACCATTCTACTGCTAATGTTTGTCAATGGAGATTGCATGGATGTGTGCTCGATTTTATACACCTGTCAGCAAAGTGTGTGGCTGAAATAACTGAATCCACACATTTTAAG
The DNA here is from genome assembly GCF_021184085.1 of Oncorhynchus gorbuscha. Classification (NCBI taxonomy): domain Eukaryota; kingdom Metazoa; phylum Chordata; class Actinopteri; order Salmoniformes; family Salmonidae; genus Oncorhynchus; species Oncorhynchus gorbuscha. Next base: position 16,312,406 of record NC_060180.1, on the reverse strand, counting down.
GGGTATCCACATACGTTTGTATATATAGTGTATATTGTCAACATTGAGTTGTGCCGGTGCATGATCCATCCATACAGCTAATGTTACAGCTTTGTTGGCTTGTAGCTAGCTAACGTTACTAGCTAACTTTATTTGGCTAGCTAACTGGCAAACGGGGCGGCAGGGTAGCCTAGTGGTCAGTGTGTTGGACTAGTAAAAAAAATAGCAGCCAAGGACATTCGCTATCTTATTTGTGCTTATTTCAGGCAAGTGTCAAGTCTCGATGCCAACAGTTACACAGATGACTTCAGCCATGTGAAAACCCGTCCATAGCAAAATATAGATAACTTCCTGTTCTTGTAGCTTGCCTCTCATCCGACTGGATTTGGCTAGCTACTATAGCTGTTGCTGCACAACCCAAGTGATTTGTTTAGGTTTTAGAACTCTGAGATTCATCTGAAAAAAATGTAGGATTTTCAGAAATGCTACAAAAAGTTAGCACATCGTTGGTTCTTAATGGGCAGAAACGAGCATGTGAGAGCGATTTAAATGGTACATTTAATAAAAAGTGTTGCACCTACAAACTTAATCAGTATGAAAGGTGGCAAGTCTAATGGTTACTTTATGGACCCTGTCGCCTCGTTTATAACCCAGTGTCTAGAATTTGAGAAAGGTATGGGCAAAAAATGGTCTGACAACCCTGTCAAATATCCATTATAGTGTTTCTCGGTAACGGCTGGACACATCATGACAAGAGCGGCAGGGTAGCCTAGTGGTTAGAGCATTGGACTAGTAACCGGAAGGTTGCAAGTTCAAACCCCTTAGCTGACAAGGTACAAATCTGTCATTCCGCCCCTGAACAGGCAGTTAACCCACTGTTCCTATGCTGTCATTGTAAATAAGAATTTATTCTTAACTGACTTGCCTAGTTAAATAAAGGTTAAAAAAAGGGGTGGGAAGTGTGTTGTGTACCTCCAAGATGATTTGAGAATTTTCATCTACATTGGTGTCATATTGGAATTGGACTTGACTCCAAGGCAATACATAACATTCCGTAAATACACAACTTAAAGCAAACACATATTTTACCTTGGAGCACGTTTTGATTGGCTAGGGGCCCTCGACACACCCACAACTTGTTTATTCATCAAACCAAGACCAATCGCGCCAACTCCAGCATGTGTGACAATAATTGTGATTGTGAAAATATAAAAATTATTTCTGACACCACTGAACCTATACCATTACCACCTGATCTTAGATTTACCCTTGCGTTAGGTTTGTTAAAATAGAGCTCATAGATTCTCACTCAATTGGGTTCAATATTTTAGAAGGGAGGAGAAGTTGTTTACTATAGCAGTTAGAAAAGTTCAGTAGTTCTGTTTACACACTAGAGGTGCGCGGCTATAGCCCATCTGCAACTGCCCGACTATATCTGATAAAGTGAAAATCTGAGGCCTGCACCCAACCCAAACCAGCAAATATAGAAAATGCAATATAGACTACAGTCAAAGACTGCAGAAATATATATGTGTTTAATTTTCTGGCCCTCTAATTTTCAACTTTCTGCTTGGTCTTATTGAATTAAACTTCAACAATGTTATTTTTGCCTCTGTGGATTGACTTGAACTTTTTCGGCCCTTCCTAAAAGCATTATTTGGCGATTGGCTGTGTACACTATTTGGCTCACATGTACAATTAAATCCTGAGGTTTAGGCGTATGCAGTAATACAAGACAGCCTAAAGTAATTCAAGAAAAACCTCAATGTAGCATATGTAAATAACACAATCATTATACATTTATGACATTTTTAAGGTATTGTTTCTCTTTATTCAACCCTTCCGTCACCCACCCTGTTACAGGTGTGTTCTGGAGGCGAAGTCAGGTGCAGGAGAGCAGAGTATAGTAAACAGGCGCACGTTTTTATTCCAGTCCAAACGAAAGCACATAAGTACAGAAACGTGCCCAAAACACGGAAAATGAACAAAAGTCTGGCGCATGACAATACCCACATAACATAAAACAATTTCACACAAAGACATGGAGGGGAACAGAGGACTAAATACATTCAGTGTGATTAGGGAATGAAAACCAGTTGTGTATGGAACAAGACAAAACAAATGGAAATATGAAAAATGGAGCGGCGATGGCTAGAAAGCCGGTGACGTCGATCGCCGAACGCCGTCCGAACAAGGAGAGGGGCCGACTTCGGTGGAAGTCGTGACACACCCGCCCTTCAGCCACTTAATATTTAATGACCCTAAACCTGTCTGTCCCACGGATATATCCGCTAGGACGGCGGGTTATGAGTCAACCCACTCATCACTAATACACACAGCTTACAAGAGCACCCATCCGGTAAATGTCACTCATTGTATGCCGGTCCTGTACACATAACATTACAAAAACAGGTGGAGCCCTCTCACAAATCACTATTGCCTGCCTTGAAACAATTTCAACACAGTTTAGTAAATTGAATAGTTGGCGGCTTTGAATGTTGATTTTAGGGCCCCCCACACCCTGCTGAGATACACTGAATTATTCCTCTCTCACACTGACTCTCTCTCTCTCTCTCTCTCTCTCTCTCTCTCTCTCTCTCTCTCTCTCTCTCTCTCTCTCTCTCTCTCTCTCTCTCTCTCTCTCTCTCTCTCAGCTGATGGCATTGGATGCTGATGAGGGGTTAAACGGTCTGGTGACCTATGAAATCCTTGCCGGAGCGCAGGGAGTTTTCATCATCAATAACCGAACTGGACGAATCACCATCGCACCCGGGATAGCCCTTAGCGTGGGCCTTTCTTACGCCCTCACAGTGAAGGCTGCGGACAATGCACCAGAGATCCAGAGAAGGTACATTCATTTCATACATTCATTTTTATATCTGTTTGTTCTTTTAGCCTTTATTTTGCTCAATTACACCTTTCATTTATGAATGTGTTTATTAAAAAATGACTGTATATTAATAACTATGGATTATTTAGGTGATGTTTGATGTAAAATCTTGTTTCTTACTCAGTTTTTCATTTCTTCTTCAGTTGGCCAAGTATTCAATAAGTCAGGATTTCATACGTATTCATCCATCTTATTTAGTCGTTGTTCCAACAGATTGTTTATTCCTACTGTACAGTCACTTGTAGGTCTATTCAATTCATGCATATAGAATCAATGTATTCTTTATTGAATGTGCATATTGAGTAATGTATCCGCTGTGATTGAAGTTGTGAATGGTAAGAGGCTGTATGAAAACATATTTGACTGGCTGTTGAGACAAACTGTTTAGAATCAAGTATCAGATGGCCTCATTCTTACTGACATTAGAAATACATATTTTTCATGTGTTTCTCTTTATTTTCAACTATCATTGATAATGGTGTGTTGCTTTTTATGTAATTGTAGCCTCATATTCCTGTTGGCAAGTCGCAAGTGACTAGCAAACTCTTCTGAAAGTTTATACGGACTCCCTTAGCCTAGGCTAAAAGCTCAAACTTTACGTCAGCATTGGAGTTTTGAACAGAAAGAGGTGACTCCTGCAGTAGAATGGGTTTTGCTGAAGATAGTTTGCCATGACTGGGTCAGACTGTGCAAACACAAATCTATTGGCCTTGGCAAACAGTGCCTCTGTGTGCATACTGTTCAGCAGCTTTTTCAAGTTAACACATGCAGGCTACCGGTTGGAAACAGAAGCACTTTCTTCATGATAGCTCCTTGTTTCTGTAAGGGCTTTCAATGTGCTATATTCAATATCATATTTAGCTTACTGTATTTGAGGCCACGGCTCCCTCCTCATTGGCTTGTTCACCTACCTTTATCAGCCTCTTTAAGCATGATGTCCTTGTTGGATGCCAGGAAACCCATGACAAACTTCAATTCCCTGATGAACCACCAATGTACTATTACACTTGTGCTCTAATATATTGGTACCCTTGCACGATTCCCAATTTTTCAATAAGTTTAAATTGAAAAAATGTTGGTGTTCACGCATGTATATGTTTGATTAACAACTGCACTGGACCAAGGAAATATTGAGTCAAAAAATGGCCAGGACTAAATGATTCAGAATTCAAATTAATTTGGTTGGAGACAGGTGATTCTTGTTTACTGTGTAATGTTTCTCACCTGTGGTAATTTGGAGGTGCCTACAGGATAGCAATAGCCATTGAACCTGAAAATCAGACCATTACCTTTACTTCCGCCCTCTTGTTGCCCTCCACCCCTCCAGGAGCTCTATCACCACGGTGTACATCGAGGTGCTGCCCCCCAACAACCAGAGCCCCCCACGCTTCCCCCTCTTCATCTACAACCTGGAGGTCAGCGAGGCCATGAGGATAGGAGCCATCCTGCTCAACCTACAGGTGAGAGACACACAGCAGGGGTCAAAGGTCACATAACTAGATCAGTGGAGGTCAGGAGAGGGCAGTGTGATTACTCAGGTTGAGATCATGGAAGCATTTGAGTTTAGCAAACAGCAATTACTAAACCAGCCAGTATGGATTATCAGATGTGCTGTAATATCATATGATTTAATAGATTTTAAGCATTTGTGTTGGCGGTGGAAGTAAACACATCCTTGATTTCTATCTTCTGTTCTTGTTGTTTTTCATAGGCCACAGACAGAGAGAATGACCCAATCACATACCAGATTTTGAGCGGGGATACCCAGCAAGTCTTCAACCTCTCTAAAACGTAATATGGATGGATGATTCAGAATAGCATTTGTGCCTTGTCTTGTTTCAGTCCTTGAGAATGAGAAATATTAAAGTTGTTAGTGTGAGTAATGATCATTTCGAAATATATTTTAAGGAACTATTCACAAAATGAGGCACAATTATCCTAACGAGCCTCTTGTCTGGAATGTGCCCCGAGTCAATGGCCTATACAATTAACCTAACTTGTTACATTTGGACAAGGGCAAAATTCAGAACATTCACATCTGTCCCCGAGGCGGACAGGATTATGTGGATACTTTTTCTGATTGGACTTGAAGCAACAAATTACTGGGTTCACTAAAGGCTTGGTGGTACAAAAACTTAACATGAGCCAATGCCTGTTATTACTTTTTAATAGGTGATTTAACTGAAACCGATGCAGATCAGCTTTGAAACTTTATAGTGAAACTATGGCTTGTTTAGGCCACAAAAATATGTGATATGTAAATAATGATGGCAGCATTAAATACAGTGCATTCGGGAAGTATTCAGACCCCTTGACTTTTTCCAAATATTGTTATGTTACAGCCTTATTCTAAAATATATTTTCCAAATTGTTTTCCTCATCAATCTACACAAAATACCCCATAATGACAAAGCAAACAGATATGTTTATTTTTTAGCAAAACAATTACAAATATATTTTACATTTACATAAGTATTCAGACCCTTTACTCAGTACTTTGTTGAAGCACCTTTGACAGCGAATACAGCCTCAAGTCTTGGGTATGACGCTACAAGCTTGGCACACCTGTATTTTGAGAGTTTCTCCAATTCTTCCCTGCAGATCCTCTCAAGCTCTGTCAGTTTGGATGGGGAACTTCGCTGCACAGCTATTTTAAGGTCTTTCCAGAGATCGAGTTCAAGCCAGGGCTCTGGCTGGGCCACTCAAGGACATTCAGAGACTTGTCCCAAGGCTACTCCTGCTATGTTTTGGCTGTGTGCTTAGGTTTGTTGTCCTATTGGAAGGTGAACCTTTGCCCCAATCTGAGGTCCTGAGCACTCTGGATCAGGTTTTCATCAAGGATCTCTCTGTACTTTGCTTCGTTCATCTTCCCCTTGATCCTGACTTGTCTCCCAGTCCTTTCCGCTGAAAAACATCCTCACAGCATGATGCTGCCACCACCATGCTTCCTCGTAGGGATGGTGCTAGGTTTCCTCCAGACATGACGCTTGGCATTCAGGCCAAATAGTTCAATATTGGTTTCATTAGACCAGAGAATCTTGTTTCTCATGGTCTGAGAGTACTTTAGGTGCCTTTTGGCAAACTCCAAGCGGGCTGTTATGTGCCTTTTTCTGAGAAGTGTCTTCCGTCTGGCCACTCTACCACGAAGGCCTGATTGGTGGAATTCTGCGGAGATGGTTGTCCTTCTGGAAGGTTCTCCTATCTCCACAGAGGAACTCTGCACCTTGATCAGAGTGACCATCAGGTTCTTGGTCACCTCCCTGACCATGGCCCTTCTCCCGGATTTCTCTGTTTGGCCAGGCGTCCAGCTCTAGGAAGAGTCTTGGTGTTACCAAACTTCTTCCATTTAGGAATGATGGAGGCCACTGTGTTCTTGGGGACCTACAATGCTAAAGATATTTTTGGGTACCCTTCCCCAGATTTGTGCCTCGACACAATCCTGTCTCGGAGGTCCACGGACAATTCCTTCGACCTCATGGCTTGGTTTTTGCTCTGACTTGCACTGTCAACTCTAGGACCTTATATAGACAGGTGTTTGCCTTTCCAAATCATGTCCAATCAATTGAATTTACCACAGGTGGACTCCAATCAAGTTGTAGAGACATTTCAAGGATGATCAATGTAAACAGGATGCACCTGAGCTCAATTTCAGTCTGAATACTTTTGTAATTAAGGTGTTTCTGTTTTTTGTTTTTAATACATTTGCAAACAGTGTGTAGATTGATGAGGAACATGTTATATTTAATCAATTTTAGAATAAGGCTGTAACGTAAAAAAAATTGCAAAAAGGGAAGAGGTCTGAATACATTCAGAATGCACTGTATATTGAGAACAGAACAAAAACACCCTGGGTCAACTGCATCTATCATCATCCATGTTTAGAAAGCAGAGCTTTATGAGCTAGCTAGTGGAAGTCCTCTACAACATCCTCCCCTATAGCCTAGAAAGCACATACAGTCCTCAGCCTCACTGAGTTGTTACACGGGTCACTGCTTGAAAAAGAGAACGAGGGGAGAAGGAGGTGGAGAAGGAGGATACAACCAGAAAGAAGATGAAAATTGTCATCAGCCACCCAGTGCCAATACAGTCTGTCAGAGCAAGGCATAGGAGAGGAGGCAGGGGGGGTGGAGTGAGAGAGGGATGGAGGCGAGAGGAGAAACACCATAAAATATTTACGAGGCAAGTGCTGTTTACTGCCCCTTAAATAAACAAGGGAATAAAGTGGGAAGCGTCCCGTGCAATGGCGCCGCGGTGAGGAGACATGGGGAGACTGAAAACAAGGCACCCTTTCAGCCATTTTTTTCTCTAATTGATTAAAGCCTCTCCCAGCCATGCCAGAAAGGCTTGTTTAGGCATTGTTTCCCCCTCTTTTGTTTTAGTTTGTTTACTCTTAATCTGTCTCCATGTTGGAGCGATTGTTTGTATGGAGGGATGATTACTTTACGCAGGCCCGGTGGTGGCTGCAATAAGAAAAGATGTGACAATATCTCCAGGACTCTGAGACATCTGTGGTTGGTACAGGAATCTCTCTCCGAGCAGATACAATTGACGTCTTCCTAAAACAAGCGCATATCCTACTGTGTCTTTTGGAGAGGTCGAATGGTTACACATTACTATAACAGCCCTCGGCAGATTTACTGTGTAAGTACCCCACTGTATATTCCCCTAACCAGGTGCTGGGGGCTTCTGATGAATCGAAGGATAATTAACCTGTAATGTATGCTTGATGAGCATGCAAGATAATTATGGCATCCTAGTCAGAGCTGCTCTCTCATTTTTCAAGCACATCCAGAATTCTTGAGGGGGATGATGGGGCGGCATAGGTTTTGTGCAGCGTAGGATGTTCAGATTCAGGCCACATATGGTGCTGGTTTGATACGGCTATATGAATAATGGGCTCCTTGGTCTATAACTCCCTCTAAATGGAGCAGGTTCCCCAGAGGCATGATGAGTAGAGACAGAGAAACTCAGCCTCAGATCTTTTCCCACATTTAGCCAAGAATAGAGAGCAAAGATCACTACAACAAGGCCTGGACACATCACTCGTATGATACACACAAAATATGCTACAGAGTCAAAGAGAGGACATACAATTAGAATAGGAGATACCAGAGATCATATGTTCAGTACTGGGGAAAATACTTACAGGTTCATGCACATGGAAAGAATCAAATATGGTGTGCAGAATCACTCACATGCAGCACAACCTTCCTACACTTGCCCTCCACTGTGTGTTAACAAGATCCTATCAATCTGACAACAGCTTCCTCTCTCTAGGACAGTGGTTCTTAACCTTGTTGGAGGTACTGAACCCCACCAGTTTCATATGCGCATTCACCGAACCCTTAAGTGGAAAAATAAATTATGATTTTTTCAAATTCAAAACATAGGTATATATTTTACTGGTGCACAAAATGAACCGTACATCAACATCACTGTGTTCAAAGAACAAAATCATCAAAACATGATTTTCACACAAAAACAAAAACATAATAATGAATATTTACTGCAAATCAGTGTGACTTCTGCTGTTGCCTTTCAGAGACCAGTTCAGAAATGTGCGGCTTCACCTTGTGCCAAGTGCCACTCTCATGTCATTCTCACGACAAAGTCTGTTCCTTTTCTTCGTTTTTATGTCCAGCATCCTCAAAGGATTGCTCGCAAAGATATGTTGTAACAAACGGTATGAAAATCTCCAGAGCTTTCTTAGCAATAACAGGGTACGTTACCATTTGTTGACACCAAAATTTTGAAAGCGTTGTTGTTCTGAAGAGTTGCTGTTGAACCTGGCTCTGCTGAATTTCAATGATTTCATCGAGGTATTCATTGACATCTGTTGTCTCAACACTAAACGTGAACGGCTGTCTCGCCCATGCTGGATATGACTCTCTTGTAGGGAAGTATCCGTCGAGAGACTTTGCAAGCTCATCTAAGTGTGTGACAATTGCTTGCTTCAGTTCCGCAGGTACAGAAATGTCTCCGATTCGAGATACATCTTCGATCTTACTTACACAGTCGCCCAGCAGGGGAAAGTTTGCGTAGTTATCGTTCTCTGTTCGTCGTTTCCATAATGGTAGCTTTTTTAAAAAGCCTTCGGGTTTTCCTCCGCTTCGATGATGTTGATTCCACCGCCCTGCATCGTTTGATTGAGATGATTGATAGCTGCGAAGATATCAGCCATGTACGCTAAAATGAGAATGAACTCATTTTTGTAGCAATCTGCATGACAATGTTGGTGCTTTTGCAAAAACAGGGCTAATTCCACACGCACGGCAAAAACACGATTCAGCACCTGTCCCCGGGACACCACCGAACGTTAGAATGGTACAGAAGTACCTCAAATTCAGAGCCCATTTCTTTACACAGCTCACTGAAGATGCGGTGCCTCAGAGCACTAGTTGGCACATAGTTCACACATTCCACTACAATATTTAATACTTCTGCTGGTTTTGGAGGCAAGGTTTTTGTTGCCAACGCATGCCTGTGCAGAATACAATGCGTAACAATGATGTGTGGTGCATCGGCTTTCACTAGCGCACCAAAACCAGACTTTCTTCCCAGCATTACTGGAGCTCCGTCCGAACAAACTGCAGAAACCATATCCCACGAAAGATTGTTGTCTTTGAAGAAGTCATCCACAAGTTTCTTCACATCGGCTGCCTTAGTTATTGTTGTAAGAGGCTTACAAAATTAAAAAAATCTTCCTTTATCACATCGTCTTTTCACAAGTTGGCTTAGATTGGAAACGTCTGGTCTCGTCGAGTTGAAGGCAGAATTTTGCCGGGCTTGAAATCAGATCTGCAACTACTTGAGCCAAGATGTCTTTGCTCATGTCCTCTATTCTGTCGCTGATGGTGTCATTTGAAAGAGGAATTTGGGATAACTTAACTTCAGCCTCTTTTCCCAGCATGATATTCGCCATTTTCAACACAGCTGGTTTTATGAGTGTTTCACCAATGGTGTGTGGTTTGCCCTGCTTTGCGATCAGGTAAGCAACTTCGTACGATGCTGTGAGGATCAGTTTGTTGATGGGTACAAAGCCGAGAACAGGCAGAGTAGCTTTTACATTGAATCTGGCTCTCTTCACCTTGAATTCAGCGAGCGTTGTGTTCTTGTATTTTCCATCTCCTTAAGGAAGTGTTCTTAGATTTGCCGGTGCTAGACTAGAATTACTCAACTTGGCATTGCAAATCATGCAGTTAGGACACTGACTCCCATCACGTTCCGTTATACATGTGAATCCATATTGTACATATTCGTCCAACCACTTTCATTTTTTGCCTGACATAGTAAGTATGAAGGGATTCAAATATTAAGAAAGAAATCACAAGACATACCATCACGACAGTCACAAGTAGACTACTGGGCACACCAAATTCCCTGCAGCACAGATAGGCCAAGCGTTGTAGCGTGATCACCTGCAGCCAATGATGGCCAAGCAGGGCGTGTCAACACGAATCATATGAGTCGGATGTGTGTCTTGACCTCCGCCGAACCCCTGAGACTGACTCACCGAACCCCTGGGGTTCGATCGAACCCAGGTTAAGAACCACTGCTCTAGGATCTCCCCTGTAGCTGCTGGCCGCTATCATACGTGATCAGTGTCCTCTCAAACAGGGTCGGAGTAGAGTTCACAACTTCGAGCAGCTTGGGATGAATTCCCTTTTGTCTGAGAAGCAAAGATCATCATCATCATCATCATCATCATCATCATTATTATAATCATCATATTCAGGTTCAGCTTCACTGCTCTTTGTCCCCAGGGCTTCATTCTGTGCAGAAGATGGCTTTTTAGGCCTTTGTGGCCATGAGCACAACAGCTTGGCTGTGGAAGACACTGCTTTGCATTTTTATGCTGTTTGGAGAAAAATGTACTTGGCCTTGTGAATGCCAGCTCAATTGGTGGCGGAGAAATGTACGGGCCATAACTAAGAGAACTCACTTGGAAAATGGACAACTTTAATCAAGCTTGGAGCTGGTCCTCTCAGGCTGTGATGCATTGGGGGGCAGACAGACAGGCGAGGAAGTGTAGACTCTGTAACGCCATGGCTGACCTACCTGGTCAATGAAGCTTTAAATTATAGACATGAGAGTGCCGGCGGAAAGGAGAAAAATGTGTAGCTGCATGTTTCCGTCTGTGTTTCCAATCGTGTGTTTGTGTGTGTGTCTGTGTGTGTGAGTGAGAAAGGGAGACAGACTGAAAGAAAGAGAGAGGTGTGAAGAGAAAGTGTGTTCATGTCTCAAGTACACCTGCTCATTATACTGTATTGTAGCTTATCCAGCCATTGCAGATCCACTAGCGAGGAAACCAACAAATCCTGGATTGATTTAGTAGAGCATGGGTTTTGCTGTTGACTAATGCTGCTGTGGGTTGTGTGTTGCTGTCTCTCCCTCTACAGGATAGGCCTGCTGCTTTTGGGGAAGCCTCTGGACAGGGAGACAACTGACCAGTACCGTCTCATCGTCACTGCCTCTGATGGCAACCCAGGCGGGGTGAGAATCTTTTATTCAGTTAGTAAGGGTGCAACGGTACATGTACCAAACCTTCTGTATGGGGAGCTGTCTCTTGAGCAACACAAAAGAAATGTCAGGCTTTTCCATTAAAAGAGCCTATGTGCACGTTGTAATCAAAATTCTAATCTGAATTGGCACATTTCAAACTGTCCTTTTGTGAGGCGCAGCCGGCAACTAGTTCTGTACGATGGCGATTGGTGTGGACAGTCACAAGTAGACTACTGGATCTTACATCATCGTTTAAGTGTCCAGTATTGGGAAGATTTTGGGCTTCCCATTAGATTACAATGGGAATGGACAGAGAGTTGTGGATAAAACGTTAACAGTATGTTGCCACGTTCAACATGAATACCCTATGCAGCTGCCAGCACCTCAAGATTGAGCGCAAACTTGAATGCCGAAATCACCCCAGTATACCGGAACAAGACGGAAATGCAAATAAACGACAACACAACACCGTCTCCCCTCTGCATTCAAACAGCCCTTGGCAGCTGATTCTGACCGGGCCAAAGAAATTACAAGAGCGATAGCTAGGTTATGTTTATATGTTTTACAGTCTATGGTTTATAGCAGCGGATATGCGCCCAGTCTCTGTGGTTGAGAATAGGGGTTTTCAGCACCTCATGAAAGTACTCAAGACACTTTACGAACTTCCCTCTTGCACCCATATCAGGAAACATGTAGTACACACTCTATATAAGTAAACCATAGCCAAACTGTTTGCGCTTAATTAACAGCAGCAGCCCATCACGTTACCCCGGAGTGGGAGATGGACCGTGCTACAGACACGCATCTGGCACTGAAGGAAGCAGTGTCATGGTGCGTTCTAACCAAGTGGGAATTTACCACATACGACTGAGAAAAGCCACTTCAATGGCCTCCAACTGGTAATTACTAGTGGGAAACTTGTCTATCATCCTAACCACCCACTTCTCCCGTCACCTACTAAGGAAATGGCCTATATAAAAGCATTTTCGGCAGTTAAGTGCAACAACAAACATTATTTACAAAAAGCAATCTTTAAATGTGGTTTTTGAACTCTATAAATTACAAGCATGACAGCTGTACTTTTAGTTTATGATTGGCACAGTTTGTTGGCCATCAGCCAATCGGCATTTCTCAACAAGTTCAAATCACATGAATCCATCCAATTGGTATTTATGACTTCACAACTGGTAAATTCCCACCTCCCACATGGTTACAAACGCAACATCTGAGTGGAAACTTGAGATGCCAAACATAACAATCCTGTCACAACAGACAATGCAAGGAACATTGTGAATGCTGAACATTGTGAATGGCATTTCATTTTCCTGATGTACCGAAACCGTACCGAAACGTGATCTCAAAACCACAATATGTACTGAACTATGGGTTTGGTGAACCATTACACCCATGTCATTTAGGGAATTGGAAGGATGGATGGATGGATTGATTGATTGGTTGATTGATTGACACAATTTCTTGGAAGGTCTGACTTCCGATGATTTATACTAAGATCACAGCTAGGATACATGCCTTTATAGTTATTTCCTTGAAACTCATGCTAGGTTTTCAGAGATAGATAGACATGCACTTTACTGTGAGAAGACAATCCTATACAGTGTTAAAGGGATACTTCAGGATTTTGGCAATGAGGCCCTTTATCTACTTCCCCAGAGTCCGATTAACTAATTGATACCATTTTTATGTCTCTGTGTCCAGTATGGAGGACGTTAGATGTAGTTTCGCGAGCCAATGCTAACTAGCGTGAAAGACAGCATTTTCTAAAAAGACAATATGATGGTAGAGGAGGACAGAGGGAGAAAATGAGGCTACACAATGGACAGAGAGAAAATCAGAGTGGGAGTGACAGACCAATAAAGAGGCAGAGAGAGAGTGGTGCCCTGACCTCAGAATAAGGTGACCAGCTCTGGCCCTGTGTACTAATGTTTATTAAAGGATTGTAAGCAATGTTCCCTCTAAGCTGTGTGTGTGTGTGGGCGCAGCTCCCCTGGGACTGCCACGCAGACTAAATATTATTGAACTTCACTCAACTTTCTAGAGCAGTGGTCACCAACCGGACGATCGCAATGTACTGGTCGATCTCCAAGGCATTTCTAGTCGATCGCCAAACATTTCTGTAAAAAACCCAACTATAAAGCCATGTGTTCCTATTTTTTTATCAGTCTCGGGCTGTTGGCGGTAGGTTCACCCGATTCAGCTTCCCTGCGTGCCGGGTAGGCAACTGTTGACATTTTTAACCATGTGTCTGAAAGTACAAACTCTGCCTTCCCGGCGGGCCCGGAGAGCAAATCAAGTGCACTATAGGCCTACCGCTGGCGAATCAGATGGCTCAGATTACCATTTATGCAGGAACTAGCAGGTATAAAAGAAAGCTACAACAAAGTTGATACTGGAAGACTTAAAAACGTTTAAAACCATGACTAGAGAGAGACTGTCAGCGAATACACCAAAGAGCTGCTGTTTTTATGACTGAGATCATGTTTGTCCTTACCCAGCACTGTCAACACTTTGTATTCAACACTTTTATAAGTCATAAAATGCGCGTTCTTCCTATTTCCATTCAGCACTGCAGCAGTAATGAATGAGTAGGAAAGTGTACTCAAATCAAATCAGTGTATTTGTCACGTGCACCGAATACAACCTTACAGTGAAATGCTTACTTACAGGCTCTAACCAACTTTGCAATTTATAAAAAGGCTTGCATTGTTGTTATTATTATTTTACCTTTATTTGACTAGGCAAGTCAGTTAAAAACAAATTATTATTTTCAATGACAGCCTAGGAACAGTGGGTTAACTGCCTGTTCAGGTGCAGAACAACATATTTGTACCTTGTCAGCTCAGGGATTTGAACTTTTGATCTTCTGGTTACTAGTCCAACGCTCTAACCACTAGGCTACTCTGCAGCTTGGGTCTTTTTTAATATCTCGGAATATCTGCTGTGACTGACCATCAGATGCAGGCACCATCAACCCAGTAAAATAAAAATAACAAGCAAATGATTTAAATGCTAGCTAAACTCAGCTGTGCCTGACAAGTAATACAGAAATGGATCTATTACCTTTGTGATCATATAGCCTATCTAAAATGTTGAAATATATACTGAGCAAAAATATAAACACAACATGTAACAATTTCAACAATTTTACTGAGTTATAGTTCATGTAAGGAAATCAGTCAATTGAAATAAATTAATTGGGCCTTAATCTATGGATTCCACATGACTGCGCATGGGCACATCCATGGGTGGGCCTAGGAGGGCATAGGCCAACCCATTTGGGAGCCAGGCATGCCCACTGGGGAGCCAGGCCCAGCCAATCAGAATGAGTTCATTACAGACAGAAATACACCTGAGTTTCATCAGCTGCCTGGGTGGCTGGTCTCAGACAATCCTGCAGGTGAAGAAGCCTGATGTGGTGGTCCTTGGCTGGCATGGTTACACGTGGTCTGCGGTTGTGAGGCCGGTTGTATGTTGTCGTGGAAATTTCCTCTATTTACCAAATCATGGGAGCAAACCACACACACAAGTCAGAGTTAGTTATAAAAGTCAATCTTTAATTATATGAGCTCTATCACAATCCTGTGACTCTCAGATAAATTCAGTGTCTCTCAATCAATTCTCTGAGAGCCCCATTACAATGCAACTGAGATCCTTTAATAGCAAAGAACACACATAGTCAGACAGCATAGACATAATAAATCGTTCAGCTTTGTCTCCTTACTCAAACCCCAGAACCATAAACCAATCCTCCATATCGACAGGCATATATCAAATTGTCATTTAGATACAACCAACTCTAAATACAACCAATCCTGGACAAGCTCACGGAGAGGAGAATGAGGCTATAGGTTAAGATAGAAACAACATTAGAGGGAGCATAGAATGATTCCAGACACTGCCACCCTCCTTTCCCCACTGGGAAAGGTAGGGAGTAAAATATATGTTTACCCATGATGACACTTTGACCTCTCCCCTCTCAGCGGCCCATGCAACTTAGTCTTGACATAGAACAGATAACTGCAACCTCGCCACAGTATTATACAAAAATACCATTCTGATGAGAAGTAACTTACACACATTTGATGAATATAAAACATCTTACATATGTTACCAACAAATTCTGAATCTTCCACGACAATGTACTGCCAAATTCGCAAAAAAGTTGTTTGAGGTGGCTTATGGTAAAGAAATTGACATAAAATTATCTGGCAACAGCTCTGGTGGACATTACTACAGACAGCATTGCCAATTGCACGCTCCCTTTAAACCTGAGACATCTGTGGCATTCTGTTGTGTGAGAAAACGACATATTTTATTGGCCTTTTATTGTCCCCAGCACAAGTTGCACCTGTGTAATGATCATGCTATTTAATCAGCTTTTTGATATGCCACACCTGTCAGGTGGATGGATTATCTTGTCAAAGGATAAATGTGCAATAACAGGGATGTAAACTAATTTGTGCACAACATTTGAGAGAAATAAGCTTTTTGTGCATATGGAACATTTCTGGCATACTTTATTTCAGTTCATAAAACATCGGACCAACACTTTACATGTTGTGTTTAAATTTTGGTCAATAAAATAGAAAAATGGCCCAAACAACAATGCATTGGCAGGGAAATTCAAGCAAAGCCAATATGAGGTGATAATGTATTGGACCTATAGCTTACTGCACAAACATCATTGCTATAGTACTGTTTTTAATTGGTTAATGTTGCACATTATTACATTTTTTTAAGTAATGTAAAAAAAAATCTGAGGTAGATCTCGGCTCGCATTTTCACTCAGTGATCTTGACTCATAAGGTTGGTGACCACAGTTTTCCCTGTTAACACTATCACGTTTCCCTTTACTGTGGCAATTGTGAACTAATCAATGCAATATTAGCTACTTTCAATGCAACATACCAAAACAAAACTAACTATGTAAGAAATGTTGATGTAGGCAAAACGCATAGTAGTAGGATTTTTATGCACTGGCATGCACGACTCAGCCCATACTCTACACAGACCAGTGTGGTATAACCAATTAGAGCTGCAGTAAACCTATTCTCAGAAAAAAAAGAAACGTCCCTTTTTCAGGACCCTGTCTTTCAAAGATAATTCGTAAAAATCTAAATAACTTCACAGATCTTCATTTTAAAGGGTTTAAACAGTGTTTCCCATGCTTGTTCAATGAACCATAAACAATTAATGAACATGCACCTGTGGAACAGTCGTTAAGACACTAACAGCTTACAGACGATAGGAAATTAAGGTCACAGTTATGACTGTGAGATGCCTACAGGGAGACAGGACGGACAGCTGATTGTCCTCGCTGTTGCAGACCACATGTAACACCTGCACAGGATCGGTACATCCGAACATCACACCTGCAGGACAGTTACAGGATGGCAACAACAACTGCCCGAGTTACACCAGGAACGCACAATCCCTCCATCAGTGCTCAGACTGTCCGCAATAAGCTGAGAGAGGCTGGACTGAGGGCTTGTAGACCCGTTGTAAGGCAGGTCCTCACCAGAAAGCACAGGCAACAACGTTGCCTATGGGCACAAACCCACATCGCTGGACCAGACAGAACTGGCAAAAAGTGGTCTTCATTGACGAGTTGCGGTTTTGTCTCACCAGGGGTGACGGTCGGATTCATGTTTTTTGTCGAAGGAATGAGCGTTACACCGAGGCCTGTACTCGATTTGGAGGTGGAGGGTCCGTCATGGTCTGGGGCGGTGTGTCACAGAATCATTGGACTTCGCCTGTTGTCAATGCAGGCAATCTCAACGCTGTGCGTTACATGGAAGACATCCTCCTCCCTCATGTGGTACCCTTCCTGCAGGCTCATGACCCTCCAGCATGACAATTCCACCAGCCATACTGCTCGTTCTGTGCATGATTTCCTGCAAGACAGGAATGTCAGTGTTCTGCCATGGCCAGCGAAGAGCCCGGATCTAAATCCCATTGAGCACGTCTGGGACCTGTTGGATCAGAGGGTGAGAGCTAGGGCCATCCCCCCCAGAAATGTCTGGGAACTTGCAGGTGCCTTGGTGGAAGAGTCGGGTAACATCTCACAGCAAGAACTGGGAAATCTGGTGCAGTCCATGAGGAGGAAATGCACTGCAGTAGACCCTGATCTAAAAATCAGTTGCAAACGTGTGTGTGTGTGTGTGTGTGTGTGTGTGTGTGTGTGTGTGTGTGTGTGTGTGTGTGTGTGTGTGTGTGTGTGTGTGTGTGTGTGTGTGTGTGTGTGTGTGTGTGTGTGTGTGTGTGTGTGTGTGTGTGTGTGTGTGTGTGTGTGTGTGTGTGTGTGTGTGTGTGTGCGTGCGTGCGTGCTACTGATCTAAAAATCAGTTGCAAACGTGTGTGTGTGTGTGTGTGTGTGTGTGTGTGTGTGTGTGTGCGTGCGTGCGTGCGTGCGTGCGTGCGTGCGTGCGTGCATGCGTGTGTGTGTGTGTTTGTTCTTGCATGTGTCTGTTACGATGGAGTCCCCATGGGAACAGGAAAATTACTGTCTGACCCTGCAGCCCATCAGGAGGTGCAGTCACAAAGGGAAGAGAGGGGTGGACAGGCTGAGAGAAATACAAAAATATGTCTAATAGACTGAGAAACAGTAGAATAGGAGATTATGGTGTTAGATTTATAGAGTGGGAGAGATTGTGTGCAATTGATGAGAGAGAGATACTGTATATACACTACGGTTGCCATTCTGGGATGCAGTTATCCCCTTCTCCAAAAACATAGCAAAATTACATCATCTGTTTCAGTAGCTATAGCTAGTTAACTATCTAGCTAGGTGTCATCATCTTAAATATCCCTAGTTAAAAAATAAGACAATTTTCAGATTTGGTTGATGATGGTCGGACCTGGTCTGGCCAAGTCACACTAACCATACCAAGCAACAGAGCTAGGTAGCTGGTTAGCTTCTTAAGTTCTTTATTTAGCTAGCTAGTTATTTTCATGAACTGAAGTTAGATTTCAATAGTAGAACAACAAGTGGTTGCCTAGCTTATTGTTAATGATATGGATTACTAAATCCTTGAAAAAAATATAACAAATTATTGCAGTTTCCGGTCATTGTTTTCAGGCTGGTTGCATTGGTGCTAGCTAGGTAGATAGCTACCCCAGAAGTGGGTAAAAACATTTGTGATTGACTTTGTCATACTCCAAACCGAAGTCAAAGTAGTATGGAGGCCTACCTCCAGTTTCCAAACTATCATCAATGTTGAAAAATGCTTGATTATACTTCTGTATTTTGACAAGCTAGGATGAATCAGGTGCAACTGCTTGGGAAGTTGGGATGTGGTTAGCTGGCAGGCAGCAGCTGCAGGAATACCATCCTTTCTCCCTGCCTCTGGGATGGTTGTATGTCCAGGAATACCATCCTTTCTCCCTGCCTCTGGGATGGTTGTATGTCCAGGAATACCATCCTTTCTCCCTGTCTCTGGGATGGTTGTATGTCCAGGAATACCATCCTTTCTCCCTGCCTCTGGGATGGTTGTATGTCCAGGAATACCATCCTTTCTCCCTGTCTCTGTGATGGTTGTATGTCCAGAAATACCATCCTTTCTCCCTGTCTCTGGGATGGTTGTATGTCCAGGAATACCATCCTTTCTCCCTGCCTCTGGGATGGTTGTATGTCCAGGAATACCATCCTTTCTCCCTGCCTCTGGGATGGTTGTATGTCCAGGAATACCATCCTTTCTCCCTGCCTCTGGGATGGTTGTATGTCCAGGAATACCATCCTTTCTCCCTGTCTCTGGGATGGTTGTATGTCCAGGAATACCATCCTTTCTCCCTGCCTCTGGGATGGTTGTATGTCCAGGAATACCATCCTTTCTCCCTGTCTCTGGGATGGTTGTATGTCCAGGAATACCATCCTTTCTCCCTGCCTCTGGGATGGTTGTATGTGCAGGAATACCATCCTTTCTCCCTGTCTCTGGGATGGTTGTATGTCCAGGAATACCATCCTTTCTCCCTGCCTCTGGGATGGTTGTATGTCCAGGAATACCATCCTTTCTCCCTGTCTCTGGGATGGTTGTATGTCCAGGAATACCATCCTTTCTCCCTGTCTCTGGGATGGTTGTATGTCCAGGAATACCATCCTTTCTCCCTGCCTCTGGGATGGTTGTATGTCCAGGAATACCATCCTTTCTCCCTGTCTCTGGGATGGTTGTATGTCCAGGAATACCATCCTTTCTCCCTGCCTCTGGGATGGTTGTATGTCCAGGAATACCATCCTTTCTCCCTGTCTCTGGGATGGTTGTATGTCCAGGGGGATGTTGGACTATCTAGCTAACAGTTTTTATCCTGCTTGTTTGATCCTGATCTTAATTCAAATTATTTTCCATTCGGTCTAATAAATAATAGCTTATTACCAATGTGGTATTGTATACACATCCTGGCTGCATGTATGTATGTATATACAGCTTTGACAGTGCTACTGACCCGAGTGGTGGCGCTTGGCTTGCGCAAACAAATTATTTGCTGTGTATATTTTTTGACACGCAAAGACCCAAATGGCGTTCCATACTTGCAGCCTGTGTATGCATATTGGTCAGGGAGAAATCCAAACCATTCTAATAGGAATTAATGGCAATAGAGCCATAATCCTAATTTTACATATGCAGGAAAATAAACACAAGGCATGTGATACATCAGAAATTGTGCAATATAATTAATGTCAACCTGAAATATTGTATTACAATTATAAATACAATTTATACAGGTTTTATACACATGTTCTGTATAAATAGCCTCTAAAATATATGAAGCTGTACTTGTTGCATTTACATTTACTTGTCTATCATCAACTGATTTCAGCCAGTGTATGGATGTCAATTGACTGTATTGTTTGAATGGAATGTTGGCATATTTGCAGTTAATTTGAAACAATGTATGGAATCATTCCTTTAAAACTATCTGGTTGGCTAGGTAACAAACATACAGTGCAGATCAATTCTTCAAATTCATTATTTTACACTATCACAGCACTGGCAAACCTTGGTTGACCAACCACATTAATATAATCAGGGATGTAGAGGAGTGCATATGTCATTTACACTGCTTTTTATTTGTGATATAGCATTTCCTCACCTTTTTATTTTGTTAATTAGCCTTTACCCACTTATTATTGCGTTCCCAGTGTTGATCAGAGCTCAGAACGCTTATATTCTTTATTATGGAGTTATTATCGCGCCTGCCTCTTTGCGAACGAGTGGAATCATTCTATTCAACCAGCTTATTTGAACAGGAGTTTAGCATTTAGCAGCCACTTGTTCTAAACCTGAAATGGGACAACTTCTACATGTTATGCAGTGAAAACATATATCCAAATTGGACTTGTTACAATACATAAATCAAAAATCATGACAGATTTGATGAATATCCACATTGCTTGATCAGACTTGTTGAATGCGTGCCAATCCGGCGCCTTTTTCTATCCCCCACGGTCTGCGTTCCATTGATCTCCTTACCGCATGTATGGAGGGCCCCCCCTCCCGATTCCCCTCCAATCAAACAGTCAAATCTCCAACCTCATCTTCAGGCAAGGACACACCATTACACACACAGCACCACACTTCTGTCAATGTGCCCCAACAGTACATTACACTGATAAATATCAAGCAGATGCAATCGTGTAGCTACATATCCAACTCAAGTGTTGCTAGCAGACACTGACTATTGATGTCAGATCACAGACTATTGACGTCAGTTATCCAAATCAAATGTTATTTGTCAAATACACATGGTTAGCAGATATTAATGTGAGTGTAGCGAAATGCTTGTGCTTCCAGTTCCGACAGTAAAGTAATATCTAACAAGTATCCTAATAATTCCCCAACATCTACTAAATACACACAAATCTAAAAGGTTGAATGAGAATATGTACATGTAAGTATATGGATGAGCGATGGCCGAGCGGCATAGGCCAGGTGTAATAGATGGTATAAAATACAGTATATACATATGATATGAATAATATAAGATATGTAAACATTATTAAAGTGATATTATTTAGAGTGCATTGTATAAAGTGACTAGTGATCCATTTATTAAAGTGGCCAGTGATTGGGTCTCAATGTAGGCAGCAGACTCTGAGTTAGTGATGGCTGTTTAGCAGTATGATGGCCTTGAGATAGAAGCTGTTTTTCAGTCTCTCGGTCCCTGCTTTGATGAACCTGTACTGACCTCGCCTTCTGGATGGTAGCGGTGTGAACAGGCAGTGGTTCGGGTGGTTGATGTCCTTGATGATCTTTTTGGAATTCCTGTGACATTGGGTGCTGTAGGTGTCATGGAGGGCAGGTAGTTTGCCCCCGGTGCTGCGTTGTGCAGACTGCACCACCCACTGGAGAACCTTGCGGTTGAGTGTGGTGCAGTTGCCGTACTATGCTGTGATGCTCTCGATTGTGCATCTGTAAAAGTTTGTCAGGGTTTTGGGTGATAAGCCAAATTTCTTCACCCTCCTGAGGTTGAAGAGGCGCTGTTGCTATTGCACCTTCTTCACCACACTGTCTGTGTGAGTGGACCATTTCAGTTTGTCTGTGATGTGTACGCCGAGGAACTTAAAAAACGTTCCACCTTCTCCACTGCTGTCCATTCAATGTGGATAGGGGGTGTTCCCTCTGCTGTATCCTGCATTAGACTCCATCAATGCAGGAAATTAATGGAAATTGAATTCATAAATTGAAATGATCCCCGTGTGAATATAATGTTCAGTATACAATTAATGATCAGCTTTTCATTCATTTTCAGAAATCAAATAACCCCAAATTAATAGCCTGCAGGCTAGTATAATATTATGTTGCCAAGTTGACTAAAGAACTAACCCATCATCCATAGAGACTAAGTACTGTTGGTAGATAATCCACTGTACTTAACCCTCAAAAGGCTACTCTCCTCTATATTATCCTCACAAATAATCCTGATAGGTATCAGTCTGGTGTTTTCTGTAATGCCCTGAGTGATCGTGTTCGTAATGGCTGCTCAGTGAAACGACATGTCCTGATTTGTCATATTAATGAACACGCCCCCATAAAGAAAATTAGAATGAAAGTCAGGTTCAGCCCCTGGTTCGACTGTGATCTTGCAGAGTTGCTCCACATCAAGAATTGCATTTTGCGAAAGGCTCGGCACACACATACTCAGGCTGACTGGCTCTCGTTCAGGCAAATGAGAAATAAGTGCACTCAGGCTACCCAGAAGGCCAAAGTTAGTGACTTTAAGGAGCAGTTCTGTCTTTGTGGGTCTAACTCCAAGACATTCTGGAAAACGGTTAAAGACCTGGAGAATAAGCCCTCCTCCTCACAGCTGCCCATGCCCCTTAATGTTGATGATGTGGTTGTTACTGACAAGGAGCACATGACTGAGCTCTATAATCACCACTTCATTAAGTCAGGATTCCTAATTGACTCAGCCATAACTCCTTCCCTGTCCAACATTTCCTCATCACCCACCCTTTCTAATGCAACTAGCCCTGACGCTTCTCCCTCTTTTTTCCCTGCTCCACTTCAAAGTTTCTCCCTGCAGGCAGTCACTGAGTCCGAGGTACTAAAGGAGCTCCTGAAATTGACCCCCAAAACACATCTGAGTCTGATGGTTTAGACCCTTTCTTCTTTAAGGTTGCTGCCCCTATCATCGCGAAGCCTATCTCGAACCGTTTTAACCTGTCTCTCCTTACTGGGGAGGTTTCCATTGCTTGGAAGGCATTTTGAGCCACGGTTCGTCCTTTATTTAAAGGGGGAGATCAAGCTGATCCGAACTGTTATAGGCAGGGTTGCACATTTTTGGGAATATTCAAAGGTGGAAATTTTCCGTGGGAATATATGGGAATTAAACAGGAATTTATGGGAATTAACAGAAATATATGCAAATTAATAAAACAAAAGAAAGGGAATATTGAATGATCCCCAATGATCCATCGCATCTCCCAAAAAGGTTTTCAACATACATCTGTAAAATTATAGTCTAGAAACTAAAGCTTTGGTTGTCTTCCTCTCAGACTTCCTTGTCTTCTTCCTGGACCTTTTCAATGTCCCTCTCTTGAACATCAGACTCTGAGGCCTCATCTTCACTGTCACTTCCCAACCTTGTTGAGGATGGCTCGCTGTCAGGCACAAAAAGCCTCAAATTTGCCAAGATGGCCACAAATCTTTCAACCCTTGTATAGGTCAGCCTGTTGCGTGCTTTGGTGTGTGTGTTCCCAAACAAGTACCAGTTGCGCTCTGAGGTGGCTGATGTTGGTGAGATTTGGAGGATGATGGAGGCAACAGGGTAAAGAGCCTCATATCCACAAAGTCCCTTCCACCAGGTGGCTGATGAGGTATGTTGTCAAGACTGCCATATTACATCTCCATCCCAAAGCCTTTGCTTGGAAGTGTCCTTGGCCAGACTGCCAAGAACCTTGCCCTCATCCAGCCCAAGATGGCAAGACACGGTAGTGATGATACCATAGGCCTTGTTGATCTCTGCACCAGATAGGATGCTCTTGCCAGCATACTTGGGGTCCAATGTGTACGCTGCGGCATGTATGGGATTCAGGCAGAAGTCTTCATGTATTTCTGAACTGCAGATTCCTCTGCTTGTAGCAACAGTGAAATGGGCAGGGCAGTACAGATTCTCTGACATCTGCAAGCAGAGTCTGAACATCAGACAGGATGGCATTGTCTCCCTCAATCCATGCAATGGTTACTGCTATAGGTTTCAGGAGTTTCAGGCTGCTTACCACTCTCTCCCAAAATACATCATCCAGGAGGATCCTCTTGATGGGGTTATCCATATCGGCAGACTGTGATATGGCCATTTCTTAGAGAGACTCTTTCCCCTCCAGAAGACTGTCAGACATGATGACAACACCACCCCAACGGGTGTTGCTGTGTAGCTTCAATGTGGTGCCCTTATTCTTCTCACTTTGCTTGGTGAGGTAGATTGCTGCTATAACTTGATGAACCTTCACATACCTAACCATTTCCTTGGCTCTCTTGTAGACTGTATCCATTGTTTTCAGTGCCATGATGTCCTTGAGGCGCAGATTCAATGCATGAGCAGCACAGCCAATGGGTGTGATGTGATAGTAGGACTCCTCCACTTTAAACCAAGCAGCCTTCATGTTTGCAGCATTGTCTGTCACCAGTGCAAATACCTTGTGTGGTCCAGGGTCGTTGATGACTGCCTTCAGCTCATCTGCAACGTAGAGACCGGTGTGTCTGTTGTCCCTTGTGTCTGTGCTCTTGTAGAATACTGGTTGAGGGATGGAGATGACGGGGTGGAGATGAATACTGGTTGAGGGGTGGAGATGATGCTAATGATGTTAATTATTCCTTTCCCACGAACATTCGACAGAGGTGATCAGAGGTGATTGCAATACAGTCTGATTTCTCTATGATTTGCTTGACCTTCACTTGAACTCTGCATCCAGCAAATTTGTTGATAAAGCATGTCTGGTTGGAGGGGTGTATGCTGGGCGAAGAACATTCAGAAATCTCTTCCAATACACATTGCCTGTGAGCATCAGAGGTGAACCAGTTGCATACACAGCTCGAGCAAGTCATTCATCAACATTTCTCTGACTACGTTCCTCCATTGAGTCATAAAAACGTCTGATTCCAGGAGGAATATGAGCTGTTGCTATCGATAAGGTGTCTGATTCATAACTTTCACCTCAAATAGAAGTAGAGGAACTTTTGTCAGAGGTTGCTTGTTGTGAGCACTGAGGGAACTTTATGCACTTAACCAGATGATTCTGCATCTTTGTTGCATTCTTCACATATGATTTAGCACAGTATTTGCAAATGTACACAGCTTTTCCTTCTACATTAGCTGCAGTGAAATGTCTCCACACATCAGATAGTGCCCGTGCCATTTCCTGTAAAGATTGGTGGGAAAAAAACTAATACAATTCCATGTACAGATAAATAGTTAAGCAGTTATATTAAACTCCTTTGTAAGATAAATGTTTTAAAATGAAACATGTATGGAAACACGTGAATTAACACTCAGCAGGCTTAAGCAAGTTAAAACTCACATGGTAGCAACAACTAACTAGTAGGAATTGTTAACAAGTTAGAAATTATTTAAACACACTTTGCTGTAGGCTACTATTTACTAGTTAATAAAGAATCATTTATGTCGTATAAAATATATTCATCCCACCCAGTATTGTAATCAAAACTAACCAGAAAGCATGTAGATCTTGGCTCAGACAGTGTAGTAGTGTGGGCTCAAAAGCATCTCAAGATCTTGAGAATCAGCTGTACATGTGATGGAAGGGTGCACTGTACATGTGATGGAAGAATGCACTGTGCATACAGAGGGTTGCAATTCCATTGAATTGGGGATAGTTCAACCAAAATATGCCACAAGACCTATAATTGCCTTACAGTATGTGTATCCCACAAAAAAGGTTCAGTGTTATAAGCTAACTTTTTTTATGAATTTAAGCAAAATTCCCCAAATTCCAGGGATTAATTTCCCATAGAAAAATTCCATAAAAATTCTGGAAATTTACCAGAAAGTTTCCAACCCTTTGCAACCCTACTTATAGGCCTATACTATTGTGCCCTGTTTATCAAAAGTGTTGGAAAAACTTGTCAATAATCAACTGACTGGCTTTCTTGAGGTTTATAGTATTCTCTCTGGTATGCAATCTGGTTTCCCCTCAGATTATGAACGTGTCACTACAACCTTAAAGGTCTTCAATTATGTCACGATTGCCCTTGATTCTCAGCAATGTTGTGCTGATATTTTTATTGACTTGGCCAAGGCTTTTGATACGGTAGACCATTCCATTTGTGTTGGCTGGCTAAGGAGTATTGGTGTCTCTGAGGGGTCTTTGGCCTGGTTTGCTAACTACCTCTCTCAGAGTGCAGTGTATAAAGTCAGAACATCTGCTGTCTTAGCCACCAAGGGTGTACCCCAAGGCTCGATCCTAGGCCCCACGCTTTTCTCAATTTACATCAACAACCTAGCTCAGGCAGTAGGACGCTCTCTTATCCATTTATATGCAGATGATACAGTCTTATACTCAGCTGATTTTGTGTTAAACGCTCTACAACAAAGCTTTCTTAGTGTCCAACAAGCTTTCTCTACCCTTAACCTTATTCTGAACAGCTCCAAAACAAAGGTCATGTAGTTTGGTAAGAAGAATGCCCACAGGTGTGATTACTACCTACAAGAACTTGGGAGTATGGCTAGATGGTACACTGTCCTTCTCTCAGCACATATCAAAGCTGCAGACTAAAGTTATATCTACACTTGGTTTCCTCTTTCAACCCAGCTGCCAAACTAACCCCGATTCTGATGACCATCCTACCAATGCTAGATTACGGAGACATAATTTATAGATCGGCAGGTAAGAGTGCTCTCGAGCGGCTAGATGTTCTTTACCATTCGGCCATCAGATTTGCTGCCACCAGCGCTCCTTATAGGACACAATAATAATAATATAATATAATATATGCCATTTAGCAGACGCTTTTATCCAAAGCGACTTACAGTCATGTGTGCATACATTCTACGTATGGGTGGTCCCGGGGATCGAACCCACTACCCTGGCGTTACAAGCGCCATGCTCTACCAACTGAGCTACAGAACGACCACAACACTGCACTCTATGCTCCTCTGTAAACTGGTCATCTCTGTAAACCCGCCACAAGACCCACTGGTTGATGTTTATTTAAAACCCTTTTAGGCC
Organism: Oncorhynchus gorbuscha; assembly: GCF_021184085.1. NCBI lineage: Eukaryota > Metazoa > Chordata > Actinopteri > Salmoniformes > Salmonidae > Oncorhynchus > Oncorhynchus gorbuscha. Next base: position 16,285,335 of record NC_060180.1, on the reverse strand, counting down.
TCACTCCCCCTATCTGAGATATCTACTGCAGCCCTCATCCTCCACATACAACACCCGTTCTGCCAGTCACATTCTGTTAAAAGTCCCCAAAGCACACACTTCCCTGGGTCGCTCGTCTTTTCAATTCGCTGCAGCAAGCGACTGGAACGAGCTGCAACAAACTCTCAAACTGGACAGTTTTATCTCCATCGCTACTTTCAAAGACTCAATCATGGACACTGTTACTGGCAGTTGTGGCTTGTATTGTTGTCTCTACCTTCTTGCCCTTTGTGCTGCTGTCTGTGCCCAATAATGTTTTCCATGTTTTGTGCTGCTACCATGTTGTGTTGCTACTATGTTGTTGTCATGTTGTGTTGCTACCATGCTGTGTTGTCATGTGTTGCTGCCTTGCTATGATGTTGTCTTAGGTTTCTCTTTATGTAGTGTTGTGGTGTCTCTCATGTCGTGATGTGCGTTTTGTCCTATATTGCTATATATACAGTGGGGGAAAAAAGTATTTAGTGAGCCACCAATTGTTCAAGTTCTCCCACTTAAAAAGATGAGAGAGGCCTGTAATTTTCATCATATGTACACTTCAACTACGACAGACAAAATGAGAAAAGATATCCAGAAAATCACATTGTAGGATTTTTTAATGAATTTATTTGCAAATTATGGTGGAAAATAAGTATTTGGCCACCTACAAACAAGCAAGATTTCTGGCTCTTACAGACCTGTAACTTCTTCTTTAAGAGGCTCCTCTGTCCTCCACTCGTTACCTGTATTAATGGCACCTGATTGAACTTATTTGAACCAGAAACAAAATTGTAGACCTGCACCAGGCTGGGAAGACTGAATCTGCAATATGTAAGTAGCTTGGTTTGAAGAAATCAACGGTGGGAGCAATTATTAGGAAATGGAAGACATACAAGACCACTGATAATCTCTCTCGATCTGGGGCTCCACGCAAGATCTCACCCCGTGGAGTCAAAATGATCACAAGAATGGTGAGCAAAAATCCCAGAACCACACGGGGGGACCTAGTGAATGACCTGCAGAAAGCTGGGACCAAAGTATCAAAGCCTACCATCAGTAACACACTACGCCACCAGGGACTCAAATCCTGCAGTGCCAGACGTGTCCCCCTGCTTAAGCCAGTACATGTCCAGGCCTGTCTGAAGTTTGCTAGAGAGCATTTAGATGATCCATAAGAAGATTAGGAGAATGTCATATGGTCAGATATGGTCAGATGAAACCAAAATATAACTTTTTGGTAAAAACTCAACTCGTCGTGTTTGGAGGACAAAGAATGCATTGTTTACTCCATGTGTAACTCTGTGTTGTTTGTTCACACTGCTATGCTTTATCTTGGCCAGGTCGCAGTTGCAAATGAGAACCTGTTCTCAACTAGCCTACCTGGTTAAATAAAGGTGAAATATATATTTTTTTTTAAATGCTGAGTTGCATCCAAAGAACACCATACCTACTGTGAAGCATGGGGGTGGAAACATCATGCTTTGGGGCTGTTTTTCTGCAAAGGGACCAGGACGACTGATTCGTGTAAAGGAAAGAATGAATCGGGCCATGTATCATGAGATTTTGAGTGAAAACCTCCTTCCATCAGCAAGGGCATTGAAGATGAAACGTGGTTGGGTCTTTCAGCATGACAATGATCCCAAACACACAGCCCGGGCAACGAAGGAGTGGCTTCGTAAGAAGCATTTCAAGGTCCTGGAGTGGCCTAGCCAGTCTCCAGATCCCCATAGAAAATCTTTGGAGTTAGTTGAAAGTCTGTGTTGCCCAGCAACAGCCCCAAAACATCACTGCTCTAGAGGAGATCTGCATGGAGGAATGGGCCAAAATACCAGCAACAGTGTGTGAAAACCTTGTGAAAACTTACAGAAAACGTTTGACCTCTGTCATTGCCAACAAAGGGTATATAACAAAGTATTGAGATAAACTTTTGTTATTGACCAAATACTTATTTTCCACCATTTTTTGCAAGTAAATTCATTCAAAATCCTACAATGTGATTTTCTGGATTTTTTTTCTCATTTTGTCTGTCATAGTTGAAGTGTCCCTATGATGACAATTACAGGCCTCTCTCATCTGTTTAAGTGGGAGAACTTGCGCAATTGGTGGCTGACTAAATACTTTTTTCCCCCACTGTGTGTATATATATATGGTGACTGTGGCAGCCTACACAGCTCATCAAACCTCACCACATCCACACACACACACACAAGTTCCAACCGGGTTGACACTTTAAAGGCCGTACTGTTGGCACTCTCGCCATGTCTTAAGGACTATGTTGACAGAGAGGGGAGATCACAGACATGTATTTCTTCTAATAAATAAAAGGAGCTCATTAATCAGCATATGACTGATGGCCATATCCAGCCATAAAGAACTGAAGCAAGGAGATGCTGGGCTTTGATAACGCCCACCCACGCAAGACCCACGCCTAATTAGCCTTCAGGAGCTGGGAGATGTGAGGTCCATCATAGAACAGTTAGTATCTGCGCTATCATGAAATGTGAAGGAAGAGAGGGGGGCCTATATTGGATGTACAGTGGCAAGAGAAAGTATGTGAACCCTTTGGAAATACCTGGATTTCTGCATAAACTAATCATAAATTTGATCTGATCTTCATCTAGGTCACAACAATAGACAAACACTGCTCTCCTGAGGTCATGCCACAGCATCTCAATTTGGTTGAGGTCAGGATTCTGACTGGGCCCCCCCAGAAGGCGTATTTTGTTGTTGATTTACTTCTGTGTTTTGGGTCGTTGTCCTGCTGCATCACCCAACTTAGCCTGACATTCTCCTGCAAAATATCTTGATAAACTTGGGAATTAAGTTTTCCATCGATGATAGCAAAGCAACCCAAAACCATCATGCTCCCTCCACCATACTTTACAGTTGGGATGAGGTTTTGATGTACAGTGGGGCAAAAAATTATTTAGTCAGCCACCAATTGTGCAAGTTCTCCCACTTAAAAAGATGAGGCCTGTAATTTTCATCATAGGTACACTTCTACTATGACAGACAAAATGAGAGAAAAAAAATCCAGAAAATCACATTGTAAGATTTTTTATGAATTTATTTGCAAATTATGGTGGAAAATAAGTATTTGGTCAATAACAAAAGTTTATCTCAATACTTTGTTATATACCCTTTGTTGAAAATGACAGAGGTCAAACGTTTTCTGTAAGTCTTCACAAGGTTTTCACACACTGTTGCTGGTATTTTGGCCCATTCCTTCATGCATATCTCCTCTAGAGCAGTTATGTTTTGAGTCTGTTGCTGGGCAATACAGACTTTCAACTCCCTCCAAAGATGTTCTATGGGGTTGAGATCTGTAGACTGGCTAGGCCACTCCAGGACCTTGAATAGCTTCTTACGAAGCCACTCCCTTCATTGCCCGGGTGGTGTGTTTGGGATCATTGTCGTGCTGAATGAAAGACCCGGTCACGTTTCATCTTCAATGCCCTTGCTGATGGAAGGAGGTTTTCACTCAAAATCTCACGATACATGGCCCCATTCATTCTTTCCTTTACACGGATCAGTCGTCCTTGTCCCTTTGCAGAAAAACAGCCCCAAAGCATGATGTCTCCACCCCATGCCTCACAGTAGGTATGGTGTTCTTTGGATGCAACTCAGCATACTTTGTCCTCCAAACACGACGAGTTGAGTTATAACCAAAAAGTTATATTTTGGTTTCATATGACCATATGACATTCTCCCAATCTTCTTCTGAATCATCCAAATGCTCTCTAGCAAACTTCAGATGGGCCTGGACATGTACTGGCTTAAGCAGGGGGACACGTCTGGCACTGCAGGATTTGAGTCCCTGGCGGCGTAGTGTGTTACTGATGGTAGGCTCTGTTACTTTGGTCCCAGCTCTCTGCAGGTCATTCACTAGGTCCCCCCGTGTGGTTCTGGGATTTTTGCTCGCCGTTCTTGTGATCATTTTGACTCCACGGGGTGAGATCTTGCGTGGAGCCCCAGATCGAGGGAGATTATCAGTGGTCTTGTATGTCTTCCATTTCCTAATAATTGCTCCCACAGTTGATTTATTCAAACCAAGCTGCTTACCTATTGCAGATTCAGTCTTCCCTGCCTGGTGCAGGTCTACAATTTTGTTTCTGGTGTCCTTTGACAGCTCTTTGGTCTTGGCCATAGTGGAGTTTGGAGTGTGACTGTTTGAGGTTGTGGACAAGTGTCTTTTATACTGATAACAAGTTCAAACAGGTGCCATTAATACAGGTAACGAGTGGAGGACAAGAGGAGCCTCTTAAAGAAGAAGTTACAGGTCTGTGAGAGCCAGAAATCTTGCTTGTTTGTAGGTGACCAAATACTTATTTTCCACCATAATTTGCAAATAAATTAATAAAAAATCCTACAATGTGATTTTCTGGATTTTTTTCCCTCATTTTGTCTGTCATAGTTGACGTGTACCTATGATGAAAATTACAGGCCTCTCTCATCTTTTTAAGTGGGAGAACTTGCACAATTGGTGGCTGACTAAATACTTTTTTGCCCCACTGTAGGTGTGCTGTGCCTTTTTTCTCCACACATAGTGTTGTGTGCTCCTTCCAAACAACTCAACTGTAGTTTAATCTGTTCACATAATATTTAGCTAGTAGCGCTGTGGAACATCCAGGTGCACTTTTGCAAACTTCAGACATGCAGCAATATTTTTGGGGGGACAGCAGTGGCTTCTTCTGTGGTGTCCTCCCATGAACACCATTCTTGTTTAGTGTTTTAGATATCATAGACTCGTCAACATAGATGTTAGTATGTTCCAGAGATTTCTGTAAGTCTTTAGCTGACACTTTAAGATTCTCCTTAACCTGATTGAGCATTGTGTGCTATGCTCTTGCAGTCATCTTTGCAGGACGACCACTAATAGGGAGAGTAGCGTCACTGCTGAACTTTCTCCATTCATAGACAATGTCTTACCATTGTTAGGTTCTTATTTTCAGTGAAGCTAAACCAAGTTTAATTCCTCCCAAAGGGTCGATACAGCTGTAATTCAGACATTTCACACAACCACTGATATTTAACCCTTTCTCCTAGGCTGAGTCTCCTCCTACCCATCTGTACAAACATCGTTCTTTATTGCTAGGCAGGATACTAGTGATACAGGCCATGAACTTCTATTTCTCCCTTAAGTTAACCTGACCTCAACCCCCCTTCGCCACTAATCCATGGCTCTCTCCCCTTATCAATGCCGGCCACATGTAATCACTTCCCTGCACTCAACTCATTCCAAGCTTAGTTGCACACACTATATACCTTCCTCCTATAACCCTTTATATTCTGGTGTAGGCCCTCTAAACCTTAGCACTCCATCAGTGACATGCATAAGTATATTTTCATATTCTCAGATCCTAACACCATGGACTGATGAACATCAAGGCTTTTAGAGATACTTTTGTAACCCTTTCCAGCTTTATTCTTAATCTTAGGTCTTCTGAGATCTCTTTTGATCGAGGCATGGTTCACATTAGGCAATGCTTCTTGTGAATAGCAAACTCAAATTTTGTGATTTTTTTTATAGGGCGAGGCAGTTATAACCAACATCTCTAATCTCGTCTCATTGATTGGACTCCAGGTTAGCTGACTCCTGACTTCAATTAGCTTTTGGAGAAGTCATTAGGCTGTTTAAATTGTATATTCAATATAGACAAGAAAAATACAATAATTTGTATGTTATTAGTTTAAGCACACTATTGTTTGTCTGTTGTTGTGACTTAGATGAAGATCAGATCAAATTTGATGACCAATTTATGCAGAAATCCAGGTAATTCCAAAGGGTTGACATACCTTTTCTTGCCACTGTAGCTATTATTTTCTTCTCTGTTCTCTTTATTTCTCTCAAAATGCAACCTCTCTGAGAGAGGTGACATGCACTGATGTTATAAAGCTTCGACCTCTCACAGAGACAGATGACATGTTATAAAGCTTCGACCTCTCTGAGAGAGATGACATGTTATGTTGTAAAGCTTCGAGCTCTCATAGAGACAGATGACATGTTATGTTATGTTATAAAGCTTCAACCTCTCACAGAGACAGATGACATGTTATGTTGTAAAGCTTCGACCTCTCACAGAGACAGATGACATGTTATGTTATAAAGCCTCGACCTCTCACAGAGACAGTTGACATGTTATGATGTTGTAAAGCTTCGACCTCTCACAGAGAGATGACATGTTATGATGTTGTAAAGCTTCAATCTCTCACAGAGACAGATGACATGTTATGATGTTGTAAAGCTTCAACCTCTCACGGAGAGAAATGGACTGGCATCTAATATTGTACAGGGGGGTGCTGTAGCTGTATTTGGACAATCTTTGAGAAAAAATTTGATTATGGGTGTAAAAAGAGGAAACAATATCGAAGATGTTCCCTGTACACTATGTAGAAATTAAGTTGACATTAACCAGGTCACTTCTCTCCTCCTCTATATCTGAAATGCTTTATGAGGCGAGGAGGATGCCTACCTCCCGGGAATTATTTGTTTTACATTGTATCCTCTCCTTTCCTCCCCAAGGAGGCCATTTTGCACCATTGTGTAAGCACAGCATTGCCTCAATGCATGATGGGATTATATGTTGTGCATATTCAGCTATCTTTCCCAGTGATTTATACGAGGGCCTTGGAGGGGTGTATACTGGTGTCATTGTTTGAAGGTTAACTGCACTATATTGGTACACTGTGACTTCCCAAATCATATATTATTAGCAGCATTGTGATACAGAGGACCCTCCTCCTCTATTGAAGGGACTGCCATGTCCCACAGCCAGGTCCTCAAACAGTTAATATTAAGTGATAATAATTGCACGCTGTACAGTATATCCACAAAGATACTGTAGGAATGCTAACAGCCTTTGTTGCATTAGTAATATTGTATTCTCTGCATTCTCCGTGAAGATGAAGTCTGTGTGAGTTAGTTTCAGTAACTATTTGATGTAGTATCTCAGTATTGACTTCATGACATTATGTATTCATTAGTAGAGTATATTTGTATTTGCCTAGTCATCACAGGTGCTGTTCTGTAAATTTGCTTCAGATAAATTATTTTCCTAATTCTTTTGAAAATATTTGATTCCCTGCTGCTTTGGCTTTTGTTTTGCAAATTGTCATTGAATTATTTACACTGTATCATCATACAGAATGTCTTTAAGTTTTAGAATTTAGTTTTGATTTCTTTCAAAGCTTTCCAATCTACCGCAAATAAGTATGTCTGTCTGCTTGTGCGCGTACACAGACACATGCATGCAGGTTCGTGCGCATAGACACACACACACGATCAACTTGTTTTTTTCTCTCTGTCTTTGTTTCCAGACCTCCACCACCACAGTGAACATAGTGGTGACTGATGTAAATGATAACGACCCTAAGTTTGACCTGACCCTGCCCAGGAACCTCACTGTCCAGGAGGAGAAGGCCAACGTGTTTGTGGGTCAAGTCATGGTAAGCATATGTAATGGGTTAAAGATGCACATAGTGTAGTAAGTAGTATGTTGTTAGAGTTCACCTTGAGCATGAATACAACATTTAAAAAATAACATTCATTTCACCTGCCATTTCCTGGTATTTCCTTTCTTTCCACATTCCTGTCTGGCACGGCTTTTCTGAGCAGGTATTTTCGTATCTTCACCAACCCCAGCTACTCCAAAAGTTCCACCGGTGTCCACAGCAACGCATGTGGCATAACTTCAACAAGGCCGGTCTCGATTGGCTGATCTTTCACCCAAAGTGGTGTCCCTTTTGACTGGTTCAGTTCAGCAAGGGTTTTTCTAATTACTGTTTTAGATGAATTGGACTGGGAAATAATCAGAGAATAATTCTTCCAGAGTTTTTGTGCGAGCGTGCGTGGTGGCGCGATTCAAGGACCACAGCGCAGCGTTTGTTTTGTTACCTCCTTGTCTTGCCTTGATTAGGTGGACTTAGGGACATGTTCTAATTGACTAGAATACAATGCCTTGATGAAAGATCCAAATATATTTTTTAATTGAGATCAAAATTATTACTTTGCCCTAGTAATGTCAGAACTTTGGTTTGAGCTGTGCTCCGATAGTGGTTGCACATGAAGAGATAATGGGCAATTCCCCCACTTTTCAATCTCCAGCCAGAGCTCTAAAGTGCGACCAAATATTTTGCTGAGCGACTTGGAGTTTTATTTTGGGAGCAACGGGCGACCGATCCACCCCCCAAAATAATATAAAAAAGTCCATGCATAACAGTATTTCTCCGCAAAACTCTTCTCTACATTGTTTAAACAAGACAGGCTGAAGCCTCGCCCCCTGTCACTCAACGGTCGGGCAGCACACAGACAGTTCCTCCACGCTGTGCCTGTTTCTCTCAGAATTCACTCGACAGATTATTCCAAAGCAACAACGATACTGTTTTCCACATTTCTTCAAAAAAAGGAATCCAAGTTTCATTTATCATAATATTCGTTTGTGTATCTTACTCTTTGCAAAACGCGAGGTAGTTCGTCTAAGGAAGCTGGCATGTGCCTAAAGCTAATCGCTAATGCTAATCGCTAACTAGCTAGCTGGTAAAGGCCCTTTAGCTAAATGCACTAGCTAGGGCAAAGCAAACATTAGCTCTAATACAGGTTGCTACCAGTGGTGGTGTATATCATAATGTTGCATTGCTTTTTAACACATGTAGACACTGGTATGGTACTGGAGATTATGAAAATGAGGTTCAACAGTGCCAGAATTTCCCATTAATTGTAAGAGTGGTTTGGATGCTTTATTTACAAACGTATCATATGCTTATCATTTAATAAACATTAATACAAAAAATGTCTGGAAAAAGCTAAAGAAAATATTTCATGAAGTGTATTTAAAGTACAATAGAGAAGACAATGAAGTGATTATATAGAGAAGTGATTATTGCTATATCTATAGTTTGTCTCTGAGTATAAATCTAGCAATTAAAACAAGCTGTCAATGATCCATTGTTACCTCTTCATTTAATTATTTATAATGAGATACATGGATTGTTAATTACCTAAAGTACACTGATGGATGGATGGGCCAGCTAACTTTGTTAATGTGGCCTCTCTTGTGAGGGCCCTGCTGGACTGCAATCAAGTGGAAACTCTTACTTGTCCACCTTGTTGCACGTTTAGTTGTGTTTGGATCATGGGGATAGTGTCCATTCCGAGAAACTGTAACAACAAATGCTCAAAATAAAAATATATATATATACAATTTGTCTAGTCAAGACCATGTTGCATCCAGACCAAGAAGAAATACAAACTTCCATAATTGTTTTCTTCATTCATTTAATCTATTGAATGATTACTGTTCTGCTGAGGGATATGATAGGTAGTTCATACTCCTACTGAATTGTGATAATGATTCACATGTTTGTTAATGTTGGAAAGGAGATAAGGGTAATTCCAACATCCTTTATGGAAACTGAAGCTCCTCAATTTGAGTTACTATGTTTGTTTCATCCTGATGACACACATTCACCAACCCAAGAACACCAAGACTTGTCTCTCACTTTGAAGTTCCCACATCTCTCTTATTGATTTAAGTGTATTTTGAGTTACTCCCATAGACCACATTATGGCACAGAGATTGATAGAGTACATGTATCAACAAAATACAAAACACATTCATTGGTGCATTTGTAATACTAATAAAACTTCTCCATGTGTTATTGAAGTCCAGCCATTGTGTTCCACAACTCTGCTGGTTGTTATCCATCTGCTGTAATCAGGGACTTACTCAGTCCTGGGACACCAAGTGAGAGGACTCTAGTTACAATCAATGAAAATCAGTCATTTACCAGGAAGAAAATGGATCATGCAATACTGGTTAGAGTTGAATAATGAAAATCGGCAGTACTTCTCAACTTGAAGTCTAGTCTTCACATATGACTCATATCTCAATACTATCTTGAATGGCAGTCCCTTTTTATGTGGGTCTGTAAACATCACTCAACTCTATCCACCATAAAATGGCATTGAAGTGCAGTACTTGACCCTTAAGCTGATGGCAGATGACACTTACAGTGCCTTGCGAAAGTATTCGGCCCCCTTGAACTTTGCGACCTTTTGCCACATTTCAGGCTTCAAACATAAAGATATAAAACTGTATTTTTTTTGTGAAGAATCAACAACATGTGGGACACAATCATGAAGTGGAACGACATTTATTGGATATTTCAAACTTTTTTAACAAATCAAAAACTGAAGTTAATACTTTGTAGCGCCACCTTTTGCTGCGATTACAGCTGTAAGTCGCTTGGGGTATGTCTCTATCAGTTTTGCACATCGAGAGACTGACATTTTTTCCCATTCCTCCTTGCAAAACAGCTCAAGCTCAGTGTGGTTGGATGGAGAGCATTTGTGAACAGCAGTTTTCAGTTCTTTCCAGAGATTCTCGATTGGATTCAGGTCTGGACTTTGACTTGGCCATTCTAACACCTGGATATGTTTGTTTTTGAACCATTCCATTGTAGATTTTGCTTTATGTTTTGGATCATTGTCTTGTTGGAAGACAAATCTCCGTCCCAGTCTCAGGTCTTTTGCAGACTCCATCAGGTTTTCTTCCAGAATGGTCCTGTATTTGGCTCCATCCATCTTCCCATCAATTTTAACCATCTTCCCTGTCCCTGCTGAAGAAAAGCAGGCCCAAACCATGATGCTGCCACCACCATGTTTGACAGTGGGGATGGTGTGTTCAGGGTGATGAGCTGTGTTGCTTTTACGCCAAACATAACGTTTTGCATTGTTGCCAAAATATTCAATTTTGGTTTCATTTGACCAGAGCACCTTCTTCCACATGTTTGGTGTGTCTCCCAGGTGGCTTGTGGCAAACTTTAAACAACACTTTTTATGGATATCTTTAAGAAATGGCTTTCTTCTTGCCACTCTTCCATAAAGGCCAGATTTGTGCAATATACGACTGATTGTTGTCCTACGGACAGAGTCTCCCACCTCAGCTGTAGATCTCTGCAGTTCATCCAGAGTGATCATGGGCCTCTTGGCTGCATCTCTGATCAGACTTCTCCTTGTATGAGCTGAAAGTTTAGTGGGACGGCCAGGTCTTGGTAGATTTTCAGTGGTCTGATACTCCTTCCATTTCAATATTATCGCTTGCACAGTGCTCCTTGGGATGTTTAAAGCTTGGGAAATATTTTTGTATGCAAATCCGGCTTTAAAATTCTTCACAACAGTATCTCGGACCTGCCTGGTGTGTTCCTTGTTCTTCATGATGCTCTCTGCGCTTTTAACGGAACTCTGAGACTATCACAGTGCAGGTGCATTTATACGGAGACTTGATTACACACAGGCGGATTGTATTTATCGTCATTAGTCATTTAGGTTAACATTGGATCATTCAGAGATCCTCACTGAACTTCTGGAGAGAGTTTGCTGCACTGAAAGTAAAGGGGCTGAATAATTTTGCACGCCCAATTTTTCAGTTTTTGATTTGTTAAAAAAGTTTGAAATATCCATTAAATGTCATTCCACTTCATGATTGTGTCCCACTTGTTGTTGATTCTTCACAAAAAATACAGTTTTATATCTTTATGTTTGAAGCCTGAAATGTGGCAAAAGGTCGCAAAGTTCAAGGGGGCTGAATACTTTCGCAAGGCACTGTATGCATGGGTGTTGCACTGCATACTGTATTATTTAAGTATATTTAAGGGATGGCGTGGGATTTTGACAATTAAGCCCTTCGTCAGATGACCTCATGGATACAATTTATGTAGTTGTGAAATTTGAAGGTAGTTTTGTGAGCCATTGCTAACTAGCGTTAGTGCAGTGACTGGAAGACTCCCGAAACAGCATGTGTTCATGTCTTGTATTATCACCAGGTGAATGGTAATGGAATGGAAGTAATCAAGATATAAAAATGCATAGATTTGGTAGATGACCATCCTACAGTTATAACTGAAGAGGAAGTGTAAACTCTAACGTAGCCTATCTGCTAGAAAGGTAACTCTAAACACATTTCTGCTAGTTTAGCTGGTTACAAACTGTAATCAACTTTTATTTTTAGAGATATTTTTGCACATCCTTGTTTGAAGACCCCTGCCTTACACGCCTTAGGGTTAGCATTAAGATACTTAAACAATCTGAATTTTATGGCGCCCTCTGAGAAATTATGCACACTCTAGAATGCCCTTCGAGCCAATTAGAAATGAGTAGAATTAGCAACCAAAGTGTTTGACTAGCAACCAGGCAAATTGGACTAATGACTGGTATGTTTTTGTTGGAACTACTTCATAACTGTTGTTATTGCCGTGCATTATTGAGAAATAGTGCACACTCTAGAATGCCCTTCAAGACAATCAGAAACGAGTATTCAACATTTCTTTCTTAGAACTGCATCATACCTGTTCTGATTTTCCAATGTCCCAGACAGTTCAAAATCAAATCAAATCAAATGTTATTTGTCACATACACATGGTTAGCAGATGTTAATGCGAGTGTAGCGAAATGCTTGTGTGTTTAGTTCCGACAATGCAGTAATAACCAACGAGTACTCTAACCTAACAATACCACAACTACTACCTTATACACACAGGTGTAAAGGGATAAAGAATATGTACATAAAGATATATGAATGAGTGATGGTACAGAACGGCATAGGCAAGATGCAGTAGATGGTATCGAGTACAGTATATACATATGCGATGAGTAATGTAGGGTATGTAAACACAAAAGTGGCATAGTTTAAAGTGGCTAGTGATACATGTATTACATAAAGATGGCAAGATGCAGTAGATGATATAGAGTACAGTATATACATATGAGATGAGTACTGTAGGGTGTGTAAACATTATATTAAGTGGCATTGTTTAAAGTGGCTAGTGATACATTTTTTACATCAATTTCCATCAATTTCCATTATTAAAGTGAGCTGGAGTTGAGTCAGTATGTTGGCAGCAGCTACTCAATGCTAGTGGAGGCTGTTTAACAGTCTGATGGCCTTGAAATATAAGCTTTTTGTCTCTCGGTCCCTGCTTTGATGCACCTGTACTGCCCTCGCCTTCTGTATGATAGCGGGTGAACAGGCAGTGGCTCGGGTGGTTGTTGGCCTTGATGATCTTTATGCCCTTCCTGTGACATCGGGTGGTGTAGGTGTCCTGGAGGGCAGGTAGTTTGCCCCCGGTGATGCGTTGTGCTGACCTCACTACCCTCTGGAGAGCCTTACGGTTGTGGGCGGAGCAGTTGCCGTACCAGGCGGTGATACAGCCCGACAGGATACTCTCGATTGTGCATCTGTAGAAGTTTGTGAGTGCTTTTGGTGACAAGCCAAATTTCTTCAGCCTCCTGAGGTTGAAGAGGCGCTGCTGCACCTTCTTCACAATGCTGTCAGTGTGGGTGGACCAATTCAGTTTGTTCGTTATGTGTACGCCGAGGAACTTATAACATGCTAACCTCTCCACTACTGTCCCATCGATGTGGATAGGGGGGTGCTCTCTCTGCTGTTTCCTGAAGTCCACAATCATCTCCTTTGTTTTGTTGACGTTGAGTGTGAGGAAATGTATCACTAGCCACTTTAAACAATGCCACTTAATATAATGTTTACATACCCTACATTACTCATCTCATATGTATATACTGTACTCTATATCATGTACTGCATCTTGCCATCTTGATGTAATACATATATCACTAGCCATTTTAAACTATGCCACTTTTATACGTTTAAATACCCTACATTACTCATCCCATATGTATATACTGTACTCGATACCATCTACTGCATCTTGCCTATGCTGTTCTGTACCATCACTCATTCGTTGTTTATTACTACATTGTCGGAACTAGAAGCACAAGCATTTCGCTACACTCACAGCTAACCATGTGTATGTGACAAATAAAATTGGATATGATTTGATAACGTAATGATGTGACGATAATAAATGATAATTACATTGTTAGTTTCTTTGTCATTCACAAGCATGCATACTGTATGTAGGCCTACCTTTTTTGTATCAGGTATTAGCCAAAAGGTATTTATGCATCCACATAGTGTAGATTCTATACTTATCCACACTCACCTAGCATGCACAAAAGTGAAGTTTCCACACTAGCCGAGTCATAGCAGTTTTTTAATGTGGCAGATCTAAGGCTGCGTTTGCACAGGCAGCCCAATTCTGATCTTTTTGGTGTTTTGACAAATCAGATCAGCTCTTTTGCCCATAATTGTGCAAAATATCAGAAATTGACTGCCTGTATAAACGCAGCCTAATTCACTTTTAATGGATCTGAGAGACAATGAATGCTCGGCTACCTTAAGTTCATAAAAAACAGCCGGTAATCAGCCCTGCGGTGCTAAAGTGAGCTTGTGTGTGTTTCTAGTCCATGGCATGCTGTTAAAATATTCCTAATTATTAATTGATACATTTAGTATGTATTAAAGGAATTAAGCCTGTGAGCCGTGAGGTTCATAATGATGTCAACTCATTGCACAGTAATGTTTGCACATTTCAATTGACATGTTGTTCTTCTGTTTTCTAAAGGCTTAATGTCAGGGCTCAATCTTTAGCCTTGGCTTTGAGCATCTATCTGGCTTTCTGTGTAATACAAAATTAGGGTAAAGCACCCTTACTCCACCTAAACCCTCTCCCATTTTAATTTCCCTTTTTAACTCTCTGTGCTACTCTGTCCTTTCATAGCCGAGATCAAGAACTCAGTCAGGAGCAGGGTCAGATTTCAATGCCTTCCCCACCTCTCTCGCTCTCTATTTCTCTCACTCCCTCTCTCTCTTTCCTTGTTACCATGATTACAACAGAAAGGAATTAGTGCCTGCTCTTTACACACAAAAATCATGCAGTCAGGTTCTCACACACACACACACACACACACACACACACACACACACACACACACACACACACACACACACACACACACACACACACACACACACACACACACACACACACACACACACACACACACACACACACACACACACACACACACACACACACACACACACACACACAAGATAGCACACACGCTGGCATACTCATGAGCTGGCATATTCATGAGGGATTTAGAATTTGTTAATCAACTAACTTTCTGTCTACCCTGAAGGATCCTCAAAATGTACCCTGTTCCGGGGTTTATCAACCTTTCCTTCTTTTTTGCTGAATAAAGAATGAAGTGTACGTTTCTGGAATGTGATTTAGCATTCAAGGAATTCCCTTTGTTGAAAATCAGACTTTTACGGAAGAGGCTTCTGGCCTTTTGAACTTGCTGATGATTAGTCATGAGTCTGTGACAGAGACACTAATCTCAATGTGAAGAGAAAATGAGATTGAAATGAATACTGGGTTTGAATGAGAACCATGTCAGTTAAGTCATTTTTAGATGTACAGTACTAATTTTGAGGTGAGTGCATTTTAACTGTGACTATATGTATTCATGATAGAGCACAACCCCTTGTACCTTACTGCTTAAGTAATTCCATTATTTGCCTGTTTCTCTTCCTCACTCCACAAATTGAATCTACTATGTTTTCCTCCTCCACTGCAGGCCACAGATCCAGATGCAGGGGCTAATGGTCTGGTGCGCTACAAGATAGTCAACCACCCAGGTCTTTTCACCATCACTGAGAACGGCAGCATATCCACCGTGGTGCCTCTGGACCGAGAGGTCAGGAGTCAGTATGACCTCATAGTGGAGGCCTCAGACGGAGCGGTGGACCCCCGCAGGACCACCTTCACCCTCTCTGTCCAGGTGACAGACATCGATGACAACAGCCCAGATTTTTCCCAGAAGACCTACGTGGTCAATGTTCCAGAGAACAGCCCTGTGGGTACCGTGGTGCTGCGCCTCAGTGTAAGTGTGTGTTTGTGTGTGCGTGTCCACATGCCTTCGTGTGCGTCCTACAGCTACACTGAGTATTTGTGTGATTAATGAGCATTGTGGTTCTGATACTCAGTGTAAGTGTGGATGTGGGGGAGGGGGATCTGTGGTTTCTCTCCCTCTCTCTGCCAGGCCTTGCACAGAACAGTAACGGCTTCAAACAGCTTGACTATTAAATTCCCCCTTTAACATCATTTAACATCAAAGCGTCTACAGCTATCAGGCAATTTGGCCTCCATTTCAACTGCCATAAGCTTCCAGGCTCTTTAGTGTTTCACACACACAATGGAGGGTAAAACACTTATATTTTACTATCTGAGGAGTCTGGTCTGTAAGAACTCTCTAGGTGTCTTAAGTCTCAAATGGAGTAATACTAAAAGCCAGTTTCTCATCAAAGCTCTGAATCAGGCTTAAGGGGTAACAAAAAAAAATCCCTCTCTTGACAACCGATAATGTAATGCTTGATAAACCCTGAGCGCCTTGGAACTTGATGGAAGGTGTCTCAGGTAGATTCGACACTGTCAAGTAGGGCTGCACGATTTGGACAAAATGTATAATTGTGCCTTTTTTTGACGGATATTGCGATTATGATTTGCGATTTTCAATTGCGACCCAGGCAATTAAAAGTTTCACACAAACCCAGAGCAATGTTTTATCCTGTGTGATCTTCTGGCCTATGATGTTTCCAAGCACCGACCTTTCAGTTGAAACATCTCATCAATATAGTGTACTGTCAAACTCATTTAGGGCCCGGCTGTTCTACTTCCAAATGTATGTTGTAGTCAAGTAATAATCAACATGTGTGAGCTCTGTTTCAACTTCTCCCTTCATTTTGCCATACAGTGTTGGGATTGTGACTTGGGAGACATATGTATGAGATGGAATCTTGTATCTCCTGTCCAGCTTGTTAATCATCTTCTTGACGCCATCTTTGTTGACTCTGCAAATAGGAATCATGTCTTTGGCTATGTGATATATTCTTATTTGTCTGCGGGATGTTTTTTCGTTAGCACTAGCAGCACTCAGCCCTTCCTCTCCTCACCAGCATCTAACTGCACCCTCTAAGCGGGGACGCTTGTGATTGGCCAGCATGTGCATGCAATGCAAATGTGATTGGTCAGCATCCTCTATGCATGTAGGGAGTGACTGAACGGAGTCTAGCGGATCTCATTGTAGGAGGGCCGTAGTCTAGTTTTTGTTGTATTAACTGAGCGTCAAATAGATAATCGCAGCCTCTTGCGATATGAATATTGACCTATCATTATCGCAATTTCAATCTGAATTTGATTAATCGTGCAGCCCTACTGTCAAGCATATCCTCTTGTAGTGTGTGCTGAGGAAGAGAACCATGGGAATACCCAAGCGAGCACCAAAGCAAAGTCGGGGCAGAGGGGAAGTAATTGTAGACCTATTCTGAGTGACATATTACTCAACTCACAAGGGAATAATGCAAGGGAGGGGGGAGTGGATGAGTGACTGACACCTGCAACCGTGACAACACTAATCTCCCAAGAAAAACGAACAACATCTTCAGCCAGAACAGAAGTAGACAGGGATGGGGTTGGTAGTGGGAGTGACACCTGTCTGTAAAGAAGGCCCAGTGAGAGACAGCCTTTGCAGGCAGATGAATCTCTGATCCCCGCCTCTCTCCTCTGGAGGGATTATATGTGTTCTCTTTTCTATTTATTTATAAATGTATTTTATCTTTTTATTTTGTTGTATATTGTTACTTCCGTCACATCTCCACACCAAAGCCTTCCACCTGAAAGATTCTCACTCCCACAGATCGCATTGACTTTTTATTCTCAGGTGTCGGTTGGATATCTTTTCTAATCAGGATTTTGGTTGCTGTGTTTGTGTGTGTGTGTGTTTGTGTACATACATTTCTATAATCATATTTCTCTGCCACTAGCATAACTCCTCCTTTGATCTTAATAATTTTACTTATAAAGGGCCAACTAAACAATTTCCTTTGGATTCATTTGATCAGTGCCTGTATTAATTGTCTTACATTTCTACATAGTAGAAGCACTTTACACTGTTTAAACAAATTAGCATTCACTGAAAATAGCCAACACCTATACCATTTCTCATTTCATTGCGACTTCAGTCTGTCTGTCTGTCTGTCTGTCTGTCTGTCTGTCTGTCTGTCTGTCTGTCTGTCTGTCTGTCTGTCTGTCTGTCTGTCTGTCTGTCTGTCTGTCTGTCTGTCTGTCTGTCTGTCTGTCTGTCTGTCTGTCTGTCTGTCTGTCTCTCTCTCTCTCTCTCTCTCATCCCTCTCTCTCCCTCTGTCACAGGCGGTGGATGCAGACCTGTTCTCTAACATAACATACCGTATCAAATCTGCGGAGGCCAGGAAGCTTTTCTCAGTGAACCCGATCTCGGGCGAGCTGTTGGTCCTGCAGACGCTGGACTTTGAGGACCTGGCTAGTATGGGCATGGGGACCAACTATACCTTCCAGGTGGAGGCCGTGGACCAGGCAGGGACAATGCCCCCCGGCGAGGCCACCGTCACTGTTCGGATCACGGTAAGACCAGCTGAAGCTCTGTATTCACTGTGTATTCACTCCCCCCTCCCACTGTGTGACCCACTGCAGTTCGCCTACAGAGTAAACAGGTCTATGGACTATGTTGTTAACAGGGGCCAACACTACATCCTTAAGCATCTCCATAACCCATAGACATATGCAAAGATATTGTTTGTGGACTTTATCTCTGCATTCAATACCCATAACTGCTACAATACAAACTCTATTATATATTAATAATATATTATTATATTATTATTATTATAACTCTCCCAGCTGAACGTGTCCAGCTCCATCTGTCAGTGGATCACTAACTTCCTGACCAACAGGACGCAACATGTGAAGCTGGGAAAACACCTTTCGGACTCTTTATCCCTTGAGATTGATGGCTCAGCTGTTACTGTAGCATTGCTGAATCATTCAAATTCCTGGGGACCATCATCTCCCACAACCTCAAGGTTGGGAGATGATGGTGGGAGGTTAACATCACAGCGGTCACCAATAAGGCACACCAGCGGATGTACTACTTGCCGCAGCTAAAAACTAAATTTAACATCTCCCATTCAATCTTGATCCTGTTTTACCCATCAATCGTTGAGTCAATCCTCACCTCCTCCATCACCATCTTGTTTGGGTCTGCCCCTGCCCCTGCAAGGGTAAACTGCAATGCATTGTCCTGTCTACAGAGAGGGTCATCGGCTCAGGGTGACCCTTCCAACCCCGGTCACTCCCTCCTCCAAAAATTCACCTCTGGCAGGCGGTTCAGGTCAAAACCTCCCATCACCTGAATAGTGGCCCTCACCAACTGGCCATCTGGCCTATAGAGACTAAAGGAATATGCACTCTATGCTGCACACGCATCAAGACATCTCTGAACTGTACACAAAATAACTGCACTATAATGCATTGCACTCTGTCCATTTCTATGCATTTAGACACACTGAGTATACCAAACATTAGGAACACCTTCCTAATATTGAGTTGCGCCTCCGTCAGTTTGTACATTTGCTGTATATCAACTGTATAAACACTGTATATTAGCTCATTCTGTTATAGCTATACTCACTCTACCTTGTTGTGTATAATGTATGTAATCTTTGTTTAAACTACGTTGTCTGTCTCTAAATGTGTCTATCACTAGCAGCACCATATCACCTTCCTCAATTCTGAGTATGTGTACATTTACTTGGTGAAAAACATTGTCCCTGTTACTTCACTCTCACTTGTTTCCACTCATGGTGGTGACAAGTAGGCTAGTGCTTGAAGAATAAACGAGTTATAGCCCTCATCAAGGAAAAAGCACTTGTTGCTTTACATTTCCCAATAGTATGTACCATCACAGTCCCTAAGGACCATCAGTGATGGTGAAGGATCCATAGAACCAGCACTGTATAAGTGATAGTCATAGTCGGCATACCGCTTAATTCACTGTGTGTCTCGTGCTCTGCAGTTACTGAGGAAGGCGTGCTGGAGTTAGTAAACTCCTTTGATTAGGATGAATAAACACTTTATGTTTCCAAATCCTTTCACCTCATGGTCTCCAGGCAGAAGTAGTACTGGCAAAAGGCAACAAAGCAATACTGTTTCAGTGCCAGGAGCAGTAGTTACAGTTATCTTTAGACGAGATATAGGTCGTTATCAATAAAATGTCACACTACGGTGCAGAGCGTTCAATTTGACGTACGTGCCATTTTCAAGTGATTGTTAAATAAGTGATGGAAGTCTTAAGGGCAGCAGGCAGAGTGGCTCTGGATATGTGCTCAGCCTTGGATCAGCCATAACAAAGACACAATCAGGACTGCAATTCAAAAGTCTCTTAGCTGGCCTATCTGAATGAGGTGATCATTAAATTGAGTTCACAATGATATAATACCATGACTGCTATTCATGTAGAGCTAAAGTACTTTGCCCGTTAAATTACACGATCAATTGATGCATACTGATCATTAAAAGCATGTAGTTACTTGCTGCATAACTCTGATGATAGAGCTAAATATGCGCAATGTTTTTGCAAGGAATAATCGGTGATTTATAGTTCTGACTATGCTCTTCAAGAGGTGATGTGATCAGCCACCAATTGTGCAAGTTCTCCCACTTAAAAAGATGAGAGAGGCCTGTAATTGTCATCATAGGTACACTTCAACTATGACAGACAAAATGAGAAAGAAAATCCAGAAAATCTCATTGTAGAATTTTTAATGAATTTATTTTCAAATTATGGTGGAAAATAAGTATTTGGTCACCTACAAACAAGCAAGATTTCTGGCTCTCACAGACCTGTAACGTCTTCTTTAAGAGGCTCCTTTGTCCTCCACTCATTACCTGTATTAATGGCACCTGTTTGAACTTGTTATCAGTATAAAAGACACCTGTCCACAACCTCAAACAGTCACACTCCAAACTCCACTATGGCCAAGACCAAAGAGCTGTCAAAGGACACCAGAAACAAAACTGTAGACTTGCACCAGGCTGGGAAGACTGAATCTGCAATAGGTAAGCAGCTTGTTTTGAAGAAATCAACTGTGACAGCAATTATTAGGAAATGGAAGACATACAAGACCACTGATAATCTCCCTCGATCTGGGGCTCCATGCAAGATCTCACCCAGTGGGGTCAAAATGATCACAAGAACGTTGAGCAAAAATCCCAGAACCACATGGAGGAACCTAGTGAATGACCTGCAGAGAGCTGGAACCAAAGTAACAAAGCCTACCATCAGTAACACACTACTCCGCCAGGGACTCAAATCCTGCAGTGCCAGACGTGTCCCCCTGCTTAAGCCAGTACATGTCCAGGCCCGTCTGAAGTTTGCTAGAGAGCATTTGAATGATCCAGAAGAAGATTGGTAGAATGTCATATGGTCAGATGAAACCAAAATATAACTTTTTGGTAAAAACTCAACTCGTCGTGTTTGGAGGACAAAGAATGCTGAGTTGCATCCAAAGAACACCATACCTACTGTGAAGCATGGGGTTGGAAACATCATGCTTTGGGGCTGTTTTTCTGCAAAGGGACCAGAACGACTGATCTGTGTAAAGGAAAGAATGAATGAGGCCATGTATAGTGAGATTTTGAGTGAAAACCTCCTTCCATCAGCAAGGGCATTGAAGATGAAACGTGACTGGGTCTTTCAGCATGACAAGCATGACAATGATCCCAAACACACTGCCCGGGCAACGAAGGAGTGGCTTCGTAAGAAGCATTTCAAGATCCTGGAGTGGCCTAGATCTCCAGATCTCAACACCGTATCATAGAACATCTTTGGAGGGAGTTGAAAGTCTGTGTTGCCCAGCAACAGCCCCAAAACATCACTGCTCTAGAGGAGATCTGCATGGAGGGATGGGCAAAAATACCAGCAACAGTGTGTGAAAACCTTGTGAAGACTTACAGAAAATGTTTGACCTCTGTCATTGCCAACAAAGGGTATATAACAAAGCATTGAGATAAACTTTTGTTATTGACCAAATACTTATTTTCCACCATAATTTGCAAATAAATTCATTAAAAATCCTACAATGTGATTTTCTGGATTTTTTTTCTCATTTTGTCTGTCATAGTTGAAGTGTACCTATGATGAAAATTACAGGCCTCTCATCTTTTTAAGTGGGAGAACTTGCACAATTGGTGGCTGACTAAATACTGTTTTGCCCCACTGTATATGCTGTGAACTCAATTTATTGATGGCATCATTCAGATAGGCCAGCTAGGAGACACTTGAATTGCAGTCCTGATTGTGTTTTTGTTATGGCTGATCCAAGGCTGAGCACATATCCAAAGCCAGTGTGGCTTTCTAGCGGTCGTGTTAGCCCGGTGCTATTCCAGGGCTGAGTGACTCATTAGCTTTGTGACTGCAATTATGTGAGGATTTCCAGACGCATGCGTTCCCTTTCCAACCTTTCATGAGATTAGCCGCTCAATCGAAACTAAGGGATTAAACGCCTCCTGTTTTGGTACACTGTGTCTCGCTCTGTTTGTGTGTATGTGTGTGTGTGTGTACGTGAGTGTGTGCATGTGTAACAACACCTTTTAACTGTGACTATATTCATGATATAGAACATCCCCTGGTCTCACACTTCACCCACTGAGTTGGACAGAAAACAGCGCATTTGCTTTTTCAGGGTGTATGTGGGTTTTATTTAGCCCGACGGCAGATCCGCTGACTTCCACTCTGCATTCACAATACTGCCAGGATGGCAAGGGAAGCTTGGTCCTTCAAGTTGTTCCTCTGCAGGCCCATCCTAGCTGTAGAGTGAGTTCGTCCTTCGATAAGGACAGTTTGATGCAGTTTCCTTGTAGTCACCCAGGAACAGTGTTTGATAGGATCACATCCTGCTGGCAGCTTTTTGATAGGGCCAACATGGATTAAGGAGGGACGAATGTATTCACACTGGGTTCGTAGGAGTGGAGATGGAGGAGGCACAATGCCATTCCTTCCTTCCTCCCTCCATAGTACACCTGCCGAGGCTTTTTAAGTCTTTTGCATTTAATTTGTTCTTGTGTTTGTGTTTAGAAAGGTTTCGTTTCCATGGAAGACCTCGCGGTGAGATTGTGTAGTCTACCTGTGTCCTTGGGTTGAGAAATAAACTCGCAAACATTTCCCTCTTTTCTCACCCTTTCTGAAAACACATGGTAGAAGCTGATAGAGCGTGCTTGTGCGTGTGTGTGTAACTCACAAACTTTTCTCACCCTTTCTGAAAACACATGGTAGAAGCTGATAGAGCGTGCTTGTGTGTGTGTGTGTAACTCACAAACTTTTCTCACCCTTTCTGAAAACACATGGTAGAAGCTGATAGAGCGTGCTTGTGTGTGTGTGTTTGTGTATTCTCCACCTCTACAAACAGAGGACAACACCATGGCAAGACTTTGTTATTGAAAGCAGAAGCACTGAATCACTGTTTGTCAGCTCAACAGAACACAAGCTGCATATAGATGGACTGGACACGTGTCTGTGAATGAGTCTTTTCCTTTCACATTAAGATCCTCTAGGTATGGTTAAATCAGATGGTTTGTTCAAGGGCACTTGTGTCAAAGGCTCTTCTCTCTGCAGGTCAGCACCGGCCCACTTCAACAATATCATCAGAAATGTCGTTATATATCATATGAATCAATGTGTTGTTCAAGATCTTTAATTGTATATGTACAGTGCATTCGGGAAAATATTCAGACCCCTTGACTTTTTCCACATTTTGTGACGTTACATTATTATTCTGAAATTGATTCAAATTTTTTTTTCATCAATCTACACACAGTATCCCATATTGACAAAAGGAACACAGGTTTTTAGAAATGTTTGCAAATATACCGTACCAGTCAAAAGTTGCACACACCTACTCATTAAAGGGTTTGTCTTTAGTTGAACTATTTTCTACATTATAGAACAATAGTGAAGACATCAAAACTGTGAAATAACATATGGAATCATGTAGTAACCAAAAAGGTGTAAAACAAATCTAAATATATGTTATATTTGAAATTGATAAAAGTAGCCTCCCTTTGCCTTGATGACAGCATTGCACACTCTTGGCATTCTCTCAACCAGCTTCATGAGGTAGTCACCTGGAATGCATTTAAATTAACAGGTGTGCCTTGTTAAAAGTTCATTTGTGGAATTTCTTTCCTACTTAATCGGGGGGGGGGGGGGGGCAGTGCCCCTGTGACAACAATGTTGGACCCCTTGTGGCTCCCCCTAAATGTGGAGTATGAAATCATTATTATACAACAAATATTTGCTATCATTCTATTTTTTACAACCGTTATTAGACAGTGGCAATGAAGATTATGAACATGGTCTTTTGCCTGCTAATGCCTGAAGAAAACAATGACAACAATAACGTCTAATGTAACTGGCCCCTCTAACAGTACAACCGGCCCCAGCTTGGCCCCCCCCAGTTGAAATGGTCTAGAACTGTCACTGGCAAGAACAGCTCAAATAAGCAAAGAGAAACGACAATCCATCATTACTTTAAGACATGAAGGTCAGTCAGTCCGAAAAATTTCAAGTGCAGTTGCAAAAGCCAAGTCCATATTATGGATAGGTGTTGGGCTGGGCGGTATACCGGATTTTATGATATACCGGTATTGATGCAGGGACCGGTTTGGGGTTTTACTTTACTTTCTATACCGGTATTTGCATGTTTGGTTTGTTAAATGTGTAATGTCAATTTTTATAGTTTACTTCGCTACTTGAGTGATCTCTCTCCGCTCTTTCTCTCCGTGCCACTTTCCACACAGACCTAGGCACGCCCAGCCCCCTTTCACTCAAGGAGCACATTTGATGGTCCTCAACCACGAGACACTTGTGTTTGGTCTGCATGATCAATGCAGCACATGCAACAATGTTGATGACAACAATGCTGTTTTCACGTTGCTTCTTAATATAAATCCACTAGCGTTCTATAATGACACTATTAGCTTGTGTTTCATACATCAGCAAACAGCTAGTTTGTCTTTTCTTAGCAAGTTGCCCAAAATCTTGTGAGACGCTAATTGTTAGCCGCTAATGCTAATAGCTAGCTAGCTAACTAATAAATGTACTGAGTAAGAGCTAATACAGCCTAATACCAGTGATGGTGTAGACCTAAATCAGCATGTTGTTTGTGCAACAGTGTCTTCTAAATCAATGAGGAATATGCAAAGCAAGAATACGTTAGCTACATGAAGAATTATATGATTATAGGGTCCCCTAGAAAACACCTATCAACACTTTAGTTCCTACACTGTCACAATAACTCCTCCCTGGCATTTTAATTAATTGCCATCTTAAACAACACGATTCAAAGTGCACACTATTATATTCTAACTATAGAATTAGAATAGTCATTCTATTTCCATGATTACTACAGTTTTGCTCTAATTCTAAGTCAATTTGCAATTGCAACATTTGGTTAAAAATAAATCCTAAATTATTTGACCATATCAGGCAGCCCTACGTGGCAGTGTGTTCATTATTTCAAATGAGCAGTGATGTAAAGTACTTAAGTAAAAATACTTTCAAATATACTTTTTATAATTTTTTTGTGGGGGGTATCTGTATTTTACTTTATTCTTTTTATTTTTACAACTTTTACATTTACTTCACTTCATTCCTAAAGAAAATACTTTACTTTTTATGCCATTCTTTTTCCCTGACACCTAAAAGTACTCGTTACACTTTGAATGCTTAGCAGGACAGGAAAATGGTACAATTATATAATAGCCACGGATGTTCATTTCTTCTCCGCATTGTCTGAATCTGAGTACTTCCCCGATGATTTCTAGAACAGAAAAACATTCTAGCCGTTCTGATTGTTCTCAGAAACCAATGGATTGAGCCATTTACTAGAACGGTTGCGGATTGAACATTCGAAATTGGCTTTGATACTCTGATTGGTTGGAGATAATCCGATCGCTGATCACTTTGTTTTTTACAACCTCCCTACTTTTGACTGAAGTATGTAGCGAACTATATAGCAGCAAAATAATTCAATTTAAGTCAAAGAGCAAGCATTGTAGATGCACAGAGGTTAGGAAAAACCATAGAAAGGAAGAAACCTAGAGAGTACATGGCCATTTTGGCCAGATCGTTCTTCAATACGTTTAAGTTGACGTTTGGTACAGTTTACAGTTCAGTTTTTTTTTGTTCTACCTTATTATTTTTAGTGCTACGTTAATATTGATTACTGTAATGTTGGGTTTGGAGCTTGCAGGAAAGGCATTTTATTGTACGTGTGCACGTAACATAAAAATAGTGAAACTTGAAACGAATGAGTTTAAAATCAGATATGAAATATGTACCACTGTCCTAGAGCAACGCCTGGGACCATACACATCTTGCAAAGGCCAATTTCCTTGGTTTCCTCAACATTTCCATTATTTGGAATTAAGTATCTTGTGGCATTAATTCACATAATAATGCTCCCACAGGACTTTGTCAGCTAGACTTGCAGATAGCAGTTCCAATCACAGTGTATAAAATAAATTGACCAACTTTCTCTTTTTTGTTTTTTAAGTGTTGGGGATACAAAAATGTAAAAATTTAACATTCATAGTAGACTACAGTACTTTATGTATCTATTCATTTTCTTTTTATTCACAGGATATGAATGACTTCTCCCCGGTGTTTAGCCAAGCGCTGTACAAGGGCCTGGTGGCCCCCAACGCAGAGAAGGGAACGGTCATTGCCACTGTGTTCGCTGAGGACCAAGACCCTCCTGTGAGTTTCACTAATCTCTCTGTGACTAATGATTCATATCAAGATTAATATGTATTGGTTTTATAAAACAACGTTTTTTGAAAACTTTTTGGGGCCGGGGACCCCTTTTGTGATAGCAAATTCATCAGGGAACCCCTCATAATTAGAACACAAATCAAGTGAGATAAAAAAAAATATCATCCAAGGAGTTTCTAAACCCAGAGGCGCAACAATCACAATACTTCCGGGAACGCTTGTGAAACAGATCAAGCAGACCAGGCCAGTGTCAATGAGAGAAATTAAAAATGCTTCCTTATTTGTTCATTTTCTCAAGCTAAAGGCACAACCTAGATTCGAGTCAATGTCTTAAGTAGTTGAACATGTTATTACTCCAACCTCGTGAAAATATTCATTTTCGGCCTGCAAATGTGCTGTTCGGTGCAAGACGACCGTTACACCTGATGACATGCTTCTGCGCATGAGCTTAGATAGCCAACGTTCCCATGACATCGCCTACAAGTGTGATCAGGGATTTCTATTGGAGAAACCGTTTATTCATTCTGTACTGTCTTTGGTTTTACTATGACTTTGGCAGTGCATTGCCAGTTGAACCCGGTCTCGGACCCTGGGAAGGAATATTTTAATGGCCCGCCTCTTTTTCAGTTTTCAATAAATAATGGGGCTGAGATATATTTTCTTGTTGCATCTTTAACATTAATATCCTGAAATTCTAAAATTTTTCCATGAGGCAGAGAGAACTGCAGTTTTAAAGCTTCAATTATTGGTGGAGTACTGTAGATACCAATATCCCTATGAGCCTCCCAGGCCCATGTTGCCCAGGGTTAAGAACATAAATTGTAGAAACTTATTCCACTGATCCCTTGGCCAAACATTTTTTAAATGTCCAATGCAGCTGTTTTTACACCCCTTCAAATTAGTGGATTCGGCTATTTCAGCTAAACTCGTTGCTGACAGGTGTATAAAATCGAGCACTTAGCCATGCAATCTCCATAGACAAACATTTACAGTAGAATGGCCTATAATGAAGAGCTCAGTGACTTTCAACGTGGCACCGTCTTAGGATGCCACCTTTCCAACAAGTCAGTTTGTCAAATTTCTGCCCTGCTAGAGTGGTAAACAGTAAGTGCTGTTATTGTGAAGGGGAAACGTCAAGGAGCAACAAAGTCTCTGCCGTGAATTGGTAGTCCACACAAGCTCACAGAACGGGACTGGCAATTTTTGAAGCTTCTAGAGCAAAAATTTTGTGTCCTCGGTTGCAACACTCACTGCCGAGTTCCAAACTGCCTCTGGAACAACGTCCGCACAAGAACTGTTCGTCAGGAGCTTCATGAAATGGGTTTCCATTGCCGAGCAACCGCACACAAGCCTAAGTTCACCATGCACAATGCCAAGCGTCAGCTTGAGTAGTGTAAAGCTCGCCGCCATTGGACTCTGGAGCAGTGGAAATGCGAGTGATGAATCACGCATTACCAGCTGGTAGTCCGATGGACGAATCTGGGTTTGGCGGATGCCGGGAGAACGCTTCCTACCCGAATGCATAGTGCCAACTGTAAAGTTTGGGGAGGAGGAATAATGGTATGGGGCTGCTTTTCAAGGTTCATGCTTGGCCTCTTAGTTCAATTAAAGGGAAATCGTAATGCTACAGCATACAATGACATTCTAGACGATTCTGTGTTTCCAACTTTATGGGAATAGTTTGGGGAAGGCCCTTTCCTGTTTCATTATGACAATGCCCTGTGCACAAAGTGAGGTCCATACAGAAATGGTTTGTAGACAACAGTGTGGAGGAACTTGATTGGCCTGCCCAGATCTCTGATCTCAACCCAATCGAACACATTTGGGATGAATTGGAAGGCCGACTGCAAGCCAGGCCTAATCGCCCAACATCAGTCCCAGACCTCACTAATGCTCTTGTGGCTGAATGGAAGCAGGTCCCCGCAGCAATGTTCCAACATCTAGTGGCAAGCCTTCCTAGAAGATTGGGAGGCTGTTCTAGCAGCATAGGGGGGGGACCATCTCCATATTAAATAGAAATGGAACACTTTGGGAAGTAAATCTAAACAAAGAGATGTATTCAATCCATTAACACTAAACGTGCATTTAACACAAAAACATCTCTATATTTAGTATTTTGATTGCCGACAAGGTTTATTTGAGCAATGGTCAGCGCCATTTTAAATTGCCATAGTAACGACCGGTGCCACTGGCAACACTGGCAGGAATCAGCAAATTGTCTGTGGTATTGAGAGTGAATAGAAGAACAGGATCTGCAGACAGCATTTTGCGGAGGCAGACTTCGAGATGAAGGGCACATTCGATGCGGCAACCGGGAGTTTCCGAATGGAGAGGAGTCATAGGCCCACGTTGAAGCCCTCTGCTTGCGCCTCCGTTTGACATTTAGAGGGTTATGGTGTAGGGGTTACCGATCGACCGTCATCAAAAGCGACTGAGCGGAGGAGGCGACGAGAGTCAATGCAATGGAGCCCCAGAGGTAACGTTAACCGGTCATGACTGTTGTTGACTAGGCTAGTGTTAGACACTGGACAACTTTGTTGCAACTCTAGTTGAAGGTAACTAGCTAATTGTGTCTGAAGTGTTTTGTGTTACACCTCCCAGCAAATAACATTGGCAAGTAACTCAACTGCAACTAAAATTGCAACACAGTTTATCCATGTACTCCTGTTATTAGGTAAAGCTAGTTACTGTAGCTAGCTTCCACCTCAAATAGTCTAGTACTGTAATACATGTTGTTGACAGATTTGTTTTTGTAATGTTTTGTTAGCTCCACCTCATTAGCTAGACAGAAGTTGACATACCTAATGTTTGCTGAAGTGTGTGTGTGTGTGTGTGTGTGTGTGTGTGTGTGTGTGTGTGTGTGTGTGTGTGTGTGTGTGTGTGTGTGTGTGTGTGTGTGTGTGTGTGTGTGTGTGTGTGTGTGTGTGTGTGTGTGTGTGTGTGTGTGTGTGTGTGTGTGTGTGTGTGTGTGTGTGTGTGTGTGTGTGTGTTTGTGTGTGTTGACAAAGCATACAACAGGTAGCTTGTTAATGCCAACTGATGTGAGTTCAGTTGTCTTAACAAAACGTTTGTTTCTTTTTAAGATGACATCTTCATCCCTGAAAATGTTTTAATCCTGGAGGAGACTATGCAGGAGGCAGGTGGTACATGCAAATACATGTGGTACATGCAAATACATGTTATGTCTAAGGCTATTGTCTATTTCAAGTATATGCAGTGACTCTTGAATATAACTATAGCCTACTAAATGCCTTAATTGTTTTCTACCAACAGGAAAGAACATTTAGTACAGCATGCCAAACTGACCCCTGGGTGCCAGAGTGTTCCTGTGCTGCGGTGGAGAAGAGGTCCACCGGAACCATCACTAAAGAGCTCAGGGCCCAGCTAGATTGAGCTCACGATCATCAGTATACAAACGAGTCCTGCCCCTACAGATGGAGCTGACGGAGAGTGAGATCAGTGAACTCGCAGAATCACAATCATCACAGTGCAAACTAAGATATACTATCAATCACTTTGGGGGAGCGGGATGGTGTTCCGAAAATGGAGAAGGAGCAGGCCATTCAACAGCGAATTCAAAGATACACCCATACATAAAGGGAATCGGAGTGGAATTGTTTTTCCACTGATTTTTTTTTTTTACCCGTTTCAATGGATGTGCTACCTTGTCCCGGTTCTGCTGTTTCAACTCTCTCTCTCTCAACCTATTAATGCTCAGCAATGAAAAGCAGTTACTCCTGAGGTGTTGAACTGTTGCACCCTCTATAACCACTGTGGTTATTATTTTGATGTAAAAAAGGCTTTTGTAAAATATATTTGATTGATTGTTTGCTCTGCTGGATGCTGTGTATTCAATAACTACCTGAGTGATGGGATATTTTTATAGTATCTGGAACATATTTTGGTGTGTATTTAATCTGCATCTTAACTTCTTAAAGTGGCAATCAGCAGTAGAAACAATAACAAAGGCACTCCCTGCTCCTCTTTTGGTAAAAAGCTAAGGGATTGGGCTGGAGAAATGTAACCACTCTCAAATTCATAGACAGGGCTATAGATGCGAAGACTGACCATCTATGACATCAAAATTCTAATATTGTTTCTATGATCTGTTTCCACTACCATGTGCCCAGTTCGCTTTGGATAAAGGCGTCTGCTAATTGGCATATATTATTAATGTCTACTTTGACTCTGACTAGCTGCCCATTGTAGTTACTATTCCTTTCCAATAGATTGCGGCCAAAGCTAGTTGAAGTCACTACTCTAGCGACAGGGGTACGGGATTAGTGCACACTGAAAGTAGTTTTATCTTCAAAGCAAGTTTTTCTGGTTATGCTTGAACCTGTTTTTATAGTGAACAAGCTAACTAATACTATTTTTACATAAGGCACAGGCATTAGGTCTATGTCTTACGCTAGGCTAGATTTACCAAATGAACTGGTTTTATTCAAACTTTTGCTCAATACCTTTGCTTCTGGCTATGCACACTTTATGGAAGAAACGACACACGCAGAGACCTCGTCCAATTCTCTCTTGTGCCCATAGGGTGAGCTGGCGATAAACTGCCAGCTTATATGCTCTGCAATCAAAAAAAAGCAAAGTTAGTCTGATACCGAAACGAAATCACAATGTATTTATAAAAAGCACGCCCCATTATTGGTTAGAATGAGATTTCATGAATCATGATGCTGTCTGCGATTGCAACTCTAGTCGTCTAATCTAAAGGTAAATGTGTTACCAACGCGCCAAACAGCGCTGATGATCAACATCGTTATAGGATACTGATTATATATATTGAGCACCGACACATCCAATAAATACATCGCAACCAAGACAGATTGACAGGAACCTCTGACTGGATGTAATACAGTCACCATCCAGACAGATTGACAGGAACCTCTGACTGGATGTAATACAGTCACCATCCAGACAGATTGACAGGAACCTTTGACTGGATGTAATACAGTCACCATCCAGACAGATTGACAGGAACCTCTGACTGGATGTAATACAACCACCATCCAGACAGATTGACAGGAACCTCTGACTGGATGTAATACAGTCACCATCCAGACAGATTGACAGGAACCTCTGACTGGATGTAATACAGTCACCATCCAGACAGATTGACAGGAATCACTGACTGGATATAATACAGTCACCATCCAGACAGATTGACAGGAACCTCTGACTGGAAGTAATACAGTCACCATCCAGACAGATTGACAGGAACCACTGACTGGATGTAATACAGTCACCATCCAGACAGATTGACAGGAACCTCTGACTGGATGTAATACAGTCACCATCCAGACAGATTGACAGGAACCTCTGACTGGATGTAATACAGTCACCATCCAGACAGATTGACAGGAACCTCTGACTGGATGTAATACAGTCACCATCCAGACATATTGACAGGAACCTCTGACTGGATGTAATACAGTCACCATCCAGACAGATTGACAGGAACCTCTGACTGGATGTAATACAGTCACCATCCAGACATATTGACAGGAACCTCTGACTGGCTGTAATACAGTCACCATCCAGACAGATTGACAGGAACCACTGACTGGATGTAATACAGTCACCATCCAGACAGATTGACAGGAACCTCTGACTGGATGTAATACAGCCACCATCCAGACAGATTGACAGGAACCTCTGACTGGATGTAATACAGCCACCATCCAGACAGATTGACAGGAACCTCTGACTGGATGTAATACAGTCACCATCCAGACAGATTGACAGTAACCTCTGACTGGATGTAATACAGCCACCATCCAGACAGATTGATAGGAACCTCTGACTGGATGTAATACAGTCACCATCCAGACAGATTGACAGGAACCTCTGACTGGATGTAATACAGTCACCATCCAGACAGATTGACAGGAACCACTGACTGGATGTAATACAGCCACCATCCAGACAGATTGACAGGAACCACTGACTGGATGTAATACAGTCACCATCCAGACAGATTGACAGGAACCTCTGACTGGATGTAATTACAGCCACCATCCAGACTGATTGACAGGAACCACTGACTGGATGTAATACAGTCACCATCCAGACAGATTGACAGGAACCACTGACTGGATGTAATACAGCCACCATCCAGTCAGATTGACAGGAACCACTGACTGGATGTAATACAGCCACCATCCAGACAGATTGACAGGAACCTCTGACTGGATGTAATTACAGCCACCATCCAGACATAATGACAGAACCACTGACTGGATGTAATACAGGACAGACTGATAGGAAACACTGACTGGATGTAATACAGTCACCATCCAGACAGATTGACAGGAACCACTGACTGGATGTAATACAGCCACCATCCAGTCAGATTGACAGGAACCTCTGACTGGATGTAATACAGCCACCATCCAGACAGATTGACAGGAACCTCTGACTGGATGTAATACAGTCACCATCCAGACATAATGACAGGAACCACTGACTGGATGTAATACAGTCACCATCCAGACAGACTGATAGGAAACACTGACTGGATGTAATACAGTCACCATCCAGACAGATTGACAGGAACCACTGACTGGATGTAATACAGTCACCATCCAGTCAGATTGACAGGAACCTCTGACTGGATGTAATACAGTCACCATCCAGACAGATTGACAGGAACCACTGACTGGATGTAATACAGTCACCATCCAGACAGATTGACAGGAACCACTGACTGGATGTAATACAGTCACCATCCAGACAGATTGACAGGAACCTCTTGACTGGATGTAATACAGAATCCAGACAGATTGACTCTGACTGGATGTAATACAGCCACCATCCAGACAGATTGACAGGAACCTCTCACTGACTCCAGACAGATTGACAGGAACCTCTCACTGGTTGCAATACAGCCACCATCCAGACAGATTGACAGTAACCTCTGACTGGTTGCAATAGAGCCACCATCCAGACAGATTGACAGGAACCTCTGACTGGATGTAATACAGTCACCATCCAGACAGATTGACAGGAACCACTGACTGGATGTAATACAGCCACCATCCAGACAGATTGACAGGAACCTCTGACTGGTTGCAATACAGCCACCATCCAGACAGATTGACAGGAACCTCTGACTGGTTGCAATACAGCCACCATCCAGACAGATTGACAGGAACCTCTGACTGGTTGCAATACAGCCACCATCCAGACAGATTGACAGTAACCTCTGACTGGTTGCAATACAGCCACCATCCAGACAGATTGACAGGAACCTCTGACTGGATGTAATACAGCCACCATCCAGACAGATTGATTGACTGGATGTAACAGTCACCATCCAGACAGATTGACAGGAACCTCTGACTGGATGTAATACAGCCACCATCCAGACAGATTGACAGGAACCTCTGACTGGATGTAATACAGCCACCATCCAGACAGATTGACAGGAACCTCTGACTGGATGTAATACAGTCACCATCCAGACAGATTGACAGGAACCTCTGACTGGATGTAATACAGTCACCATCCAGACAGATTGACAGGAACCACTGACTGGATGTAATACAGCCACCATCCAGACAGATTGACAGGAACCTCTGACTGGATGTAATACAGTCACCATCCAGACAGATTGACAGGAACCTCTGACTGGTTGCAATAGAGCCACCATCCGCTGGGATTTTGTGCTGTATCGTCACCATCTCTCTACATCATTATTTCATTCTCAGACTCGGAGCGACTCATTCAGTAATTCAGAGTTCCAAAATGTTCTCTCCTGCCAGTGACGCAACAATGCCAATATGCCGATTTACAGTTCGCCGTCGTTCTAAATCAGAGTGTTTCCATTCCCCTTTAATGCCCATGATTTTGGAATGAGATGTTCGATGAGCGGGTGTCCACATACTTTTGGTCGTGTAGTGTATGTGCAGTGCTTCTGCGGACCCCACTTTGAGAACCCCTGTTAAAGAGAACAGTGATTTCCACCGCTTAAGGCATCACAGCTGATTACACAAACTATTGTTTATTACACAGCATAGGGAAATACAGCACTACCAGCAAGAACCAATGTTCTCTTCATAAAAATAGCTACCTGATTGTGTTGCATCTGTTCTGTTCCCACAGTTGTCATAATGTGATGATTATTTCTGCTAAGTATGTTAAACAACACACTGTTCCAGTCTCACCCTTCTGGTTATCTGTCTCTGTCTTCATTGGCTGTGCCATTGCTGAGCAGTTCCACACCGACTTCCTGGAATACACCTATATACTTTTGCCCGGCTGCAAACCAGAGGAATTAAATTACACCATACAGCACCATCATTTTGACACCCTGTTGCACTCAGAAATGAATTCCCTATCACAGGCGAGGCTGTACAGGGGCAGTGGGAAATCAGTATAGGTTTTTGTAATGCCTCACACCGCACTCAGCTAACTTTTACTGCTTCCTGTTCGCTCTGTCAATAGGGCAACAAGGCCATTACGATAAAGCAAAGACACATTTGGAATCTAATAAATGCTAGAGAACAAGGTTATTTTGTCCCCCAAAAAATGTGGTTCAGCTTCATCAACCCTATGCCAAAGGAAGGTGGGTTTATTGGCGGTGCAATCACCTAAATATTTTATAGCCCCGTAGGTGAGTCAGTATTCTACCTCACATGCTCCCTCTCTTTTATTTTCTTTTGAGATTGGAGTTGTTTTTCATTATAACAAGTGCTCAGCATAGTTACATCATGTCTTGAGGTCTGTTGTCTATTTTCTAACCTGGTCTGTATCCCTCTCTTTCCTTTATAATTGATATGACTTTTTTTATAGTCTGCATCATTATATTTGACTCTTGTGTGAATTGTGTCCATCTAAAACATTGCAGCCATCAGACACAATCCTCATCTGACGCTTCTCGAATCTATCTGCTCGTTATACCCTCCCGGGGGTCTGGAGAAACGGCCAGTAATTGTAGACTGGACTGGAACTTGGTGTGAAAGGACCTCCTGCTGGCTGTGTTCCCTCCAGGGTAGGGGGGCTCCGTGGTGTTTGTAGCAGAGGAACAGTACACGTCCCTGGGGTTCACTCTGAGCCTGTCAATCACAACCGTGTGGATCTGAACATTTCACACAACATAGTTAACCTGCACTCTCTGTGTATGTGTATGTGTATGTGTATGTGTATGTGTATGTGTATGTGTATGTGTATGTGTATGTGTATGTGTATGTGTATGTGTATGTGTATGTGTATGTGTATGTGTATGTGTATGTGTATGTGTATGTGTATTGTCCTGTCTGTCTGTCTGTCTGTCTGTCTGTCTGTCTGTCTGTCTGTCTGTCTGTCTGTCTGTCTGTCTGTCTGTCTGTCCGTCCGTCCGTCCGTCCGTCCGTCCGTCCGTCCGTCCGTCCGTCCGTCCGTCCGTCCGTCCGTCCGTCCGTCCGTCCGTCCGTCCGTCCGACAGTTCAAAACACTTATTCAAATGTTCATTTCGACTTGATTCCATGCAGAGACAAAGGCTGAGAATACAAAGGCATATACAGAAGCGTCTCCTCTTATTGCTTACTAGAACTGAAGGAAATCAATTAGAGAAGTGTAATGAATACCTATTATTAAAGTCCTCGGGGCTCCCGAGTGGCGCAGCGTTCTGAGGCACTGCATCTCAGTGCTAGAGGTGTCACTACAGACCCTGATTCGATTCCAGGCTGTAAAACAAAACACTTTTTTTGAGGGCCTTTTCTTAAAAGAGGAGGATCCCATCAGCTTTCTATAGGCTAAGCTTGCTATATTTATTTATCAACTTTTTAATATTAAGCACATTGCTTTTCTTTACAACAGGAGCATAGCCTACCTGGCTGGCACAAAAATTAACCACGGGAAAAGCATCTTCCATTGGCTATATAAGTGCATAGATAATGGTCCATTCTAAATCAAAACTAATTCCACACATACTGTATATTATTTAGTAGGGCTGGGCGATATGACGATATATATTGTATGATGATAGAAAAATGTCTATCGTTTCATATTATGCTCTATTGTTTATTTCGTTGTGTCGCAAATCACACTCTTTACGGCAATATTTTTTTCATGTTACAGTATTTCCTTTATAACATTTTTAATGACATCACAAAATAACAACCGCAATTACAGTATTATTCTTTAGATCGCCTCTTACCATTCCCCAAGTTCTATGTTACAAATATTGTTCCAGTATTCACTCCAGAACGTGTTAGATTTTCAGCTGGAAAATGTCTGTGAAAGAAAGGCACATTCCTGTGTGAATTTGGAGAGGGATGTTCTCTCCAACATAGTGTGGGCTGTCAACCCCCCACCAGGTCCCTTCTCCCTCCTCTGTGGGTGAAAGCGGGTCTGGCTGAAATTATTTATTGCAAAGCTGATCTGATCTGACCTATTTGGATCCTTACAGGACAGTAAGGACAGTTAGCTTGCGAGCCAGCCAGCTAACGTCAGCTAGCTAGCTAACAGTACTCTTTAACTTGAAATTAAAACAACTTTCTGACAACATTTGAAATATGTCATATCTGAACATGTAGTTAGCTAGACTATCTTACCCAAATACATGGATGGATGCTTCTCCCTCTCTGTCACGGATGCCATGGTTGCCTTAGTTTGAAGATGTAATCGGGAGACAGGTGTTTTATACAACAGCCTTCTGTGTGTTCTCTTTTTGACTCCGTCTGCATATTTGCAATCAAATGGCAGAATATCATACTCTAATTCCACTGTGCATTCCACTGATTTCAAAACTTCCAAAAAAAGTGGAGAGCAACATCTTTTCAGTTCTACTATGTAATATCTTTCAAAAAGTTATGTTAGAAGGATTACCTACATATACTGAGCAGCTCATGTTATAGACAGAAGCATGCTACATGCCAGACTAATCTGAACTCATCTCTCAGCTTGTCCAGCCCACCCATTAACTCAGGCAATTATGGCTAGGGAAGACTCCTCGCTTTTTCTGTGGCTTAACCAACTAGGCTCGTAATATAGCAATTTTATTTGTATTTACAGATTGCATACAAGTTTGATATTAAGGCACATGAAAGTTCCTGAAGGTATTTCAGCCAACACACATTTTTATACAAATTTTAAAAAGTTTACGTTCAAATGGCTCTCCTGTGAAGTAGTGACACATGACACGCCTAGTTTCCTGAAATTTGTCACATATAAAATAATACAAAATAATGCCACGGTATTCTAAGCAGATCTTGCCTGCTAAATTAACTAGTGTAGCCCACAGCCATATGCAATAGCAACAACAGGACCTAACATAAGGACAACTCTGAGTATGCAATTCTGTTCTTCTGAAATAGACTACATTTTCTTCATATCATAGACCTGTCTAAAATACATAATGGATTCATTGTGAAGGTGTTGGCTATATTACATTTCTTTATTAGACTTTTTAAAATGTCGAAGGTTCAAAGGTCTGCATCAGTGGCTTGTTGGCTATGCATGGAAGTCACAAGATACCAAACTTGTTTATGTAAATAATAACGGTTAATTA
Source organism: Oncorhynchus gorbuscha (assembly GCF_021184085.1). NCBI lineage: Eukaryota > Metazoa > Chordata > Actinopteri > Salmoniformes > Salmonidae > Oncorhynchus > Oncorhynchus gorbuscha. The sequence continues at coordinate 16,247,251 of NC_060180.1, read as the reverse complement.
CCATGTAACCAGCAGCTGTTTGCTTGACAATCACCAGCTGACAACATTTTATGACCGCCACAGCCCTAGTCCCAGCATACATTTCTTAGATGTCAAAGTTGTAAATATCTCCATCTTTGGTGCGTGTTTTCCCCAGCAGAAGACATAAAATATTTATGGTCTGTGAGCAAAAAGCCAGACAAGGGGAGTTGCTGTAAACCTGAAAGCACTAGTAGATATAGTAAGATGTTACTGTATCTACAGTCAAGGCAATCCCCATAGTACTGCTGTCTTGGAACCAGTATGACACCTGCCATTGAATGTCAAATGTGGAATCTGGAAATGTTGATACTGAACTGCACAGTTTATAGGGGAAGGGAAATGGGGGAGAGGACATAATCTCATTTTTCTACATGTTTATTTTAAATAGGTGCATGGTCTCTGATCCTGGGGGCTTGTTTGGCCTTTCAACTCACACTGCAGTGGCCAAATGGCCTGGGGTTCTACTTCTTAGTAATATTTCAAAGTCAAAGCTTGGCCTTACATGTTAAGGAACAGCATATGACTGGTGTTGGAATCCGAAATGGTGTGCCTTTATTGGTTGCCCTTGGGCAAGATACCGCACTTAGCCTATGCCATTATGTTCAACTGAAATGCAAATTCAGATAGAATGCTGACACTTTTGTTACAATATTTGGTAGGTGCAGTGTGCAGTTGCCAAACAAAAAGGCATTTGGTTTCTGTTCATATTATGCTCAGTTTGGATCTAACACAAATGCCGTATTCTACGCACACAGCCTGGATGTTACACACATGCCCCTCAGTGTATCCGTAAGCTCTCTCTGATGATTTCTCACAACCTTCGGCAGATGTATTTGTGTGAGTAAACCACCCAAGGGATCTAACATCTCTAACCCCCGCATTTGCTCAGTTCTGCCCAGTTTGACTCTACAGCACAGAAAACCCATTAGGCTTTCTCAAGTCCCGCATTCTCAGTTCTGCTGAAGGGCACTGAAGTATTATCTTCTATTAGAAGACAGTAAGAAAAAAAAGTGTGGGGGGGGGGGATTGTGGAGCTTGAAAGTGGTATAATTGAAAAAGATAGTTATGAGATAATCAGCTATCTGAAAGCATTATTAATCTTAATTAAAGGGTCATATTAAAGTCCCAGCTTTCATCAATACCTTAAAATGGATTTGATTTGGGGATGGAGGGATAGGGTGGGTGTTATTTAACCCCAAGAGATGATGAGTTTCATCTATGAATACAGTAAAGGGTAATGTGATGAGCTGTCCTCCTACTGGTAATGAGGGGATGAGACCCTGTCGTGTAGTCACAGTGTAGCAGAGGTAGTTCATCGAGGTTCACTTGCATGGAGAGTACCAATAGTGAAGTCGGAAAACACACCCATGAGTCATATTCACGACCTAGGTTCGTGACCCGGTCAGGGGAATTGGGGATCCGTTAGCTTCTCAAGCTACTGTAGAGTTAGAGTAAAGCAAACTGTAAGTCAGTTCTTTCAGAACCCACCTGTGTGAAAATACTAGTAAAATATCATAGCATCACTTCTGTCCCCTTGAGCAATATACAATATCAAAAGTAAAAACATTTGTGTTTTTTTATTTAACTAGGCAAGTCAGTTCAGAACAAATTCTTATTTACAATTAATGTCATGCAGGTGAATGAGGACCCAAAAGCGACTTGGCGAAAACAGAGTATTTAATCCAGAATAAACTTTACAAAACAAAAAGCATAATACTACACGTAAAGACGAGAACAGACTGGAGACTTGATCGAGAACTGCAGGTTGCCTCGGGAAGGCACTTGAACCTAGCAGACTCAGACACCTGCTCACCACGCAGCATCTGAGGGAAACACGACACGACAGGGCAAAACATAGACACAGCACGGTGAATTATAGATGAGGATCCGACAGGGCAGGTACGGGAAACAAGGAGAGAAATAGGGACTCTAATCAGGGAAAAGGATCGGGAACAGGTGTGGGAAGACTAAATGATGATTAGGGGAATAGGAACAGCTGGGAGCAGGAACGGAACGATAGAGAGAAGAGAGAGCGAGAGAGTGAGAGAGGGAGGGGGAGAGAGGGATAGAAAGAGGGAAAGAACCTAATAAGACCAGCAGAGGGAAACGAATAGAATGGGAAGCACAGGGACAAGACATGATAATAAATGACAAAACATGACAGTACCCCCCACTCACCGAGCGCCTCCTGGCGCACTCGAGGAGGAATCCTGGCGGCAACGGAGGAAATCATCAATGAGTGAACGGTCCAGCACGTCCCGAGACGGAACCCAACTCCTCTCCTCAGGACCGTAACCCTCCCAATCCACTAAGTATTGGTGACCCCGTCCCCGAGAACGCATGTCCATGATCTTATGTACCTTGTAAATAGGTGCGCTCTCGACAAGGACGGGAGGGGGGAGGGAAGACGAACGGGGGTGCGAAGAAAGGGCTTAACACAGGAGACATGGAAGACAGGATGGACGCGACGAAGATGTCGCGGAAGAAGCAGTCGCACAGCGACAGGATTGACGACCTGGGAGACACGGAACGGACCAATGAACCGCGGAGTCAACTTACGAGAAGCTGTCGTAAGAGGAAGGTTGCGAGTGGAAAGCCACACTCTCTGGCCGCAACAATACCTTGGACTCTTAATCCTGCGTTTATTGGCGGCTGCAGTCTTCCCCGCAGACAAAGGCAGACCGGTAATGAAGTCTAGGGCGATGTGAGACCATGGTCGAGAAGGAATGGGGAGCGGTCTGAGACGACCGGCAGGAGGAGAGTTACCCGACTTAGTCTGCGCGCAGTCCGAACAAGCAGCCACGAAACGGCGCGTGTCACGCTCCTGAGTCGGCCACCAAAAGCGCTGGCGAATAGACGCAAGAGTGCCTCGAACACCGGGATGACCAGCTAACTTGGCAGAGTGAGCCCACTGAAGAACAGCCAGACGAGTGGAAACAGGAACGAAAAGGAGGTTACTAGGACAAGCGCGCGGCGACGCAGTGTGCGTGAGTGCTTGCTTAACCTGTCTTTCAATTCCCCAGACTGTCAACCCGACAACACGCCCATAAGGAAGAATCCCCTCGGGATCAGTAGAAGCCACAGAAGAACTAAACAGACGGGATAAAGCATCAGGCTTGGTGTTCTTGCTACCCGGACGGTAAGAAATCACAAACTCGAAACGAGCGAAAAACAACGCCCAACGAGCTTGACGGGCATTAAGTCGTTTGGCAGAACGGATGTACTCAAGGTTCTTATGGTCTGTCCAAACGACAAAAGGAACGGTTCCAACCACTGTCGCCATTCGCCTAGGGCTAAGCGGATGGCGAGCAGTTCACGGTTACCCACATCATAGTTGCGCTCAGATGGCGACAGGCGATGAGAAAAATAAGCGCAAGGATGAACCTTATCGTCAGACTGGAAGCGCTGGGATAGAATGGCTCCCACGCCTACCTCTGAAGCGTCAACCTCGACAATGAATTGTCTAGTGACGTCAGGAGTAACGAGGATAGGAGCGGACGTAAAACGTTCTTTTAGAAGATCAAAAGCTCCCTGGGCGGAACCGGACCACTTAAAACACGTCTTGACAGAAGTAAGAGCTGTGAGAGGGGCAGCAACTTGACCGAAATTACGAATGAAATGCCGATAGAAATTAGCAAAACCTAAAAAGCGCTGCAACTCGACACGTGACCTTGGAACGGGCCAATCACTGACAGCTTGGACCTTAGCGGAATCCATCTGAATGCCTTCAGCGGAAATAACGGAACCGAGAAAAGTAACGGAGGAGACATGAAAAGAGCACTTCTCAGCCTTTACGTAGAGACAATTCTCTAAAAGGCGCTGTAGAACACGTCGAACGTGCTGAACATGAATCTCGAGTGACGGTGAAAAAATCAGGATATCGTCAAGATAGACAAAAACAAAGATGTTCAGCATGTCTCTCAGAACATCATTAACTAATGCCTGAAAAACAGCTGGCGCATTGGCGAGTCCAAACGGCAGAACCCGGTACTCAAAATGCCCTAACGGAGTGTTAAACGCCGTTTTCCACTCGTCCCCCTCTCTGATGCGCACGAGATGGTAAGCGTTACGAAGGTCCAACTTAGTAAAGCACCTGGCTCCCTGCAGAATCTCGAAGGCTGATGACATAAGGGGAAGCGGATAACGATTCTTAACCGTTATGTCATTCAGCCCTCGATAATCCACGCAGGGGCGCAGAGTACCGTCCTTCTTCTTAACAAAAAAAACCCCCGCCCCGGCCGGAGAGGAAGAAGGCACTATGGTACCGGCGTCAAGAGACACAGATAAATAATCCTCGAGAGCCTTACGTTCGGGAGCCGACAGAGAGTATAGTCTACCCCGAGGAGGAGTGGTCCCCGGAAGGAGATCAATACTACAATCATACGACCGGTGAGGAGGAAGGGAGTTGGCTCGGGACCGACTGAAGACCGTGCGCAGATCATGATATTCCTCCGGCACTCCTGTCAAATCGCCAGGTTCCTCCTGAGAAGTGGGGACAGAAGAAATGGGAGGGATGGCAGACATTAAGCACTTCACATGACAAGATACGTTCCAGGATAGGATAGAATTACAAGACCAATTAATAGAAGGATTATGACATACTAGCCAGGGATGACCCAAAACAACAGGTGTGAAAGGTGAATGAAAAATCAAAAAAGAAATAGTCTCACTGTGGTTACCAGATACTGTGAGAGTTAAAGGTAGTGTCTCAAATCTGATACTGGGAAGATGACTACCATCTAAGGCAAACATGGGCGTAGGCTTGTCTAACTGTCTGAAAGGAATGTTATGTTTCCGAACCCATGCTTCGTCCATGAAACAACCCTCAGCCCCAGAGTCAATCAAGGCACTGCATGTAGCACCCGAACCGGTCCAGCGTAGATGGACCGACATAGTAGTACAAGATCTAGATGAAGAGACCTGAGTAGTAGCGCTCACCAGTAGCCCTCCGCTTACTGATGGGCTCTGGCCTCTTACTGGACATGAATTAACAAAATGTCCATCAAATCCGCAATAGAGGCACAGGCGGTTGGTGATCCTCCGTTCCCTCTCCTTAGTCGAGATGCGAATCCCTCCCAGCTGCATGGGCTCAGTCTCAGAGCCAGAGGAGGGAGATGGTTGCGATGCGGAGCAGGGAAACACCGTTGATGCGAGCTCTCTTCCACGAGCCTGGTGACGAAGATCTACCCGTCGTTCTATGCGGATGGCGAGAGCAATCAAAGAGTCCACACTGGAAGGAACCTCCCGAGAGAGAATCTCATCTTTGACCACTGTGTGGAGTCCCTCCAGAAAACGAGCGAGCAGCGCCGGCTCGTTCCAGTCACTAGAGGCAGCAAGAGTACGAAACTCTATAGAGTAATCCGTTATGGATCGATCACCTTGGCATAGGGAAGCCAGGACCCTAGAAGCCTCCCCACCAAAAACTGAACGGTCAAAAACCCGAATCATCTCCTCTTTAAAGTTCTGGTAATTGTTAGAACAATCAGCCCTTGCCTCCCAGATAGCTGTGCCCCACTCTCGGGCCCGGCCAGTAAGGAGTGAAATGACGTAAGCAACCCGAGCTCTCTCTCTAGAGTATGTGTTGGGTTGGAGAGAGAACACAATCTCACACTGGGTGAGAAAGGAGCGGCACTCAGTGGGCTGCCCGGAGTAGCAAGGTGGGTTATTAACCCTAGGTTCTGGAGGCTCGGCAGGCCAGGAAGTAACAGGTGGCACGAGACGAAGACTCTGGAACTGTCCAGAGAGGTCGGAAACCTGAGCGGCCAGGCTCTCCACGGCATGGCGAGCAGCAGACAATTCCTGCTCGTGTCTGCCGAGCATGGCTCTTTGGATCTCGACGGCAGTGTTACGAGCGTCTGTAGTCGCTGGGTCCATTCCTCGGTCGGATCCTTCTGTCATGCAGGTGAATGAGGACCCAAAAGCGACTTGGCGAAAACAGAGTATTTAATCCAGAATAAACTTTACAAAACAAAAAGCATAATACTACACGTAAAGACGAGAACAGACTGGAGACTTGATCGAGAACTGCAGGTTGCCTCGGGAAGGCACTTGAACCTAGCAGACTCAGACACCTGCTCACCACGCAGCATCTGAGGGAAACACGACACGACAGGGCAAAACATAGACACAGCACGGTGAATTATAGATGAGGATCCGACAGGGCAGGTACGGGAAACAAGGAGAGAAATAGGGACTCTAATCAGGGAAAAGGATCGGGAACAGGTGTGGGAAGACTAAATGATGATTAGGGGAATAGGAACAGCTGGGAGCAGGAACGGAACGATAGAGAGAAGAGAGAGCGAGAGAGTGAGAGAGGGAGGGGGAGAGAGAGGGATAGAAAGAGGGAAAGAACCTAATAAGACCAGCAGAGGGAAACGAATAGAATGGGAAGCACAGGGACAAGACATGATAATAAATGACAAAACATGACAATTAAGACCTACCAAAAGGTGAAAGGCCTTCTGCGGGGACAGAGACTGGATTAAAAATAAAAATAAAATACAAATATAGGACAAAACACATAAAATAGAGGAGTTCCCTCACCTAACATGTCTGTCTTGACCCTGTGTTTCTGTCCCAGGGTACTCCAGCCAGTCTGGTGCGTTACAGAGTGGACGAGGACCAATCACCTTACAGCGGTAGCATCTTTGACGTGGAGAAGGGATCTGGGAGGGTCATCACCAGGGTCAACCTCAACGAACAGCCCAGTGTCACCTTCAAGGTATGATGATGATGGATGATTTGTACAGTACAGTTGCACTTTAAGATCTAATGCAGACCAGTGGGTCAGAAACATGCACAGATTAAATCATACGGTGTCTTTCTTTCCTCTTTATATATATATATATATATATATATATATATATATATATATATATATATATATATATATATATATATACTACTGCTCAAAAAAATAAAGGGAACACTAAAATAACACATCCTAGATCTGAATGAATTAAATATTCTTATTAAATACTTTTTTCTTTACATAGTTGAATGTACTGACAACAAAATCACACAAAAATGATCAATGGAAATCAAATATATCAACCCATGGAGATCTGGATTTGGAGTCACACTCAAAATTAAAGTGGAAAACCACACTACAGGCTGATCCAACTTTGATGTAATGTCCTTACAACAAGTCAAAATGAGGCTCATTAGTGTGTGTGGCCTCCACGTGCCTGTATGACCTCCCTACAACGCCTGGGCATGCACCTGATGAGGTGACGGATGGTCTCCTGAGGGATCTCCTCCCAGACCTGGACAAAAGCATCCGCCAACTCCTGGACAGTCTGTGGTGCAACGTGGCGTTGGTGGATGGAGCGAGACATGATGTCCCAGATGTGCTCAATTGGATTCAGGTCTGGGGAACGCGCGGGCCAGTCCATAGCATCAATGCCTTCCTCTTGCAGGAACTGCTGACACACTCCAGCCACATGATGTCTATCATTGTCTTGCATTAGGAGGAACCCAGGGCCAACTGCACCAGCATATGGTCTCACAAGGGGTCAGAGGATCTCATCTCGGTACCTAATGGCAGTCAGGCTACCTCTAGCGAGCACATGGAGGGCTGTGCGACCCCCCAAAGAAATGCCACCCCACACCATGACTGACCCACCGGCAAATTGGTCATGCTGGAGGAATACAGCAAAACATTCTCCACGACGTCTCCAAACTGTCACGTCAGTCATGTGCTCAGTGTGAACCTTCTTTCATCTGTGAAGAGCACAGGGCGCCAGTGGCGAATTTGCCAATCTTGGTGTTCTCTGGCAAATGCCAAACGTCCTGCACGGTGTTGGGCTGTGAGCACAACCCCCACCTGTGGACGTTGGGTCCTCATACCACCCTCATGGAGTCTGTTTCTGACCGTTTGAGCAGACACATGCACATTTGTGGCCTGCTGAAGGTCATTTTGCAGGGCCCTGGCAGTGCTGAACCTGTTTGAACTTGTTACCTGTATAAAAGACACCTGTCCACAGACTCAATCAATCAGACTCCAACCTCTCCACAATGGCCAAGACCAGGGAGCTGTGTAAGCACATCAGGGATAAAATTGTAGACCTGCACAAGGTTGGGATGGGCTACAGGACAATATGCAAGCAGCTTGGTGAGAAGGCAACAACTGTTGCCGCAATTATTAGAAAATGGAAGAAGTTCAAGATGACGGTCAATCACCCTCGGTCTGGGGCTCCATGCAAGATCTCACCTCGTGGGGCATCAATGATCATGAGGAAGGTGAGGGATCAGCCCATAACTACACGGCAGGACCTGGTCAATGACCTGAAGAGTGCTGGGACCACAGTCTCAAAGAAAACCATTAGTAACACACTACGCCGTCATGGATTAAAATCCTGCAGCGCTGTGTTGTGACAAGGTAGGCGGGTATACAGACGATATCCCTATTTGGTGAAAGACAAAGTCTATATTATGGCAAGAACAGCTCAAATAAGCAAAGAGAAACGACAATCCATCATTACCTTAAGACATGAAGGTCAGTCAATCCAAAAAAAATTCAAGTGCAGTCGCAAAAGCCATCAAGCACTATGATGAAACTGGCTGTCATTGGGACCACCACAGGGATGGAAGACCCAGAGTTACCTCTGCTGCAGAGGATAAGTGCATTAGAGTTACCAGCCTTAGAAATTGCACCCCAAATACATGCTTCACAGAGTTCAAGTAACAGACACATCTAAAAACCAATTATTCAGAGGAGACTGAATGAATCAGGCCTTCATGGTCAAATTGCTACAAAGAAACCACTACTAAAGGACACCAATAATAAGAAGAGACTTGCTTGGGCCAAGAAACACGAGCAATGGACATTTAACCGGTGAAAATGTGTCCTTTGGTCTGGAGTCCAAATTGGAGATTTTTGGTTCCAACCACAGTGTCTTTGTGAGACACGTTGTAGGTGAACAGATGATCTCCACGTGTGTATTTCCCACTGTGAAGCATGGAGAAGAAGGTGTTATGGTGTTTGTGATTTATTTACAAATCACACTTAACCAGCATGGCTACCACAGCATTCAGCAGCGATACGCCATCCTATCTGGTTTGGGCTTAGTGGGACTATCATTTGTTTTTCAACAGGACAATGACCCAACACACCTCTAGGCTGTGTAAGGGCTACTTGACCAAGAAGGAGAGTGATGGAGTGCCGCATCAGATTACCTGGCCTCCACAATCTTCCGACCTCAAACAAACTGAGATGGTTTGGGATGAGTCGGACGGCAGAGTGAAGGAAAAGCAGCCAACAAGTGCTCAGCACATATGGGAACTCCTTCAAGACTGTTGGAAAAGCATTCCTCGTCAAGCTGGTTGAGAGAATACCAAGAGTGTGCAAAGCTGTCATCAAGGCAAAGGATGGCTATTTTAATTTTTTAAAATATAAAATATATGTTGATTTGTTTAACACTTTTACTACATGAATCCATATGTGTTATTTTGTAGTTTTGATGTCTTTACTATTATTCTACAATGTAGAAAATAGTAAAAATAAAGAAAAACCCTTGAATGAGTCAGTGTTCTAAACCTTTTGACCAGTAGTGTATATATTTTTTGTGAGTCTTAAAGTACACATGTACTGTAAACCTTTCCTCAAGTACTGTACAGAAATACTGTACTTTATCTGTGCACTTTATTATTAGTTCTAATTGGTCAAAAGGGTGCACATATTGAGCTAATGGACTCTTTTTGAACCTTCTCACAATACCTTCATCATGTCCTTATTCATCAGGCCATTGCACAGACTCCACCTGTGACTAAACCAATATGTGCATGCATATTAAGTTCCTGACATTATACACCCACAGAAGGTCATCTGAGTGTATGTGGAGCTGACCTCAGCTCAGTGTAACCTTGGCAGCGAACGGGAGGAAAATGTTGCTGAAGGATATTAGGTTGTAATAAGGACAAACTCTCTCTTTCGCTCTGACTCTGTCTTGCTTTCTGTCTCTGTCTCATCTCCCCGGTCTAAGAATGTTGGGTCGATAGATTCATACACTCTCTCTGGGTGGGTTGGAGCTTGGTTCCCAGGCCTGTTTGTGCCATTTCAAACTTCTCTGTTATTCATTGTCATGCATGCAGAAACAGCTGGCGACCAGGCATTCTGGTTTGATTCAAGAAGAAATCATTAATGTGTGTGTGTGCTTGTGTGTGTGTGTGTCCTCTCAGTTGGTGGTGATAGCGTTTGACGATGGAGAGCCAGTGAAGGAGAACCGAACCCTGGTGGAGATCACTGTCCTCCAGCCCTCCAGGATCCCCATCTTCACTCAGGAGGAGTACAGGTAACACACACACGCACGCGCTTACACACACACTCTCAAACGCATGTGATGACTCTCACTTGAATATTACCATATTACCATATATATATCTTACTTACATACAGCTCATTACTCAAAGCTGCAGGCAGGGCTGGGTAGGTTACTTTCTAAATGTAATCCATTACCTTTCCAAAATTGTACTCAGTAATGTAACTTTTGGATTACCCAAATTATGTAACGTAATCTGATTACTTGTTGATTTCTTTCCCTTTAAGAGGCATTAGAAGAAGACACAAAGGATCCAAAAATGTTATATTATATTGTTACGTACACCAGATAGGTCCAGTGAAATGTGTTGTTTTACAGGATGAGCCATAGTAGTACAGCATCCCTAGTGCAAATGAGGGTTAAGTGCCTTGATCAAGGGCACATCAACAGATTTTGCACTTTGTCGGCTCGGGTATATACGAACCAGCAACATTTTGGTTACTGGCCCAATGCTTTAACTGCTATGCTACCTGCCGCCCGACGTTTTGGGAGTCATCATAGTCGCCTCTGACTCGTTCAGGCAACTTAAACTTGAGCCTTTTTTTCAATGCTGCATTGAATTCTCATAATGTATTTTTTTCCGCAAACATCTTTTCTGAATTGAAACGTAATCCAAGAAGTTAGCGTGTAGTTTTTTCAAATGTATCTGTAATTTGATTACAATATTTTTTGTTGGTAATATAACTGATTTACAGATAGTTGATTTGTAATAAGATTTAATCAGTTGCTCCCCAATCCTGGCTGCTGGGTAGGTTTATCTGGTGTTGAGCAGAAACGCAACAACACCTCAACACACACAAGCACACCTTACACACCAGGTCACATCCTCCCTCCCTCACCAGGCCTTGGTAAATATTTTAAAAAAACATTTTGAATAATGCATCCGCCAGCTTCCATTACATTTTGTTTGGCCCTGAGTTGACTATCTATTATTTAAAGCAGTTATTATTATGTGATTACATTAGCCCATGCTTGTGTCTCATCATGGGTGATGACACAATGTGAGATGATGTATAAATATTTGTGAAGACAAGGGTTGTTCAGTGCAGGTTGTAAAAGATTTTCCTCGTATGCCGACTTTATAATGAGTGGTATAAATATTAAGGAGTGCTCGGAGCCAGAGGCTGCTGTAAACCACAACATTAGTTTTTCTTGGAGGGCAAAGCAGAGTTTTCCCTGAGTTTATTAAGAGAGTCTTTTAGCCAGATTACATTTGAAATATGTTGAACTGACAGGATAGTGGTGGACGGGGATCGTGACTTCTCTAGCAGGGCTGGATCGCAGCAAGGCACAGCCCAGCCTGAGTTTGCCATATATATATGTTGAAGGAGGGATTTGTATATATTTATTTAAATTATTATTAGCATTGTGGCTGGAACAGGATTGAGAAAGTCTTGGTTTTGACAAGATATTGCGGCTTCTCTGAGTGTGAGATACACCAACTCTGACATTCATCAAATGTTTTTTTTTGTATGCTAATATTGAACAGCAGGTGGTATTAGATGTGAGGTACCAGTCAGTGTATTATGTATCCTACTGTCCCTTGGAGCTTATTAAAGTAAAGCTTGTTAGCGGCGAATTGATTTCTAACTGCGTTTGTCAGTCATGGCATAGAATCATGGCAAAATGTGTCATTTCTAATAGAGTTGGACATGCCTTGCTCACATTAGGGAGAGCATTTCATAAGGTCAGCTCATACTGTCGAGCTTCTGTTTTGTGCTCAGTTACAGTAGTTGCTCGATCTTGTGTAAACTGTATGTCAGAAAGTGCTGTGTCCTGTCTGTCTGTCTGTCTGTCTGTCTGTCTGTCTGTCTGTCTGTCTGTCTGTCTGTCTGTCTGTCTGTCTGTCTGTCTGTCTGTCTGTCTGTCTGTCTGTCTGTCTGTCTGTCTGTCTGTCTGTCTGTCTGTCTGTCTGTCTGTCTGTCTGTCTGTCTGTCTGTCCTGTCTGTCTGTCTGTCTGTCTGTCTGTCTGTCTGTCTGTCTGTTGTGTACTATGTTTATAACTACGTGCATTCACTATTAGGAATGTGTGTGTGTGTGTTCTGTTTCTTTTCCCGTGCTCATGTTCTCTCTATTCCAGGCATTATCTTATGATTGATCAATGCAATATACATTC